>NW_026732430.1:382500-937659 GCF_028476545.2 Physella acuta
ATTGGTTGGTACAGGCGACCATTTGCTGGTACAGGCGACCATTGGCGACCATTGGTTGGTACAGGCGACCATTTGTTGGTACAGGCGACCATTTGTTGGTACAGGCGACCATTTGTTGGTACAGGCGACCATTTGTTGGTACAGGCGACCATTTGCTGGTACAGGCGACCATTGGCGACCATTGGTTGGTACAGGCGACCATTTGCTGGTACAGGCGACCATTGGCGACCATTGGTTGGTACAGGCGACCATTTGTTGGTACAGGCGACCATTTGCTGGTACAGGCGACCATTTGGTGGTACAGGCGACCATTTGTTGGTACAGGCGACCATTTGGTGGTACAGGCGACCATTTGTTGGTACAGGCGACCATTTGGCGACCATTTGTTGGTACAGGCGGCCATTTATTGGTACATCGACCATTTGGTACAGCTAAAATTTCTGGTACAAAAGAACCTTAACAACACAACTGTACTCAGCGTCGTGTTGTACCGAGGGCAAGCATGAGGTACATATCTAGATGTGACTGAACATCATTGAAAAAATGATGACATGATTATAAAAAGTATATTTGCATTGCAAATGTAAATGCAGCATAAAAAAATACTTCAACAAGCATGTTATACACTAAGCTTGTCAGTTCCCATTGGTGAAGTGTATATTTGTCAATGTTGGTCTTTTGACATGGCCTAAGTCTAATTGACGTGCAGGTCAGGGGAAAAAATAAAGCGGGTGTAATCTTCCCTAAACTTCCACGACTATTCTTTCATAACAGTTAGGTGGATGGAATTTCACACAACCGGCAATATAAATACAGAACTTTTTTTTTCTTCTTTTTTTTTTTTTATTTCTTTGAGAAAACACATGTGAAAATTTCTTAGAAAACGCTTTATAAAACTTTGATACAAAAGTATCCTATTCTGAAGGTCTGTGAGAGATTGAACAACCGGCAAAATATCTGTTAATCGTTAAACACGATTACAACACTTCCTTTAATCTCTGTATACTAGATCTAGAACTTAACATGTTAAAACTGAATGAGCTTGCCTGGACATGATACTTTTTCAAGTTCTGGATTATTGCCCCCTTTCTCTCCCTCCCTACTATCCCCACCACCTCCCTCCCCCTGCCACCTCCCCACCCCCTCCTACTTACCTCCAGCAAATCTGCTGAGCTATGTGTCAGTCGTGTGTTATGGGTGTTTTGTCACAATTTTTCTCTTTGCACTGACAGAGTAGCGTCCCCTGCCTTGTTGACCAGGGCTGAACTCTCCCACACAGGGGCGGATTAAAACCTCATTTACAGCTGAGCCGCTACTTACACGATAATCTACTGGGCCGCTGGGTGTCTGGTCTGGGGGTAGATCCCCGGGAATGTCAGGCATAGGTGCACGTGCCCGGGGACGGGCGGGAAATGTGGGCGAGACGGGGAAAAAATTTAGCGGAGACTCAACAACTGGGGGAGCCACCAACCAGTGCGGTATGTGGGGTCAAAGGTCGGGGGTTGTCTGGGTCATGGGTTAGGTCAGAGGTTGAGGGTCGTCGATATGGAGGTTAGCAAGTCAGAAATTGACTAGTTGACAAACTGGTGTTATAGGTTGTTGCATTGAATAGACGTTAAGGTTGTGATTTGATGAACTCTAGCAATTGACCCGACCAGTAATGTCTTCTTAGTCAACAGAAAGCAAAACAAACACTAAATAATAAAATGGCCATACAAATGGCCATAAAGCCAAACATATGACCAATAGATGATCAGTAGATGGCAGATGACAAACAGATGACCAACAGATGACCAATAGATGATCAGTAGATGGCAGATGACAAACAGATGACCAACAGATGACCAACAGATGACCAAAAAATGACCAACAGATGACCAACAGATGACCAACAGATGACCAATAGATGATCAGTAGATGGCAGATGACAAACAGATGACCAACTGATGACCAACACATGACCAACACATGACAGATGACCAACAGATGACAGATGGCCAACAGATGACCAACAGATGACCAACAGACGACCAACAGATGACCAACAGATGACCAACAGATGACCAACATATGTCAGATGGCAGATGACCAACAGATGACCAACAGATGACCAACAGATGACCAACAGATGACCAACAGATGACCAACAGATGACCAACAGATGACCAACAGATGACCAACAGATGACCAACAGATGTCAGATGACCAACAGATGACCAACAGATGGTCAACAGATGTCAGATGACCAACAGATGACCAACAGATGACCAACAGATGACAGATGACCAACAGATGACCAACAGATGACCAACAGATGACCAACAGATGACCAACAGATGACCAACAGACGACCAACAGATGACCAACAGATGACCAACAGATGACCAACAGACGACCAACAGATGACCAACAGATGACCAACAGATGACCAACAGATGACCAACAGATGACCAACAGATGACCAACAGATGACCAACAGACGACCAACAGATGACCAACAGATGACCAACAGATGACCAACAGATGACCAACAGATGACCAACAGATGACCAACAGATGACCAACAGATGACCAACAGATGACCAACAGATGACCAACAGATGTCAGATGACCAACAGATGACCAACAGATGGTCAACAGATGTCAGATGACCAACAGATGACCAACAGATGACAGATGACCAACAGATGACCAACAGATGACCAACAGATGACAGATGACCAACAGATGACCAACAGATGACCAACATATGTCCAACAGATGACCAACAGATGATCAACAGATGACCAACAGATGACCAACAGATGTTAAATGACCAACAGATGACCAACAGATGGTCAACAGATGTCAGATGACCAACAGATGACCAACAGATGACCAACAGATGACCAACAGATGACCAACAGATGACCAACAGATGACAGATGACCAACAGATGACCAACAGATGACCAACAGATGACCAACAGATGACCAACAGATGACCAACAGATGACCAACAGATGACCAACAGATGACCAACAGATGACCAACAGATGACCAACAGATGGCCAACAGATGACCAACAGATGACCAACAGATGACCAACAGATGACCAACAGATGACCAACAGATGACAGATGACCAACAGATGACCAACAGATGACCAACATATGACCAACAGATGACCAACAGATGACCAACAGATGACCGACAGATGACCAACAGATGACCAACAGATGACCAACAGATGACCAACAGATGTCAGATGACCAACAGATGACCAACAGATGGTCAACAGATGTCAGATGACCAACAGATGACCAACAGATGACCAACAGATGTCAGATGACCAACAGATGACCAATAGATGGCCAACAGATGTCAGATGACCAACAGATGACCAACAGATGACCAACACATGACCAACACATGACAGATGACCAACAGATGACCAACAGATGACCAACAGACGACCAACAGATGACCAACAGATGACCAACAGATGACCAACAGACGACCAACAGATGACCAACAGATGACCAACAGATGACCAACAGATGACCAACAGATGACCAACAGATGACCAACAGATGACCAACAGACGACCAACAGATGACCAACAGATGACCAACAGATGACCAACAGATGACCAACAGATGACCAACAGATGACCAACAGATGACCAACAGATGTCAAATGACCAACAGATGACCAACAGATGGTCAACAGATGTCAGATGACCAACAGATGACCAACAGATGACAGATGACCAACAGATGACCAACAGATGACCAACAGATGACAGATGACCAACGGATGACCAACAGATGACCAACATATGACCAACATATGACCAACAGATGACCAACAGATGACCAACAGATGACCGACAGATGACCAACAGATGACCAACAGATGACCAACAGATGACCAACAGATGACCAACAGATGACCAACAGATGTCAGATGACCAACAGATGACCAACAGATGACCAACAGATGACCAACAGATGACCAACAGATGACCAACAGATGACCAACAGATGACCAACAAATGACCAACAGATGACCAACAGATGACCAACAGATGACCAACAGATGACCAACAGATGACCAACAGATGACCAACAGATGTCAGATGACCAACAGATGACCAACAGATGGTCAACAGATGTCAGATGACCAACAGATGACCAACAGATGACCAACAGATGACAGATGACCAACAGATGACCAACAGATGACCAACAGATGACCAACAGATGACCAACAGATGACCAACAGACGACCAACAGATGACCAACAGATGACCAACAGATGACCAACAGACGACCAACAGATGACCAACAGATGACCAACAGATGACCAACAGATGACCAACAGATGACCAACAGATGACCAACAGATGACCAACAGACGACCAACAGATGACCAACAGATGACCAACAGATGACCAACAGATGACCAACAGATGACCAACAGATGACCAACAGATGACCAACAGATGTCAGATGACCAACAGATGACCAACAGATGGTCAACAGATGTCAGATGACCAACAGATGACCAACAGATGACAGATGACCAACAGATGACCAACAGATGACCAACAGATGACAGATGACCAACAGATGACCAACAGATGACCAACATATGTCCAACAGATGACCAACAGATGACCAACAGATGACCGACAGATGACCAACAGATGACCAACAGATGACCAACAGATGACCAACAGATGACCAACAGATGACCAACAGATGACCAACAGATGACCAACAGATGACCAACAGATGACCAACAGATGACCACAAAGATACCCACCGACAGACAACTGACCAGCAGACTTAACATGCCAGCTCTGATCTTTGACGTCCCTGAATATCACTGGCGGCCATACATGTGGAAAGTGGGGGGAGGGGGGATTTGTGACGTCGTTAGAGATTTGGGGCGGGATTTACATGGCTATATGACTTGACGGTCTGACGTCACAACATGGCGGCTCGTGGGAAGTTTCGATTGGCGAGTGGCAAGTTGAGGAAATAATGACGTCACAGCAGCGAGATGAAACGAGCAGGAATGTGGTCTATTTATAGAACGTCTTAAACTATGTCGATAGTGGATAGAGTAGGATGGTTATGGCCCTTAGAACTGGATAGTGGATAGTGTAGGATGTATATGGCCTTTAGAACTGGATAGTGGATAGTGTAGGATGGATATGGCCTTTAGAACTGGATAGTGGATAGTGTAGGATGGATATGGCCTTTAGAACTGGATAGTGGATAGTGTAGGATGGATATGGCCTTTAGAACTGGATAGTGGATAGTGTATAAAAATGGGTCGCCAAATGAGAAAGTATGGGAACCTCGTGAGAAAGTATGGGAACCTCGTAAAAAAGTATGGGAACTACGCAAAAAAGTATGGGAACCACGTGAGAAAGTATGGGAACCACTTGAGAAAGTATGGGAACCACGTGAGAAAGTATGGGAACCAAATGATAAAGTATGGGAACCACGCAAGAAAGTATGGGAACCACGTGAGAAAGTATGGGAACCACGTGAGAAAGTATGGGAACCAAATGATAAAGTATGGGAACCACGCAAGAAAGTATGGGAACCACATGAGAAAGTATGGGAACCACGTGAGAAAGTATGGGAACCACGTGAGATGCGGGTGTCTGTGTGTGAGTCAATCTGTTGTGGTGGAGTGTGTGAGTGTATGTGTGAGAATTTAGCTTTGAGTGTGTCTGTGAGTCTGTGTATGTGTCTGCTTGTATGCGTTCGTGCCTGCATGCATTGTGTGCGTGTGTGCGCGTTGGCATGTGTGTGTGTGTGTGGCGTGCGTGTGTACGTGTGATATATAAAGTAAAGCCCCCATAATACAAAGTTAGTGAGTGCTATCGACTGTACCCTGTTACAACCAGAACAAAGTTGATGTGAAGATTGGTTTTAAAAAATCATGACAGTTTCCGGTTGCAATTCAATCGAAAGATCGGCTCAGAACAGAGTTTCTTCCAGGCATCTCTTGGGGGAGGGGAATAGAGAGGGGGGGGGGGGGGGGGCTCGAAGAAATCCTACCGCACCCCCCCCCCCTCCCGAACGAAATATAATTTATATAGAAAATATATACTTTTAACATTTTCCGCCCCCCCCCCACCCGGAAATTTTAGTCCGCCGCCCCGTCCCCCCGAATATTTCAAGTGCCCCCCCCCCCCGGAGAAAAAAGTCTGGAAGAAACACGGGCTCAGAGTTGCATGCTAGTGTAGGGGTGTCAATTCTATAAACACTAGTTGTCTGCGGACATACACATTTACAGATAAACACACACACAACACAATTAGAGATAAACACACACACAACACAATTAGAGATTAATATTCACACACACACACACACATTCTTACACAGTGTCTGTGAAAGAAAAGGGAAGTAATGCTTGTTTATGAACTGTAATGCCGCTAAACCACGTGACCCGGCGTCCTCCGTATCCCATAACAACGAATATGGTGACAGTTTGGTCACGTGTGTTCGTGTCTGCTGAAGCATACGCGTCTTTTGGGAGTTGGCACAGTGACCTTACAATAGGAAGGTGAAAGGTCGAATACGGAATAATCTAATTGTCAATGTTGGTATTATTAGTGATCGATCTTCGCTCAATCGATAGTTCAAACCCTGACCACACAAAACTTGTTGATTGTTGTGTCCTCTACAGGACCATTGTACGTCCATTATGTGTCTGCTATGTGTAGCTTATGTGTCCACTGTGTGTCCACTATGTGTCAATTGTATGTCCATATTGTCTTCGCTGTGTCCAGACTGGGTCCACTGTGTGTCTATATTATGTCCGTTGTGTGTCCAGATTGTGTCCACTGTGTGTCCACTATGTGTCTACGAGAGCCATGACACAAGACAAAACTCCCATGAGATGGTCACGTTAGTTAGCTAGGTTACGTCAGATTAGTTTAGTTAGTAAAGCTAAACCAAAACTAAATATAGGGTGAATGTTTTCCCCATTGCTGTCTGTTTGTTTTTAAATTAAGGATTAATCCATTATAGTAAGAGCAATCCTTATCCGGGTATAAATGTGTGAAGTGTTTTATGTGGTTTATCATTCAAACAAAGAGACCTAATAGTTTGACCAGATAAATTTTCGTAGTTTACTTCAGCCAAACTAAGATTTCTTTCACATTTTTCTAACCCATGTAGTATTGCCACGGCAAGTTCTCCAAATCTTCCATTGATATTGACACCTCTGCCGTGTTCAGCTATGCCCTCTAGGGAGGATCAAATCATACACACTCATCAAAAAATCAATAACCAATCACAAGAAATCGTGGCAGAGCTCCTCCTTATCTGACGTGTAGCTTATAGAGGTCAAAGGTTAAAGTACACAACACAGGAGGGCACGTATTTAAATTACTGGATCGATTCAACACACCTTTATACGGAGGGGCTACGACGGGCATTTTATTTACATTGTAAGTAGTTATTGATTCTCGCATAAAATGAGCTTACGGCTTTCCATACATGGTTGAAATTTATAGAGTGGGTAGTTCTAATGGCACCGGTGTGAAGGGGGACAACTGTGTTTACAGAACACAAACAGCTTGACAACAACTGGTACAACATGGTACATGTAAGTACTGGTACTTTGATTGAAAGTACATGCAACTTTTTAACTTTTTTTAAAACTTATTTTATTGAAATATGTTTTAATACTTTGCATTGTATTATGAATAAATTATAGGCAATATGTAAAAAAGCAAACTATATTTCCAGTGCAATAAAGTTTTGAATTATGGGTGACTAAATAAAAGTTTGTAGAATGGAGTAGCACAGCTTATGTTGTCTGATTGTGGGAGGGCTAAGCCTAAATAATCTTGTTGTGTTCATTGAAATAATTAAAGCAGCAAGCTAAAGCCAAATGCATTGGTTTGTGTTTTCATTAATCATTGATTTTAATAGGAAAAAGCTAAAATTTAAACTAGCGTCAACAAAACGTCATGTAACTTAAAAAAAACCCAGGAATGTGTACTGGAATCTCTCCCTGTCCACCCCACCCCGACATCCGTACAACTGCCTACAGAAACCCATAGCTGTAGCTTTGCTGTGTTTGTGTTTTCTTGTTACTTTGCCTATTGTATTTGTGTTCTGTTACTTTCTGTATTTGTGTTCTGTTACTTTCTGTATTTGTGTTCTGTTACTTTCTGTATTTGTGTTCTGTTACTTTCTGTATTTGTGTTCTGTTACTTTCTGTATTTGTGTTCTGTTACTTTCTGTATTTGTGTTCTGTTACTTTCTGTATTTGTGTTCTGTTACTTTCTGTATTTGTGTTCTGTTACTTTCTGTATTTGTGTTCTTTTACTTTCTGTATTTGTGTTCTGTTACTTTCTGTATTTTGTACCTGTGTTCTCTCGCTCCCTAATTCAAGTGTCTTTCTGATGCAGTGGCTATATTCTCTATCGTCATTGCTTACAACAAGTCTTCTTTACCAATTGTAGTCTGAGTTACCGGCCTTGTTTCCGACGGTTACGACAACATTTTTATATATAAACAGCCGCCATGTTTTCTTAATATAGTTACATAATATTAAGATTCACAATGCATAACGTTTCAGTTTTAACTTAAAACTATGTCCGCAGATTCACAAATAGAAAAACAAATCAATTCCACCCCCAACTTTTTAGGTCAACAATGGCGGTACGGACATGCGCAGTGAGGCAGGCAAACGATGCCAAAGATTTAAGCACATTAGCTGAGAGATCCTAACTGGCCATCAGAAGCCAATTTTCTGGCCAGTTTTGTTGACAGTGTCTAGACAAGGTGTCGTGAGTGTCTGATTCCCGTGTTGACACCGGCGAAAGTCCTGCCAAATGTGGCATCCAGTCCTAGCAGTTTGATACTCTGACAACATGTCTGTTTACCATAGTGGCAACATGGGCCAAAACAAAGTCATCGTGTTAAATACATTAAGACCAAAGTTGTCGAGAATCTGACTTCTCGTCTGCTTCATGATACAAAACACATGTTTATCTCCCCCCCCCCCCCCCCCTTGAATAATACTTCCCCATGAATCCATCCTTTAGAACAAATAAAAAGTAAAAGATAAACCAACCCAAAAAAAGTTAATATTTTATTTTCAAAATTATTCTCGTTAAAATGGCTGCTTGAAACGTGATTGTTGTTTAGGGGGGTTAGAAAATTGATTTTTTTTTCAGGTGTCACTTTGACAGCAGTCATATTTCTAGTGCCAAACCATGACGTCACAGCTGTCAGTCAAAGAACACAACCTGCTCACTGGCAGGTTGGCACCAGAAGAAATTCCATCGGTCAAAGCACAGGTGATCAGGGTTTACCTGTGTTCCACGGGGACAGGTGAGTCAGGGTTTACATGTGTGGTCAGGGTTTACCTGGGAGGTCAGGGTTTACCTGGGAGGTCAGGGTTTATCTAGTTGGTCAGGATTTACCTGTGCTCCACTGGGACAGGTAAGTCATGGTTTACCTGTGTGGTCAGGGTTTACCTGGGTGGTCAGGGTTTACCTGTATGGTCAGGGTTTACCTTGGTGTTCAGGGTTTATCTGGGTGGTCAGCTGTGTAGTCAGGGTTTATCTAGTTGGTCAGGGTTTACCTGTGTGGTCAGGGTTTACCTGTGTTCCATTATGATAAGGGACTCATGAGGTCAGATGGTGAGGTTTACCTGACAGGTCAATGTTTACATATTTTAAACTATTTTATCAATATTTTACAAATATAATATTGGCATATTTTTACGATTTTGAAAGCGAGTGTAGTTAATTTTTGACCAATAGTTTTGTTGGTATGAAGTTCAAATAAAATAAAGCTACATCAAGGATTCACATCCCCATTGCCCTGACCCCACTCCCATGACTCCCTCTCGTGACCCCACTCCCATGACTCCCTCCTGAGACCCCACTCCTAAGATCCCCTCGTCTTACCCCACTCACATGACCCCCCTTGCCTGACCCCCACTCCCATGACCCCCTAGTCTGAACCCATGGTCCGTTTTTCTCTAACTCGCCTCTAACGTTGCTGTAGAGCCCCCTTTAAGGCCGCCACTGTGCAGATAGTTGGGTTTACGCGTGTTTGTTGATCTTTCAGACTCCGTGACCGAGAGGGATGCTTTGGTGGAGTTTGTTTACCCCAGGCTAAGGGCTTACTGCAGGGACAAATACAGCATGGAGTTTCAGGTGAACAGCTCTCTGGGGAGGCTAGGTGTTGCTGTCTGGTCATCTCACTGGTCAACTGTCTGTCTGGTCAACTGTCTGTCTGATCAACTGTCTGTCTGGTCATCTCACTGGTCAACTGTCTGTCTGGTCAACTGTCTGTCTGGTCATCTAACTGGTCAACTGTCTGGTTAACTGTCTGGTCAACTGTCTGTCTGGTCAACTGACTGGTCAACTGTCTGGTTAACTGTCAGGTCAATTGTCTAGTCTTCTGTCTGTCTTATCAACTGTCTGTCTGGTCGACTGTAACTATGTTTGAATGCTAAGTCATATTAAGCTAATCCACCCTGCCTTAATCTACCTCTCACCCAGTCCTAATCTCCTAATGTCCAGATCACCTAATCCACCCTGCCCTAATCTTCTACTCACCTAATCCTAATCTCCTAATCTCCAGATCGTTGACCTCCACTGGGGTCTGTCGCCCCAGATGATGACATGTCAGAGTGACCTGACGTCACTGAGGATCAGAGAAATTCAGAGATGTCATGGACTCTCAGCTGGGCCAAACTTTATTGTAAGATGTCATTGTCATTTGTCATATCTCACCCCTGACCTCTCACTGCTGACCTACCTCAATGTCACGTGATGGAAGTGATGGTCTTGTTCATAGTTTATGATCTTTGTAACAAAACACAAGAGTAACGTAATAGCACAACATATTTTGCAATCATGGTACTACCTCCTCCTATCCGCCACTTCACCTCCCACCTCCCCCATACTTAAGAATCGTTGCGCGTCTGTTCTTTACCCAATCCCTCCCTCTCTCTTCTTAGGCATTTATTGGACAAAAGTACGGTCCAGTTTCCCTCCCTGACGTCATCATGTCGGAAGAATATGACGCCATCCGACTGGCCCTCCACGGCCACAGAGGGAGGGACACGAGGAACGCCCCCCTCCTGGACAGGTGTTACGTCATGGACGGCAATAACATCCCGCCCGTCTACATCTTAAAGGAGAAATCTGTGCTGCTAGCTGAGGTACAGGTAGGTTGAGCTACGGGTAGTTTGTGCTGGGTTATAGATAGGTTGTCCTGGGTTATAGATAGGTTGTGCTGAGGTACAGGTAGGTTGTGCTAGGTTATAGGTAGGTTGTGCTGAGATACAGTTATGATAATTTTGCATCATTTTCTAACAAAGCAGCCATTAAATATTTGCTAAAAAACAAAGGTTTTGTCACAAACCTACATTTCTTTAGCTGGATCCCACACTGGATGTCCCAACACTTACTAAAATATACGAACATACGAGAAATGTACGTCAGCCCACTCCCACTTTTTTACTTTCTCGTATATACGTAGTATAGAGAAAGTATTGTAATCGTGCAAAAAAAAAAATCGAGATTTTTACAAATCTCGACGTTTTACACCTCACTGATACGGAAAAACATAATTTTGCAATCTTGTCCGTATGTCTGTGTGTGTGTGTGTCTGTCTGTCTGTCTGTCCGTGTGTAAACACGATAACTTGAGTACCGTTACAGCTAGGTTGATGAAATTTCATATATAAGTATTTTATCAAAATCGTAGATCCGTATCAACTTTTGAGCGATTTCCGATAACCGGAAGTGGTACTTTTCCTACTTTGAATTTTTCAAAAGCCTATAACTTGAGTACTATTTCAGATAGATAAATGAAATTTCACATGTAAGTAAAAGATCTAATTCTCTACCTTCTGTTAAATTTTGAGTAATTTCCGTTGACTGGAAGTAGTAATTTACGCTACTTCCGATTTCTCAAAAAACTAATGTAAATTTTTAAAGTACTAATAATATTGCGCACTATTATACGCGTTTTTATTCGGCGTTTGCTTGGTGCGCAATGTTTTTTTTATGAGATTCTATTCTATTTTTAAAAGTTTAAGTATTTAAAATGGATTAAAAATCATAACTATATCCCCAGTTACCATCCCCTGTTGTTTTATATAAGAATATTCGAGAAAGTTTAGGGGAGATCACTACCGGTTTATTCTTCTGGTGATGAGAACCACATCATAAGGGTTAAAAAGTTGTTGATTTGGGCGAAACACGATTTATACAAATTCAACGTTCAAATTAAAAGGCTTGAAAATTGAAAGCTTGGGACCCCCCCCCCCCCCCCCCCGAAGAGATGCCTGGAAGAAACAGTGCTTCCCCCCCCCCCCCGAACGAAATGAAAATTATACAGAAAAAATATACTTTTAACAGTGTCCGCCCCACCCCCGACGAAAGTCTACCGCCCCCCCCCCCCACCCCGAAAATTTCAAGTGCCCCCCCCGGAGAAAAATGTCTGGAAGAAACACTAATTGGGAGGTATATTAAGTACTGATGCTTATATAATGATTGGAAATTATTTTTCCCTAAGCATCAAACTGGCGTTGGGGGGAAATCTTTAAAAAAAAATTAAAAAGACCCTCTCTTCCAAGGGGTCGGCCCGTCAGTTTAGTTAGGGTTTTCCCAGGTTTAAGCCCCTGAAGGTCAAAGTTGACCATCCAGGACTAGATATGAAAACAACGTTCTCGTGTGTAAACTTCAAATGGCGGAGGTTAGACCTTGGCTTTTTTACTTCAAATTTGTCGCGGCTAAATATACTGCTAGAACAAAGTTGACTAGGTTTATACAATCATACAATGTTATCAGAAAGGTTTCAGAACATTGAGTCTAATGGTCTTCCATACTAGTCTGTAGAGAAATAGTTCTTGTCGGTTGCCTATAAAATGTATTGTGTAAACCTTGGGTTTCAGAAAGTAGATTTTAAAGGTTTTGTTTTCATAGGCCAATACAAATGGCCCAACATCAGGAGGGGCCAACATAGATGGCCAACCAACCGAAGAGGCCAACTGGGAGGAGCTACAACAGGAAATCAAATCGCTAATACTGCGAGGGGCGGAGCTTGCCTATATGAATGGGACGATGGAGAGTGACTCAAAGGGCCGCTACTTCGCTTCGGGTAGGTGGCCAAAATAGTTTTGTCTCATCTCAACTTGCAGGTTAACATCCGGAAGTGTCATGGTGGTAGAGGAAGTAGAGTTCATCGGCAATCTGACTTCTATTTGTGGTGGGATCGTATGACTAGCACCACTTCATTTCGCTTTCCCAGATTTACCAGGTACTGGTCATAGTTGGGGTCAGGTACACAGAAATAAGGGGGGGTCAGGTACCCAGACATAAGGGGGGGGTCAGGTACCCAGACATAAGGGGGGGGGTCAGGTACCCAGACATAAAGGGGGTTAGGTACCTATCACTAGGGTACACATCAAACAAAAGTAGGTCATGATGTCAGAGAGCCATAAACAAACCCAAAGCTTGCAGGTTATAAAGCCACCACCACATTAATGACGTAATCATCTCTACAGATCTTGAGAACCAGATTTTGCTCGGCACCGAGATTAACGATAATCCTAGATTAAGATCTGTGCTAATCACGAGGACCATCGCCGACCTGAAGAACTACACGGAAGATTCCAGAACTCCCAGGTTCGCTGACCTGAAGATGGACGAGATGACGTCACGGCTGGAGATGGACCCGGTAGCCCAGGAAAAGTTGGCCAAGCTGAAGAAGCGGGTGGGGAACTTGGTGGGGGAGGCCAACATCACACATCACGATGTCTTGTGGCGGTACGATGACGTCATCCACCCCCAGCTGCACAAGGAATACCTGCAGACACTGTGCCAGCGTCTGTTTGACATCTGCGTCAGGCTGATAGACGAGGGCGTGCCACTGCCAGACGTCCAGGGTAGGTGCTCACATTTCAAGGTCACTTTATGTAGGTCAACTCAAAGTTTTCATTTTATACCTGAATCGTTCCTCCTGATGTTCCACAGGTAGTTTAACCCGGTGTAATGCTCACCAGGTAGTTTAACCCTGTATGATGTTCCCCAGGTAGTTTAACCGTGGGTGATGTTCCCCAGGTAGTTTAACCCTGTGCTATGTTCCCCAGGTAGTTTAACCGTGGGTGATGTTCCCCAGGTAGTTTAACCCTGTGTGATGCTCCCCAGATAGTTTAACCCTGTGTGATGTTCCCCAGGTAGTTTAACCTTGTGTGGTGTTTCCCAGGTAGTTTAACCTTGTGTGGTGTTTCCCAGGTAGTTTAACCCTATGTTATGTTCCCCAGGTAGTTTAACCCTGTTATGTTCCCCAGGTAGTTTAACCATGTTATGTTCTCCAAGTAATTTAGCCCTGTGTTATGTTCCCCATGTAGTTTAACCATGTGTGATGTTCCCCAGATAGTTTAACCCTGTGTGATGTTCCCCAGGTAGTTTAACCCAGTGCTATGTTCTCCAGGTAGTTTAACCCTGTGCTATGTTCCCCAGGTAGTTTAACCGTGTGCTATGTTCCCTAGGTAGTTTAACCCTGTGCTGTTCCCTAGGTAGTTTAACCCTGTGCTGTTCCCCAGGTAGTTTAACCCTGTGTTATGTTCCCCAGGTAGTTTAACCCTGTGCTATGTTCCCCAGGTAGTTTAACCCTGTGCTATGTTCCCCAGGTAGTTTAACCTTGTGCTATGTTCCCCAGGTAGTCTAACCCTGCGCTATGTTCCCCAGGTAGTTTAACCCTGTGCTATGTTCCCCAGGTAGTTTAACCCTGTGCTATGTTCCCCAGGTAGTTTAACCCTGTGCTATGTTCCCCAGGTAGTTTAACCCTGTGCTATGTTCCCCAGGTAGTTTAACCCTGTGCTATGTTCCCCAGGTAGTTTAACCCTGTGCTATGTTCCCCAGGTAGTTTAACCCTGTGCTATGTTCCCCAGGTAGTTTAACCCTGTGCTATGTTCCCCAGGTAGTTTAACCCTGTGCTATGTTCCCCAGGTAGTTTAACCGTGTGCTATGTTCCCCGGGTAGTTTAACCCTGTGCTATGTTCCCCAGGTAGTCTAACCCTGTGCTATGTTCCCCAGGTAGTCTAACCCTGTGCTATGTTCCCCAGGTAGTCTAACCCTGTGCTATGTTCCCCAGGTAGTCTAACCCTGTGCTATGTTCCCCAGGTAGTCTAACCCTGTCTGATGTTCCCCCAGGTAGTTTAACCCTGTGCTATGTTCCCCAGGTAGTTTAACCCTGTGTGACGAGGCCAGACAACACTGGGCCAGGTGTCGCTACACGGCTTCCAGCTTCTACAACCAGCACCAGACCCTGCAGCAGCTCCAGGATTACGTCACGGGCCTCTCCTGCCGGCCGCTGGTCATCCATGGGGCCCCGGGCTCGGGGAAGTCGAAGCTCATCTCTAAGATAGCCTTCCATGTAGGTAGCGCTGGGTACAGTATTCATCTAAGATAGCCTTCCATGTAGGTAGTGCTGGGTACAGCATTCAATAGAGGTACAGTTAGGTACAGCATTCAATAGAGGTAGAGTTAGGTACTGCATTCAATAGAGGTACAGTTAGGTACAACATTCAATAGAGGTACAGTTTGGTGCATGTAGGACAGTTAGGTACAGCATTCAATAGAGGTACAGTTAGGTACAGCATTCAATAGAGGTACAGTTAGGTACAGCATTCAATAGAGGTACAGTTTGGTACAGCATTCAATAGAGGTACAGTTAGGTACGGTAAAGTACAGGTAAATTAGGTACAGTTAAGTACAGTCAGGTACAGTTACAGTTAGGTACAGTATTCGCTGGAAGTACAGTGGGAACAGCATTCAATGTAAACACAACCGGTACATCTTTTCATGTAGGTACACATTAGCCTATATTAAATCTAGATGCAGTTAGTCCATGTAGTCACAGTTGGATAAAACACTCTGTAGTTGCAGTAATGAACTAGTTTAAAGGTTCACATCAAATTTTGTCCACCTAAAACCTTTGAAGTCCCATCTGATATAAATAATGTTGATGTAAAATGTTGATATAAAATGTTGATATAAAATGTTGATATAAAATGTTGATATAAAATGTTGATGTAAAATGTTGATATAAAATGTTGATGTTAAAATGTTGATATAATGTTGATTACATTGACCATTTTAACTATGCAGATGTCCGAACTGCTGAAGGACGATTACGTCATAGTCCTGCGCTATGCTGGACACACCCCCAGGTCTAACGAGTTACGTCAGCTGTTGATCAGTGTCAGCCAACAGGTGGCGCTGGCCTGTGAGCTGTCTGTGCTGTCTGGACAGTCTGGACAGTCTGGACTGGCCGGACTGTCCGGGGAGAACCTCCCCCTCGAGCTCAAGGACTTGACCAAGTGCTTTAGAGAGATGCTGGCATCGGTGCCAGACACGACAAGGTAAGCAATCATTGGGTGTGGTCAGTGGTCTTGTCGTGTGTGGTGTGGTCAGTGGTCTTGTCATTTGTGTGGTCAATGGTCTTGTCATGTGTGTGCTCAGTGGTCTTGTCATGTGTGTGCTCAGTGGTCTTGTCATGTGTGTGCTCAGTGGTCTGGTCATGTGTGTGCTCAGTGGTCTTGTCATTTTGTTTTGTATCAAATATCGTCGACTGATATAAACATTGTATACCGTGTGCTTAAGTTATTTCTTCTATTTTCAGACTGGTTGTCCTGATAGATGGCCTTGAACTCTTACACTCCGACGGTGTCTCTCTCAACTTGGAGTGGATCCCAGCATCCCTTCCTCCCAACGTCAAGCTGGTCCTGACAGCCCACCAGACCTCCCACGGGCTGCTGGAGAGACTCAAGCACGAGGTGCTGCCCCGGGACGCTGGGAGCTTCCTCGAGGTCCTGCCCTCCACGGTGGACGAGTGCGCGGAGATGCTGACCAGCCTGCTCAAGTCGATGGACAGATCGGTCACCCCCGAGCAAATGGCGGCCTTACGAGACGTCATCCAGGGCGAGCCGTTGCCGCTGTACGTGGAACTACTGGCTAACATCGCCAAGGAGTGGAACTCATTCACAGACGCCGAGAGCGTGAAGCTTCCCCGGAGCTGCGAGGAAGGAATCGCAGAACTTTTGGCCAGGCTGGAGAGCAAACACGGACTGGTGCTGGTCTCTAGGGCGTTCGCCTACATGGTGGCGTCGTGCACGGGCCTCAGCGACTGCGAGATGGAGGACATTCTCTCGTTAGACGAGGACGTGCTGAACGAGCTGTTCCGAGACTTCCACCCACCACTCAGGAGGGTGCCCTACATCAAGTGGATCGGCCTGAAGCAGGACGTGGAGATGTTCCTGTCCTACAGGGACGCTGACGGCGTCACGGTGACCATGTGGCACCATGACAGCTTCATCCACGCCGTCAACTCCCGTTACCTAGGAGACGAGGCTGTGGTCACCTTGGTCCACTCCAACATCGCTGATTACTTCCTGGGAACCTGGGCCAACCGGGCCAAACCGGTTAATATCCCTAACCGGTCGTCTGTGAACCTGGACAGAAAAGTCCCCCAGCAGCCGTACACCTTCGGTAACCATGACGACGGGAGCCTGCGCTACAACAAGCGAATGTACAACCAGGTCCCCCGACACCTGCACCTCGCGGGGCGCCACAAGGAGCTGGACGCCCTGGTCTACTTCAACTACGAGTGGCTGTTCTGTAAGGCGAGGGCCCTCTCGCTCCAGCATGTCATTGACGACCTGGAGCTCCAGCCCTCGGAGGAGGTCGCCCTCCTGGAGGAGACCCTCCGCGTCTCCCGCGCCACCATCGAGCGTGACCTCAGCGCCCTGCCCACACAGCTGACCGGGCACCTGCTGCCCTACTACCCCACCCACCCCAACATCCGGTCCCTGATCCGGCAGTGCGACACGGACGGGCTGAAGCATTCGGGCGTGATCCCCAACTTCCCCTACCAGCACGTGCCGGGCAGCTCCCTGCAGCTGACCCTCGAGTGCCCGGGGGTCATGGAGCACATGACCCTCATCAACGACGACAAGCACCTGCTCGCCAAGCGAAGGGACGACCCCTACGTCCACACCTTTGACTTGACCACCGGGGAATTAAAATCTACAGTTCTGGTGTCCAACGGCGAACTGCACACGACACCAAACAACAAGTATCTAATTATAGTCGATCACGTGACAGAGAAGGCTATCAAAATTCACGCCTCCGAGAGCGGAGAGTTCCTGAAACAAATCATTGTACTGAACCACATGGAGGGCAAGACGAGTCTGTACAAGAAAGGTCCCATCTGTCTGACAGACGACAGGCTCTGTGCCGTCGTCACCCTGGCCAACAGTGTCCTGTGTATCTGTGCCATCCCGTCAGGTGGGTACCCGCGGGTCCCGAGGGTTGTGTGACCGTGGGGACATTTGTTCTGGTGGTTGTTGTATAAATGGTGGCACATGTGTTGTAATGGTTGTTGTATAACTTTAAACTTCTGTTTTAAATTTATGTTCTCTATAAACTAAAGTAAAATTTAATATTAGTTGTATATTTTTTCTTGAGTTTCAAAATTTTCCTCAAGGGTGGTAACTCAAATAATTGTGAAAGTACTAGAAAACTACAGTGCTTTCCCTTAATATGTTTACGAATTAAATCCATGCACTGTCACCTTACTCGCAAATGGCTTACCACTGACTCCATATAATTTATTCCGGTCTGTTTAAAGAAAAAACGTTTCAATCCCATTTAAAGTGCTGTTTTTTTTTATTCTTATTACTACTTTCCACCGTTAGCAACAATCATGCGTATGCTGTTTCTCTTTCACTAGCTGTGCGACTTTGTCCAACAAGTTTTGTCCCCTCTCACAATGACTGTGTGGTTGTGTCCCCTGTCATAATGACTGTGTGGTTGTGTCCCCTGTCACAAGCTCTGTGTGGTTGTGTCCCCTGTCACAATTACTGTGTGGTTGTGTCCCCTGTCACAATTACTGTGTGGTTGTGTCCCCTGTCACAAGCTCTGTGTGGTTGTGTCCCCTGTCACAATTACTGTGTTGTTGTGTCCCCTGTCACAATGACTGTGTGGTTGTGTCCCCTGTCACAATGACTGTGTTACTATCCGAACAGGCGAAGTCCTCCACATCATCCCGCTAGAGGGCAAGGCTCGCGTCTGCTGCATCACGCCAGACGGCAGACGTGTCTTCTGCAACTCGAACGCCCACCTGCTGGCCTATGACGTGTACACCCTGCAGCACCTGCTCACTGTCCCCATCGGCTGCCACCCCACCACCCTCCTGCTCACACGAGACGGGCTCCGCGCCTTCATCAGCAACGACAGCGATACCAGACTGACCATCATGCACCTGAACGGAAACCAGGTCGACATGACCTACAGGGCGGTGCTGGAGGACCGGATGCCAGGAGACGCCATCTTGGGGTAGGCAAAAACTCTCACGCCGTCAACTACCGACCATTGCCTACATGATTGATTAAATGCCAAACACTTCAGACTTTCATTTCTCCCACCTTTTTTTAAGCTTGTGACTAAACGTTAATTTAAAGACAAACAAAAATAATGACCCGTTTGAAAATGTCTTCATTTAAAATCATTGATCAATGAAACATGATAAATGAAACATGCCATTCTAAAAGTACTCACGAAACGGCAGAGGCTAGTTAAAACTATCCTCCGTTTGCTCCAGGCTCACAGTCTCACCAAACGACGCCCTTCTGCTGATCCGCGGTAGTAAAATTCTGCTCGTCTATCACCGGACCTCCGAGAAGATCATCGCAGCCTTCAGCAAGCCGGACGACGTCCCAGTAGAGATGAAGCTACCCAGAGCCAACTACGTGCAGTCCGTGTTCGAGCGAGCCGAGTTCACGGCGGACAGCAGCTATGTTGTGGCTACCATGCTGAGGTAGGTCAGTGGCTACCAGAGGTAGGTCAGTGGCTACCATGCTAAGGTTTGCCTCACCAAAAATTCTCTCTTTCTATTGGCTATTGCGCATTTCTTTAGGTAAATCTACTGGATAATTTCTAAAATCCCTACTGTAAACAAGATCTCATGGCTTTTTCCGTTTTCTCCAGAAACGTCTATGTTTGGCACATCCCCACATCCACGATGGTCAAGGTCATCCAAGCCCCCATCGGCCTCATCACAGGCCTAGTGGTCTCGCAGACGAGAAGTCAGGTGATCACCCACATTGACGGCAGCACAGACTTGCAGGTAGGTCGCAGGTTGACTGTGCCTGCAGTACATTAACTGGTGCTCACATTAATGGGGACTCATACTAATGGGTACCCACATACAGATATTGTGATTTTACATACATATTGTGTTGCTACATACAAATGTTGTGTCTCCCTCAGGTGTGGAACATTGGAGACGGGGTGAGCAGGGTCAACACACGTGATAAGCTGACCGGTGCCATCCGAGAGTTCCAGCCGGCCGCCCACAACCTGCTGGCCTTCGTCAAGTGTGAGCAGGGCGACGAGCTCGGCGTCATTGACATGTCCAGTGGCGTCATCACGGACCTGCTGACGCACGACGCGCCAGTGCAGGACTTCGCCACCTCCCCCGACGGGAACTGGGTGCTGGTGTCCACCACCCCGCGACTGTCCGGCACCGCCTTCAAGCTGTGGGACAGGACGGAGAGACGCATTGTCCTGGAGGTCGGGAATGTCTCGGGCTACTGCGTCAGTTGTAGAGTCACTGACTCCGTGCTCATGGTGGCGCAGAAGGAGAACTCGTTCAGCGCGCCTTACTACCTGTCTGCCCTTAAATTTGACAAGCGGGAGTTTTTCGAGCACACGTATGTACCAACTGTGACGTGCGTCAAGTCCAAGCCGTTTGTGACGCACGACGACCAGTACCTGGTCATCCACTCAGCAGACGACATCAACAACAACAGCGAGCAGTCGAGCGCGTGCATCTGTGTGTTTGACCTGGCCGGCGAGATGAGGAAGTCGACCTACGACTCCAGTAGCATCCAGTTCTCTGACCATCTGTACGACATCCTCCAAGTCTGGCCGTGCGCACAGGAAAACACCAGTTTAATCGCCGCCATATTTTCCTGTAAAAACTCTAAAGATAACGCCCCGGATGATGAAGACGACCACACGAATGAGAAGCCTCAAAGAACGTTCGGTTTCTTTCTGCTGGATGTCCGAACTGGTTCCTTGACCGTGCTCTGTATTCCTTTCCCGACACCGAGCTACGAGATAGGCGCGCACCCTCTGACCTTCACCCCTGACTGCACGATGTGTATCGACGACAAGGCGAACATCTTCCACACAACCTTGGGACGTTTCATAGGCGTGGCCTCCCTCTCGGCCCTGCCGCCCCAAGCTTTTGCCCTACGGAACACGGTGTTGATTTCCTACAAGGACACGACGCTGTACGTCACCCGATTGGCTGATGGGTTTCCCTTGGCCGTCTGCGACGTTCACGCATGCGTATGCCACGTCCACGTTTGTGCAGACGACCGGACTGTCTTGGTGGGCTGTACGGACGGCTCCTTCTTCTCGTACACGATCATAGACAACTCCCGAGACAACCCAACCTCCGTCCTGAGTGCTCTCCCCTCCAGGAAGGTCGGCAACACAGACATGTTTGAATACCGCAGCCCGAGGTAACCAACACGGTCTATTATTAGCATACTGTTTTAGCACACACACAAGTCTTTGCACAAAAAATGTTTGGGTATATCAATCACATAAACGGCTAGTTAGTCTACAGTAAAATGGTATGTTAGACTAAATACTCTATGTGTAAAAATAAAAATGAGAAATTTAAATACCCAATGACTTGATGGATCTAAGGGGTAGCTTTAGTAACTCAGCCGCTTCCCCCCTTCCCCAAAGCTAAAATAGAAAAAAAGACCTATTACAAATAAGTTCACATGCACACATATACCCACACACACAAACACACACACACACACACATATATATATATATATATATATATATATATATATATATATATATATATATATATATATATATATATAATATATTATATATACTAGCGTACCCGTCCCGCACGTTGATTCGCTCTTAGAAGAAAGGCTGACGCAATATTTTAAGTTAAGACGCATTAATGAAATCCTCTTAATAATAGGATTTCATTAATGCGTTAACAATTTCGTATTATGTTAGACGTGAGCCATTTCAATGAAAACAAAGCTGGTGCTATATATTTCTTGGATCATAGAAGTTTAGGCGCGGGTTTGTCCACACTACCGCCCAGACGCCCCAGGGCGGGCTGTATGAAAGCCTTGTATTTATAACTGCACCAGAACTGATTGGCAAAATCTGTTTGTGTTTTGTTTATATCCTTATATAAACCTCCAGACGACCCTGTGGTCATAGAATAATTTTGGCTTTCTTTCAGCAGGTCCTGGGACAGAGTCGGGAAAAATGGCTGCCCCAACTACTCACGCCCGCCGTCTGCTGTCTATCCGGCCGGAAGTGACAAGCTACTGCTGAGACAGATCAAACCCGTATCACGTGAGAGGCCTAAATCTGACACCGTGACGTCATTCAAGTCACCCGTTTGTTCAGTCATGTGATCAAGAAAAATTTTGTTATGTAAAAATATGCTCTAGAATTTGTTTATCTCCCTTAACAAGTGTAATTATAAACAGTATGTATGATTATACATACCGATAGCCATGTCTGACCATTGTCATTGATTATTTTTATACAGTTAATAGAATCTCTTATTGAAGAATGTTATGTTATATAAGAATTGCTATTTGTTTATTTAGATGCCTTTAAAGGTTAGTGTGTTAATATTGGTCCTCCTTCAAACATTCGTGGGTAAATATTGGTCCTAGTTCAACCATTTGTGGGTTAATATTGGTCCTAGTTCAACCATTTGTGGGTTAATATTGGTCCTAGTTCAACCATTCGTGGGTTAATATTGGTCCTAGTTCAACCATTTGTGGGTTAATATTGGTCCTAGTTCAACCATTCGTGGGTTAATATTGGTCCTATTTCAACCATTCGTGGGTTAATATTGGTCCTAGTTCAACCATTCGTGGGTTAATATTGGTCCTAGTTCAACCATTTGTGGGTTAATATTGGTCCTAGTTCAACCATTCGTGGGTTAATATTGGTCCTATTTCAACCATTCGTGGGTTAATATTGGTCCTAGTTCAACCATTCGTGGGTTAATATTGGTCCTAGTTCAACCATTTGTGGGTTAATATTGGTCCTAGTTCAACCATTCGTGGGTTAATATTGGTCCTAGTTCAACCATTTGTGGGTTAATATTGGTCCTAGTTCAACCATTCGTGGGTTAATATTGGTCCTAGTTCAACCATTTGTGGGTTAATATTGGTCCTAGTTCAACCATTCGTGGGTTAATATTGGTCCTATTTCAACCATTCGTGTGTTAATATTGGTCCTAGTTCAACCATTCGTGGGTTAATATTGGTCCTATTTCAACCATTTGTGGGTTAATATTGGTCCTATTTCAACCATTCGTGGGTTAATATTGGTCCTATTTCAACCATTCGTGGGTTAATATTGGTCCTAGTTCAACCATTCGTGGGTTAATATTGGTCCTAGTTCAACCATTCGTGGGTTAATATTGGTCCTATTTCAACCATTCGTGGGTTAATATTGGTCCTATTTCAACCATTCGTGGGTTAATATTGGTCCTATTTCAACCATTCGTGGGTTAATATTGGTCCTAGTTCAACCATTCGTGGGTTAATATTGGTCCTATTTCAACCATTCGTGGGTTAATATTGGTCCTACTTCAAACATTCGTGGCTATCGGAACTGAATATCATAATTATCGAAACATTATTTACATGTTGTTACTGCTGTTTCATGTGAGACACTTATATGTATATCATCTTTGTTACAGTGGGTGCCTTGTATCAGACAGTATAAGTGGGAGCCTTGTATTATTACAGTGTAAATGTGTGAAACTTTTTATCAAACAGTATAAAAGTGGGGACCTTGTATCAGACTGTATAAAAGTGGGGACCTTGTATCAGACAGTATAAAAGTGGGGACCTTGTATCAGACTGTATAAAAGTGGGGACCTTGTATCAGACAGTATGAAAGTGGGGACCTTGTATGAGACAGTGTAAAAGTGGGGACCTTGTATCAGACAGTATAAAAGTGGGGACCTTGTATGAGACAGTATAAAAGTGGGGATCTTGTATCAATAAAGTGGGGACCTTGTATCAGACAGTATAAAAGTGGGGACCTTGTATCAATAAAGTGGGGGCCTTGTATCAATAAAGTGGGGACCTTGTATCAGACAGTATAAAAGTGGGGACCTTGTATCAATAAAGTGGGGACCTTGTATCAGACAGTATAAAAGTGGGGACCTTGTATCAATAAAGTGGGGACCTTGTATCAGACAGTATAAAAGTGGGGACCTTGTATCAATAAAGTGGGTACCTTGTACCAGACTGTATAAAAGTGGGGCCACTATGCTGTAGATCCTAGAATCGTCTCCCACGTTTGAAAGGCCGGTGACCAGATTTGTATCTGCGACTTAAAGTTTATCTGTAGATAGATCATATCTATCTGATAGCAATCTTCTGTGTTACATGAAACCACGCTGAGATCCGTGTGAACAGTTGTCCATTGTAATTGTATAGAATACACCACACTGGCATGAGATAAAACACAGGTTTTGCTGTTAATTACATAGAGTTAACGCGCTTGGGCTGTGTAAAAGCTGTTAACTATGTAGGGGAGATCAACTTGTCAGAATGATGATACACTCCCCTACATCACAAGAAAACTTTTCATGTAAACTGATCTTGTTTTCTTAGAAGCGTCTTTCTGGGAAAATTTGGGGCTACGTTTTCTTGGATTTAAATATTTTCAAATAAATTCATAACTTTTTAAACGTATGGTCCTATTTTAAATAATGTACATTATCCTTAAAACCTATTTTCAAGTTGACATGTAAGTTTATTACTAAGAACACAATCTATCATTAATTTTTCAAGAAAAATGTGAATGTAGTATGAAAGGCAGTTTTGAATCGTTACAATCTAGATCTATATTAAACAATCTAATGTGAGGACGGAGGGTGCGCGTGTAAGTTCTTGTTTTATTTTCGTATAAAACTTTACTATTCGTTTAAGTGTAAATTATCAAACATTTATTCTGAAAGCTTACATTGAATTTAAAATGTAGGTACTTTTCTACAAGTTTACATTTTTTCTTAGCTACAGTAACACCTTGTCTTCCAACCTGTAGCCCGTAACATTTAAACTTATCCAACACACTTACGTATTTTGTTAGCTTTTCAATACTGGTATTAAAACAATGTAGCTAATTAATTTACAATAAAATGTTGAATTATCAAACAACATTATCTTTTCAAAGGAATTTTAGTTACTATCTAATATGTCAGCGTTTGTGTGTGCGTGCGTGCGTGCGTGTGTGTTAACATCGATGTCGATACAACCAAGTCAGCTAGTCAATATTAGAAGGCTTGCTGCGAAACCTATGTGATAAACCAGACTAATTTAAGATAGAACCACTGACATGACTTAAGATAGAACCACTGACATGACTTAAGATAGAACCTCTGACATGACTTAAGATATAACCACTGACATGACTTGACTTAAGATAGAACCACTGACATGACTTAAGATAGAACCACTGACATGACCAGACTTAAGATAGAACCACTGACATGACTTAAGATAGAACCACTGACATGACATGATTTAAGATAGAACCACTGACATGACTTGACTTAAGATAGAACCACTGACATGACTTAAGATAGAACCACTGACATGACTTAAGATAGAACCACTGACATGATTCAAGATAGAACCACTGACATGACTTTACTTAAGATAGAACCACTGACATGACTTGACTTAAGATAGAACCACTGACCAGGCTTAAGATAGAACCACTGACATGACCAGACTTAAGATAGAACCACTGACATGACCGGACTTAAGATAGAACCACTGACATGACCAGACTTGAGATAGAACCACTGACATGACATGACTTAAGATAGAACCACTGACATGACCAGACTTAAGATAGAACCACTGACATGATTTAAGATAGAACCAATGACATGACCAGACTTAAGATAGAACCACTGACATGACCAGACTTAAGATAGAACCACTGACATGATCAGACTTAAGATAGAACCACTGACATGACTTAAGATAGAACCACTGACATGACTTAAGATAGAACCACTGACATGACATGATTTAAGATAGAACCACTGACATGACCAGACTTAAGATAGAACCACTGACATGACATGACTTAAGATAGAACCACTGACATGACCAGACTTAAGATAGAACCACTGACATGATCAGACTTAAGATAGAACCACTGACATGACTTAAGATAGAACCACTGACATGACTTAAGATAGAACCACTGACATGACCAGACTTAAGATAGAACCACTGACATGACATGATTTAAGATAGAACCACTGACATGACATGATTTAAGATAGAACCACTGACATGACCAGACTTAAGATAGAACCACTGACATGACATGACTTAAGATAGACGGCTTTGTTAAGCATGGGTAAATGAAAGCAGCTTTAGGAGGTTTTACTTTTTACTTTCTCGTATATACGAAGTATAGAGAAAGTATTGTAATCGTGCAAAAAAATTTGAGATATTTGCAAATCTCGACGTTTAACACCTCCCTCAGTCGGAAAAACATAGTTTTGCAATCTTGTCCGTATGTGTGTGTGTGTGTGTGTGTGTGTAAACACGATAACTTGAGTACCGTTACAGCTAGGTTGGTGAAATTTCATATATTAGTATTATATCAAAATCGTAGATCCGTATCAACTTTTGAGCGATTTCCGATAACCGGAAGTGGAACTTTTTCTACGTTGAATTTTTCAAAAGCCTATAACTTGAGTACTATTTCAGATAGATAAATCAAATTTCACATGTAAGTAAAAGGTCTAATTTTCTGCCTTCTGTCAAATTTTTAGTAATTTCTGTTGACCGAAAGTAGTAATTTTCACTATTTCCGATTTCTCAAAAACGCGTGTGAATTTATAAAGTACTAATAATATTCCGCACTATTATACACATCTTTATTCGGCGTTCGCTTGGTGCGCAATTCTTTTTTCTACTAGATTCTATTCTATTTTTAAAAGTTTAAGTATTTAAAATGGATTAAAAATCATAACTATATCCCGAGTCCCCACCCCCTGTGGTTTTATATAAGAATATTCGAGAAAGTTTAGGGGAGATCACTCCCGGTTTATTAAATGCTGCAACCAAAAAACTCACATTTTAATTTTAAAATGAACGGAAGTCAATATGGGCTCAAATTCCCACCATAAAGAAAATTTAAAATGACTTTCGTTTTTAAAAAATGTCCAAGCTTCTTGGTTAGTCTCATTTTAAAATAAAAATATTTTTAGGCAAGTACCAGGTTGTAGTTTTAAAGCTAACTAAAAACGTTCTGATGTGAGGCCTCGCCTTGATGTCGGCACCGCCGCTGTCATGGCAGCCGACTGGTCTTACAAGTCACTGTGGCAGCATGCCGTCTAGACCATAGGCCAGGTAGACACTATTCCATTTCGTCGTCGTCGTCGTCCCCCGTCCCGTCCCCCCCCCCCCACACCACGAAGGGATGCCTGGAAGAAACTATGACATTAAAAAAGAGACCCTTAGCCTAAAGCAAACCCTTACTCACTACACGGCCAGAGACAAAATTGACCCGCAAAATGGCCCCGACTTATTGGCCCCGTCAAAATGACCTCGTTAAAATAGCTTACGTTGACAATTCGGCTCCCGTCAAAATGGCTCCTAACAAATATTAAATCGTAAAAGAAACCCAAAGAATGTTTTTCAAAAGCTTAATGGTGACCTTATGGCAGAGGTGTAGCGAGGGGGGGGGGGTACATATGTCCCCGATCGCCGACCCTAGGGGCGCCAAAATGGGTTAGAAAACAATTAAAAGCTCAATTTAGCTGCAGTTTTGAATTATAAACATAAAAAAATATATTGGGGGGGGGGGGCAAATTGAAAGTTTGTCCCCGGGCGCCGGGAGGGGTCGCTACGCCTCTGCCCTATGGTGAGATGGACACCGTGGCACACTCTTCTGACAACAGGGCGGTCGCCGAATGCCTTCATTGTTTACATTTTTTTTTATAAATAACTCTAAAAACTCTATAAATAACTCTAAAAATACACAACTGGGAAAGCATTGACTAAATCGTTTTAAAATATTGCGCCAACCCGCAGCAACGGCGTAATGTCAATATATTAATTTTTAGGAGCTTTTCTTTCGGTATGAGTTTCATACGACGAGGACTAAATGTACGACTTGTGAGACGAAGAAATGACGAGAGCCTTATTGTCGGGGGACAAATGACATGGACCCAACTGATGGGAGAGGTATTGGCAGCAGCCGTAGTGACAGGAGCCAAATAGTTTGTGTCTGGTGCAGTAGGTCTATCACTGACGGGTACCTTGTTGACGGGGTCAATTTGTCGACGATGAGGTCGATTGACTGCTCGATTGGTCGGAAACTTTTAGTCACTGGCCGTTTTGTCGCAGCAAGCTCTATTTCTGGCCCTTACCCAGACATCGGTACGGGAAGAGGTAACAGTCATACGACACTTTTTGACCTGTAGAGAATAATGAAAGTAGGCTATATTTATTGCTTACGTTTTGTGTTGTTGTTTTTGAACGTGTTTACACCAGTCCAACCTGAATACCCCACTATCTAAATCTATAGGCCTAGACATTATATATAACAACTGCCTTCACTCCCCTGCGCTGTTCGTTATGACGTTCACCAATTTTAAGGCATAGATTCTGTGATAAAGTCTGTGTCTGCTCACACAGTGTTTCTTTCAGGCATTTCTTCGGTGGAGGGCGGGGGGAATACCACCCCGAACGAAATAGAATTTATATAGAAAATATACAGTCCGTCCCCCGTCCCCCGGAGTAAAAAATCTGAAAGAAACACTGCACTCACAGTTAACAGTTTAAGAATCACTTGCGTTAACGCCTGCACCAACCGCAGAGGCGTCGCGAGGGCGGGACGGGGGGTGCGGACCGCACCGGGTGACACCATTCAGGGGGGTGACACCAGGGCAAAAAAATTGCAAAATGTACAGAAAAAAAATGCTTTTTGCCATTTCCATTGATAATTAATTAAAGTTAAATAGTTTTTAAATACAAATGGACAATTATTACAAGAGGGTGGGGCTGACACCATGACGTAAACGAGCTCACTGTAGAGAAGGTAATGCTACATTCAACAGACTACAGATAAACATCGTCACTATTGAGTCTGCAGTGATTAAAGCTTATACACATACGTATACGCATATGCGGCATGTATTTAAATTATAGACATATGTAGGTTGACACACAAACAGATATATATATATATATATATATATATATATATATATATATATATATATATATATATATATATATCAGTGGCGTAGCGAGGTCGGGTGTCACCCGGTGCGGCACTTAATGGTGTCACCCCCCCAGAGGCATAGAGACCCTTCCCAGGGACAAACTTTCAAATTTTCGATTTGCACCCCCCCCCCCTCAAACTTTCGATTTGCACCCCCCCCCCTCGAGTTTTCGATTTGCACCCCCCCCCCCCCCCTCAAACTTTCGATTTGCACCCCCCCCTCAAGTTTTCGATTTGAACCCCCCCTCAAACTTTCGATATATATATATATATATATATATATATATATATATATATATATATATATATATATACTTTGTTTCTGAGAGGGGGGGGTGACACCACGAAGTGCCGCACCGGGTGACACACGACCTAGCGACGCCACTGACCAACCGTAACCTGATAATCACGCGAGCTTTGCGCCTTGTATAAATCATTATCTAGCATGCAGTCGTATGTGTAAGCACAGAGGTAAATCTAGCAGACGTCGACCGACTGGGGCGGTATGTTAAAATCTGAATCAATAATTCACAGATATTCGGATAATGTTATAAAATAGGTATACTGTAGGACGTAGGACTATGCAAACTTGGCCTATTAAATTTAAAAAAATAGATTTTTCACTAGCTCAGACCGAATAAATATCTTAAAGGTTTAAAAGTCAAGCAAGTATTTATAACTAAAATAAAATATTCAGGCCATGGTACAGTTTAATCATTAGTCTAGTGTTATGATTATAGTGTGTTGTGTAGACTAAAAAAAGTATAGATCTAGCCCATATAGATCTAGATCTATATGGGGAATAGTCATAGTGACATAAACAATAGTTTTATCTGTGCATATTCTATTTCTAAGTCATTTTCATGAGGCTTTTTTAAATTAACCAATGAAATTTTTTTTCATTTTTTAGAATTAAGTGTGTATTTTTCGATTGTGAGTTCAAATAGGCCTAACTATTTGTATGGCAACATTTTTAATTCATTTCTCTTTTCTGGCGAACCGATTGAATATTGATTTTCTATGTACCTAAGTTAAGTGTTTAATGAAAGTGAAGTCATTGTGCATTGTAATGTTTACTTACAAGTAAAAACTTTAAAGTATTTATTCAGCCCTTTGAGTGGCCAGGAATTCCTTCAGAGGTCAAATTCAAATTGTTGGGTTTTGGGGTTAGGCCTAACATGCAACTGAAAATCAAACCAGACATGAATTAAAAGTAGTTTAATTTTAATTTCGCTGAATATCTAAGTTAAATACTCATTACTCACAAAGCCTGAACTGTACCTCAATACCTGTACATTGTAGGCTAATAAATTAAATCGTTGCATGTGAAGTCCACTAAAATGATAGGTCCTCAAACTTAGAATTCTTTCTAAGCATTAATACATTTTTAGATCAATTTTAATTTTTTTTTTCTATTTACTTTATTGTTCTATGTCTTATGAGCAAGTTGTCTAATATTTAGTAATATTAAATTTTTTTTGCTTAAGCTTAGGAATAAGCATATATAATGTCATGGTTGAAATCATTTGTTTTCTCACTATACTCTAGGCCTACCGATATAAAATAAATAAAATTTAGGCCATATAGGCCCAGACCCTAAGGCCTGAGGGTCTTACGTTTACTTAATACTTTAATTTAATATTACATATATTACGATATATATAGAACAAACTAAAAACACTTGAGCCTACAAGAGTAGCTAAATTTAATCTGTATTTATATGCTATTGTCTAAGCTTTTTAGTTAAAATATAAAAGTTTATATATAAATGTAATAGTTAAAGAATTTTACTCTTATTTTATTTCAGTCAGTGGTTGGATTAAACAACAGATTTACTAGATCTACCTTGAACACCACAGCTATGGCCAAATTTGACAGCAGTAAAAAACATGATTTCAATTTGGATGAAGTTCTGAAATCCTTTCAGCTGTGTCTCTCCAGTGAAAATAGTTTGGATCTAAAAGAATATCTGTCTGCTTTCCATGAACTGTGTAGATTTTTTAAGCTCACTGGGAAATTGTTTGGTTTCGTAGCAAAAGACCTGGAGTCTAAAATTAGGGCAATAGAGTATCACATGGACTCCATCAATGGTGAGCACTACAGGACTGTACAGTCCATGATGGCTCATGAGATAGCGAACAGGACAACACATGTTAAACAGCCACATGCATCTGGCACCCGCATGCTGCTAAGGCTACATCATGCTTTAGAGTTTATTTTGGCTTTCATGAGAAGAATCATGCAAGGTGACGAGCATGAGAAAATGTCCAAACTGGCTTGGGAAGTTTACAAGGAGACTTTGTACCACCACCACCCAAACATTACACACTTGGTGGCGGCCATAGCAGTGTATGCCCTGCCAACAAAGAAACACCTGATTGATGTCATGTGTAAGCACGACTTCGATAAAGTCATGGGACTGCTGGGTCCCGTTGTTGACGCAGGACAACCAGTTTATGACTGTATACAAGAACTTTTCTCTTCCAATAATCTACTCCACATTCCATGAAATACAAGCTGTCTGTTACAGTCATTGCGTAATGCCATTAGCCAAAGACTTTATATTTTTTACAGGGGTATACTGAATGGATTGTTTTTACCTTAAGTCATCAATGTTTTTTGTTTTATTTGATATTTTTCTACCATTTTAAATCATGTTAAAAACCCTTGAATGATATTTAAATTAAAAAACCTGTAATAGCTTATCTAATGTTTAAATGTACATACTGTTACCATCATGACTAGATGCCTAATACTTATTAAATACCTAATTGTATAACAATATGGGTTGGCTCATTAACAGATAGAGGACAAAACTTCTCAAATTCCCTCTTGATATTATTGTGAAGAGACAATCCCTGCTGATCTTTGTTTCAAATCCTAAAGATATTTTTCTAAGTTATATTTAAGTGGCCATGTATTCTGAAAATATCAATTATAACTGTAATTCTTCATGTATGCCTAAAAAACATGTACCCCTAAAACAGTGTAATCTGATAGTTTACAAAGTTCAGACAAAAAATCCAATGTTGTTTTGTTTAACTTGCTACCAATATTGGCTGGTACTCTGTGATATGGAGGTCTCATAGAAAGTTATATTTTTTTTAATCACCTGCAATTTTCTGTATTATGTATAACATTATGTGTTTTCTTTTTACATCTCTATGTTAAAGACCTAATTAGTTTTAAACTAGTGTGTTGTAGCTGTTACATCATAATGCATAATATTTTGTCTCAACAATTAATTCAAGTTGATTACATGCTTGTGTAATGCATTCCATATGAAGGTCTATGGGAAACACAGAGCTGTTTGTGGCCTGCTTTATTCTGTTTGTTCTTTGCTCCAGGCTCCAGTTTATGTGATTGCTTACTTTTTTGTGAGTCTTAAATAGATATAATTTCTTCAATTTTTTGTTCATCAAATTTTTTTAGTTAACGTGACTTGACATTTTTTTTAAATAATTGAATTTTTGGTTGAACTTGTGAAAATCATGTTTTCAATTTATCTTTAGAGACCTTGTGAGATCTGTTTGTTAACAAAACTTGATTGTTTTTCTGGTTTATTTATTTTTGCACAATTGTTTTCTGTTGATTCCACCCAAGAGTTGACCATGGTACAACACTGTTACAACACTGTTGATTCCAGCCAACTGTTGACCATAGTACAACACTGTTGATTCCAGCCAACAGTTGACCATAGTACAACACTGTTGATTCCATACCCAAGAGTTGACCATGGTATAACATTGTTGATTCCACCAAAAGTTGACCATGGTACAACACTGTTGATTCCAGCCTTGAGTTGACCATGGTACAACATTGTTGATTCCACCAAATGTTGACCATGGTACAACACTGTTGATTCCAGCCAACAGTTGACCATGATACAACACTGTTGATTCCAGCCAACAGTTGACCATGGTACAACACTGTTGATTCCATACCCAACAGTTGACCATGGTACAACACTGTTGATTCCATACCCAACAGTTGACCATGGTACAACACTGTTGATTCCATACCCAACAGTTGACCATGGTACAACACTGTTGATTCCATACCCAACAGTTGACCATGGTACAACACTGTTGATTCCATACCCAAGAGTTGACCATGAAGCATGTAATTCCACATGAACAATGTGCACCTGCTTATTCAATAACAGACATCCTCTATTAATTTATTTAATGAAATGTTTATGTAAAAAAAAATGTTTTAAATTATACATCCTTCACATGTTTTAAAAAAAAAATTTCATTTTGTTTTAAGTATTTTTTGTAAAATACTCAGTGCCTTACCAAACATCTGCTTTATACCAAAACTAATCTCTTAAATTTTAAAATGTATCAAATTTAGAGATGTATTTATAACAGGAATGATACATATTTATAACAGAAAAGATACTTATACACATCCCCCTAGAATGTTTTCTCTATGCTCAAGCGAAGTATTTTTTGTGATATTATTTTTTCTATGTTTAATATAGCAATTTATCCCTGTGAATTTTTGAACATTGAATACTCACAAGAGATCAAACTCTATGACAATGTTTTTAACTAAGAATCCTTTTTTTTTAATGTAAAAGAGTTGTTATTGTATGGTCTTCATTATTTTCATTTCTCTTCATAATTCTATTTGACAATGCTAAAACTTGTAATTTTTATCTGCATCACTGCTACAGATAAGGATTTGAATTTGTTTTGCCCAACTGTTAATTTTTAATTTTGTGTTTAAATTGCTGTTATTATTTAAATTACTGTTGTGGAAATGTTACTGAGAGACTGATGGCAATATTAAGATGATGAATTGTTTTATTGTGAAAATATTATTTTCCTATGCTTAAGACTTTTCACAGCTATTGAAATAAAACAGGTTTGGGTTAACACACTATGTAAGCGTGTTTCATTATTTGTATCACTATGGATCATGGAAGGTGTGTTAAGTTTAGCAATACCACTTACCACTGGAAGCCTCTGACTTTTTGCTTTTGGCAACTTAATAAAATGATGTCTGCTGAAGGCTCCTAATAAAATCTTTATTTTTTAACATGCAATCACATACGTTTCTGTTAGTGTCAGTACTCAGTACTTCCGCACTATCACTTGGTACCTTACTCAACTCATTACCTCACCACCACACAACCAGTATTCACCAACTACCACAAAAACAAAGGCAGGATAATTTTTTTATCTAATAGTTTAATCAAACTTTTGCATACTATTTTAAGTAGGTTGTAAAAAAAAATTGTTGCATACAATTTTAAGTGCACTTTTAAGTAGGTTGTAAATAAACGGTTGCATACAATTTTAAGTGCACTTAGTTGTAGGTAAAACCAAAGACTCCAACTAATTTTGATTTAAGATGTACATGGAGAATATTTCATTGTATTTTGACAACTTTTTAGTGAAAGTTCCAACAGAACAATTAAAATCTGATTTCACACAGATAAATGTCCATGTGAAAATTCATCTTTTGTATCAACATATTTACTCAAAAGTACAATTACACTTCAGATAACTTGATTGTGTGCTAGTTAATTCAGGAAAAATAATTGCAGAAGAGCTTTGAAACTGTACATATTTTGGTAATTATGAATACAAATAGTTAAATACTGTCCTCAACATTGGCATTTAAGTAATTTTATAAACATATTAGGCATAAGTTTCATTGAATTCTGTTAATTAATATAGAAGTAAAAATATTTTTGCTAAATTTATTGCAAGAGAAACTTCAAGAAAAAAAACACTAATTTGCCTAGAGATGAAAGAGACTTCAAATACAAATAGGCCTACTATTAAAGATTTTCTGTGTATATTTATAATTTGTAAAAAAAAATATATCCTTGTACGCTATGGTATTGTTCCAAATGACATTAAAAAATCTTTTTACTTACATAAATATAATAAACATAGTGAATAAATAATATAATGAATCAAACTTTTTAAATAGTGATGTGTTTTTCAACTAAAGTTATACAAGTAATTTAATAATAACATTTTTTTAAAAAGTGATTTGTATTATTATTTTTTCAATTTTGTGAATTGAGCAAAATTAATACATAAATATGAAATGATTTTAGGTTGGGTTAAAGTTTTACTACAAAATAATAGGCTAGCAAATTGTTATCTACAAATGTTAATCAAAATGTGTAAACATATCTAAATCTTTCTTTAACCCCTCAGTGTTTGTCATTTCTTGCATCATTTTTTGAGCATTTACAACCCCAGTCCCACCCTTTGGCAATCAATATTCAAACAACAGCCGCACAATTTACATGGAGGTCTGGGAAACTACTTTACAAAAAAATGTACAACACTACAGACATGGGTATCTACACAAAACTAGAGGGAAGTCTTAACATTGAGAATTGAAGTCTTAAAACTACTCAACAATCTAAGATTGTACTGTTAGATATCTACACAAAACTTTAATGGATTCTAGTCTTAAAACTACTCAACAATCTAAGACAGTATTTATCACAAAAAGAAAGGTGTATTAGAATAACAGTAACACTTCAGTTTTATGTACAGATAAGTTGCTTGCTGTATGGCCAAACTTGAGCCCAATAAAGTTAAGTAGTCTGTAACAGTAAAAAAACTAAAGGATGATTTGCCTCTGTTACAAGAATTGTGTTGCACACATCAACTCTTCATAAAAACTGGTATAAAAATACTAACAAAAACCTGTGAGGTTCTTGAAATACAGCAATTTGATCGTTAAAAGATAGTCTAAAAATACATTTGTGATTTTGTGCATTGACAATAGTATTGATGAAAAGTTTTTAACACTGCAACTGCAAAACCAAGCGTGATAATAAAAATAAAATTTCATGCAGTTTTGATATTTACTAGGACAAAAAAAACTTGATTTATAATATATAACCACTAATTTACAACAGGGCATTTTTCCCATAGTTAATTAATTATCATGACAAGTAATTTCTCGTTATATTTGAACATTTCTCATGAGAATTCTTGTTTCTTAACAAATCTTTTTTTTCATTTACACAATTAATAAATATATCAGTTGTGTCGACAATGATATTTACAATGCAAAACAGAAACTGCAATAAAAACGATATTTGTTCTTTACATCTAAAAAAAATTAAATTTATATTAACAAAACAAGGAAGAAAGAAAAAAGCTCTATAAAATAAGTTAAGGATGTTTCAGCACTGATAATTATTCAACTCTAGTGTTTGATGGATCTCACATACTAGGAACTTGGTGAGGAAGCAAGAGCAACACATTTTAAGGTGCTCTACAACAGAAAATGTCGGGCCTGCCGAATTTAATACATGTAAAAAAATGTATAAAATAAAACTTTTTACAGCCATCAGTTAGGTCAAGATTTGTTATCAAATGTGAGCAAAGTGAAATGGAATGCAAAAATAAAAAATTTAGCACTGAGTTAAATAAAAACCATATGCATAATTTTTAAATGTATGAAGATAAGATATCCACATATCTAATCTATTTTTGGTGTGTGCACATGTTCATATATCTAGATACAATGCAGCAGTTGCAATGTCCTGTAAACATCACATAAGGCACTGTTGGAAAAGGGATTCTATAAAAAATGTCAATATGAAATAATGGAATATAAAAAATTATTATAAAATTTGTGTACAATGGAAGCACGTGTGTATGTAGTTTAACTCATGTCGATCAAACAGAGTTAATCACAGATAAAATACTAAGAAATAACACAGTTATCTGTTTTTTTTGGAATCAAGTAGGACTTTACAAACATAAGAATAATTTAAATAAAGGCAATACTTCAACAAAAAATAGCAACAAAATGAGCAAAAGAAAGGAAAACACTCACTCTCACTATTTCCATCTCATGAAGTCAAAATTAAAACAAAATTTTTTACAAAAATAGTTTTTCTTGAACCATTTTTAAGTAACTCAACTACTTCTAGTAACGAAAGGGTTAAATATAAGTCTAGTTTATATACAACTTAAAAGTATACATCTTTATGTTGATATTTTTAAAGTAACAAAAAATGTATTCCAAATGAAATTAAACTGATGCTAAAACTAAACATTTTAAAGGAAACAATTCCACTGTGTGTGCATGTTGTCATCTAGATCTTTCAGTTCTGTTTTTTTCTTAAGGACACTCCTCGTAAATTTCTGTGGATGCAGAGTCAAAGTATCAAAGTAAGATCATCAAACGATGAACAACAGTAATGCTACATATTACTTTAGTAAGACAATCAAACAATGAACAACAGTAATGCTACATATTACTTTAGTAAGACAATCAAACAATGAACAACAGTAATGCTACATATTACTTTAGTAAGACAATCAAACAATGAACAACAGTAATGCTACATATTACTACAATAAGACCATCAAACAATAAACAACAGTAATGCCTAAATATCATTATAGTAAGACCATCAAACAATAAACAACAGTAATGCTACATATTACTACAGTAAGACCATCAAACAATGAACAACAGTAATGCCTACATATTACTACAGTAAGACTGTCAAACAATAAACAACAATAATGCTATATATTACTACAACTATCATCACTGAGTTCAAACCTCTACCCTATCTAGTCCACACAAGATTTAGCCTTAACAGGGTGATAAATCGTATATAAATGGCACAACAGAATAAATGGCACAACAGATGAGGGTTCGTGGCAATACATTGACGTGGTGTGTATGAGGTACAATGTAACAGCTACAACAACAAACATACAACAGACCTCCATCATCCACCATATCTTGTGAGCCATCATTTGGTACATCATCATAGAGAGGTTGGTCACTAAGAGAAAGACATCAGGTGTTATAAATTTACATCAAACAGCGATACATATCTTTGTTTAACAATAGATCTATTGAGGACAAATATTTGGTAACATTTTATTTTGGAGAAGGGAATTAATAGATTTAATTGTCTAAAAATAAGAGAAAAATAAAGAGCACAGTTAAAGTAAAGAACACAGGTAAAAGTAAAGAGAATAGGTGAGAGTAAAGAGCACAGTATAAAGGTAAAACCTACCTGGTGACTGAAGTTGTTCTACAGCTGTCCATGGCCTGCAAGAAGGGCACATTTTAAAAACTTGTTAAAGAATGTTTATCAATATCTTGTTAGTTTTTGTTATTTTTATACACTAATTAATTATTTTTTAGGCAAATACAAGAAATTAATGTAAATAATAAACCTATTCAAAATACAATTTAAATTAAAACCAAAGCTTATCTTAGTTAAATTTAAAACATTTCTTTAGAGTCTGGTATTACTTAATTTTATTTAGCAGACCAATATTTTCTTAATGTTGTATGCATTTCTCCCTACTAAAACATTAACTTGTATCACACATTTCAGTGGCAGAAGACACTGAGCCCTCTTTAGACAATTGAAATAAAGAGCTATTGTGTTCAGTAATTATCCTGTAGACACATATCAAGTTATCCTACAATCAAAGAGTGGGGCTATTCTACAACACTTTATGTGGTTTTTTAACTTAGTCACATAACATTATAATAAAATTTATAAAAGGTTAATAGCACAATAAAACTTAGGTTTAAAACTGCTATAAATTACATCACGTGTACACATGTAAAAAAAAAAATTTACCACAAATTCCAAATAACACGGCTCCATTATTAAGACAGTTAAATATAGTTTTGTGACAGTAGGTAGTTTAATTAACTTTTATGAGAAATCACTGTTGACTAAAATAACAGGCTTCCACCAAGATGAAATAAAAAGATATACTACAAAAAGATCAATAATAGTGAATAGAACAATGACAAAGTATACTAAAAACCTCTCCTGTTTCAGAGTTCACCTCTACTAAATGACTAAAATTGTTTTTCAATTATTAATACCAAAAAAAAATTTTTTGTCTTGAATGATATTTTAATATTATTTTCTACATAATTTTAGTGTTAAAAAAGACTTTCTATGATGATCATTTCATTTAGTAAAACATCCATGCCATCACAACACAAAAGGTGCATGAAAGCCAGTGAGTTGTGTAGAACCTACCAACTGTGAGTTGCACACAGCTACTGCTACACTACACCACATTACAATTTACCTACAGACTGCTCATTTTACTATGGTAATTTTGTAATACCACACAAACAAGTCTAAAACAATTCTGGACCTAATTTAAAAAATGTAAATTCCAGCTTTTATAGTATTTCAACATGACTTTGATTCACTTTGTAAGCATTTATGAATAATTTCCTAGTGTCATAATTTATTCTAAAATGTAAAGTGTTTCTAGCAGATTGATATAACTATGGAATTAAATCTAGATATTTTTAAAATTTAATTTTGGCCCACAAACATAATATAAATATTTTACTATTTATTTCCACATTTTAAAATAGTGATTCATCCTGGGCTAGGACATTACCCCCATGTATTACCCCAACAGATACTCCTCAGAGTAATCCCCCCTCCTTGAGAATACATACAATGCATGACTTGTAAGGTGAGAAACCCTGCATTCTATAAAATGCTTAGAATAGGCTGGCTGAGTATACATTTGATAAGCTAATAAGGCATATTTCTTTTATTTTTTCCAGTACAGTTACATAAACCTTTCCCAAACTCTGTTGCTATCACTGATCATATCCTTAACCTTATCCATAACCATATAAGCTTTAGTGTCAGTGGGTAATTGACAGGAAGATAATGTCCTACAGCAGTTTCTTTTAAGTGGATGGAACAGGGGGGTAACTGACAGGGGGTATTTCATCAAGAGGTGCATGATAGGGGGTTACTGAGTACCCTATTGTTAAAAATGACATTTGAAACACATGCTTGTTAGCCTCCATCCAATGATCATTAATATTTCTTATGCTGGCACATAGTTTACACATAGGTTATTAGCTGCAAATCATCAGTGATTTTTTTACTTTCTCGTATATACGTTGTATAGAGAAAGTATTGTAATCGTGCAAAAAAAAAAAATCGAGATTTTTACAAATCTCGACGTTTTACACCTCACTGATACGGAAAAACATAATTTTGCAATCTTGTCCGTATGTCTGTGTGTGTGTGTGTCTGTCTGTCTGTCTGTCTGTCCGTGTGTAAACACGATAACTTGAGTACCGTTACAGCTAGGTTGATGAAATTTCATATATAAGTATTTTATCAAAATCGTAGATCCGTATCAACTTTTGAGCGATTTCCGATAACCGGAAGTGGTACTTTTCCTACTTTGAATTTTTTAAAAGCCTATAACTTGAGTACTATTTCAGATAGATAAATGAAATTTCACATGTAAGTAAAAGATCTAATTCTCTACCTTCTGTTAAATTTTGAGTAATTTCCGTTGACTGGAAGTAGTAATTTACGCTACTTCCGATTTCTCAAAAAACTAATGTAAATTTTTAAAGTACTAATAATATTGCGCACTATTATACGCGTTTTTATTCGGCGTTTGCTTGGTGCGCAATGTTTTTTTTATGAGATTCTATTCTATTTTTAAAAGTTTAAGTATTTAAAATGGATTAAAAATCATAACTATATCCCCAGTTACCATCCCCTGTTGTTTTATATAAGAATATTCGAGAAAGTTTAGGGGAGATCACTACCGGTTTATTTTAATTCCAACACTGAGATTGCAGATAACAATTTCAACAAAACTACCTTTTTTTAACTGGGGTCAATTTTAAAGTAAAAAGCTTGTGAAGCTGAAAAATTTTAACTGGGGTCAATTTTAAAGTAAAAAGCTTGTGAAGCTGAAAAATTGGGTAAATCTCATGCATCATTCATTTAAGGCTTGACTTTAGCTGCCCAATTTTGTGTCAAACAAAAATTTGACTTTAGCTGCCCAATTTTGTGTGAAACAAAAACTTTAAAAATTGCAAGATTTAAAAGAAGAAAAAAGCCTATAAGCACCACCATTTTATGGTAAACAAAATTTTAAAACTTGCATAAGTAAAGGAAATATACATGGTAAAATTCTTTTCTAGCCAAAGTACATTTATCTTGGTTAAATATAAGTATACTAAATGTTTGTTCAGGTTTATTATGTAAAAAAAGACAGTAAAAGAATGACCAGTTGACAATGTCCTGCTTGAGCCACCACCAAATATTCATGCAATACATGAAAGGATTACGTTCACTATGGAATCTCTAGACACCAGCTTAACCAGAGACTGCTCCAGGCTCGCTCTTGAAAAGGTACTGTGCATTATCTTTACAGAACAAAATAGGTTTCAGTAGAGGGTTAATGGTTGAGTCAGTACTCACTCCAACAGAAAAGGTACTGTGCATTATCTTTACAGAACAAAATAGGTTTCAGTAGAGGGTTAATGGTTGAGTCAGTACTCACTCCAACAGAAAAGGTACTGTGCATTATCTTTACAGAACAAAATAGGTTTCAGTAGAGGGTTAATGGTTGAGTCAGTACTCACTCCAACAGAAAAGGTACTGTGCATTATCTTTACAGAACAAAATAGGTTTCAGTAGAGGGTTAATGGTTGAGTCAGTACTCACTCCAACAGAAATCATCAACAGGTCTTCACACACAGCAACAACATAAATTCTATGGTCATGTGGTTTGCCAGTGGAACAAAGAATGGAGCATCATGCTAAGCTTAGGCTAACTGTTTGAACATTTACAAGCATTGAATGGCAGATGCATGGGGACATTTTCTAAGTAAAGATGGCACAATACATCTGGGAGAAAAACACTGTAATGTATGCAGAGAAATGGAATGGTTATTACCAACTTGTAAATGAATCTGTATCTGGTACAGCTATAGGGTCATCAATTAATCCAGTTTCAATTATTAAATAAACATAAAGTTGTTCTAATGGCATCATAAATAATACTGTTCTAAAAGCTTATTAGTAAAAAAATAAAAATAAACGGAGACTATTTCTACCAAGGTAATGAAATTTGTGTGACAGAAAAAGGAGAAGCTTACCTTTTTAATGATGGAAGGATCTACTTCAATGTTGCTACTCTCAACATAGCCAACTGGAGAAAAATACATGAGTTGATGTTTTTACTGTAGTCAATGGGGCTACACAAGAGCAAACTGCTTCTATTAAATGTGAAAACTTATGGTTAGAATCTGTTTGTTAAAGCCACTTGTTTTAAAATGTCAGAACTTACTGCTAGAATCTGTTTGTATAAGCCACTTGTTTTAAAATGTCAGAACTTACTGCTAGAATCTGTTTGTATGGGCCACTTATTTTAAAATGTCAGAACTTACTGCTAGAATCTGTATGGGCCACTTATTTTAAAATGTCAGAACTTACTGCTAGAATCTGTTTGTATGGGCCACTTATTTTAAAATCTCAGAACTTACTGCTAGAATCTGTTTGTATAAGCCACTTGTTTTAAAATGTCAGAACTTACTGCTAGAATCTGTTTGTATGGGCCACTTATTTTAAAATGTCAGAACTTACTGCTAGAATCTGTTTGTATAAGCCACTTGATTTTATTTTAAAATGTCAGAACTTACTGCTAGAATCTGTTTGTATAAGCCACTTATTTTAAAATGTCAGAACTTACTGCTAGAATCTGTTTGTATGGGCCACTTATTTTAAAATGTCAGAACTTACTGCTAGAATCTGTTTGTATGGGCCACTTATTTTAAAATGTCAGAACTTACTGCTAGAATCTGTTTGTATAAGCCAATTGTTTTAAAATCTCAGAACTTACTGCTAGAATCTGTTTGTATAAGCCACTTGTTTTTAGGGTTCTTGTCTAGCCGTAGGATTGTTACAGCCTGACCTGCTTTGACGGTCAAGTTCTGACCAGAGCCTTTATAATCTTGCTTAATTATCCCCTTGCCAACATCTTTCTCTGTGCCATCAAGCTGATAAAAGAAGAAATCAAATTACCAAGTCTGGTTTCTATAGAAACCCTAGCCATGGGAAAGTTGTTAACTTTATCCTAAATGACCCAAAAGAGTAGATCAAGTAGAGACCACCTGCTTGCCCCAACAGGTTCGGCATGAGTTGTGTTGCTCATGGACATGAACCAAAAACTAGATGTGTATATATTGTAAGCAGGCTCAAGCACACTCATGTAAATATTTAACAAACATTTAAACCTTGGGCAGGTAACAACAAGACTACACAATGTCTAATGTTGGTTTATCAACACCATGTCAGTGAGATGAATTAAAACCAGTTCTATGTTAACAAATTTTTAAAAATTTACCCCAAATTTCTTTAACTGCTTAAGCCGTTCTTTCTTTTCCTGAAATAGATTTTAATATACATTTTAAAGTATAAACAATGATTGATTAAACCAAAGTAAAGATCTGTACAAGATAACAAAATAGGTAGCTAGTTACACTTTCTAGTTCTAACTAAATGAACAGTTTAAATGGCTACAGAGAAATGTTTGGACAGGTGATTGACCCTACAATACAACTAGCAAACCTTTTCTTCTTTCTTTTTACGTCTTTCCTCTTCTTTCTCCTTCTCCTTTCTTTCCTTCTCCTCCCTCTTTTTGGCTTCAGCTTCTTCTTTCATTTTCTTTTTTCTGTCTTCTTCTATGCTAGCAGCAGGCACGGATGAGCCACTAGAAGAGAATAATAAATGTCAACACACAGAGTCTACAGAGTACAATATACATGGCTAATGTTCATGAAGTAAAATACTATGGAGTCTATCATTGTTCCAACATCACTTACTCTTCATATAGGTCATCAGCATTGTCAACCTGGAACAAACATTGTACATCAATTATCTGTCATCTTTATATATATCGTTCTTATTTTATTATTATGCTTATAGTAACTATTAATAATAACATTAATAATAACTAGATAACCAAGTTATATGTCTGTGAAGGATATTTCATTTTGAAAAAAAAAAGAAATTTCATTTTAAATAAATTTAAACAAAAAACGCAAATAATAAATATCAACTATGATTGTTTTAGCCCTAGGGCTGAAGGTCACCAACCTAGGCAATGGGGAAAAGTCTTCATTATTGATCCTGATAAACTTTTTTTTAATTAACTTATTTTTAGTTATGTCTGAATTGTCCCTAAATAAGCTTAAGTTTTTTTTTAATGTTACACATACTGTAGATATGCTGATCTCAAGATGTTGGTATATCAATATTCAAACCCTAGTGAGTTTCAGTTTAAAAGATAGTTATCACTAACAACCAGACTATAAGTTGTAGCATAAATCACATGTAGTTTCAGTTGAAAAGATAGTTATCACTAACAACCAGACTATAAGTTGTAGCTTAAATCACATGTAGTTTCAGTTTAAAAGATAGTTATCACTAACAACCAGACTATAAGTTGTAGCATAAATCAAATGTAGTTTCAGTTGAAAAGATAGTTATCACTAACAACCAGATTATATGTTGTAGCATAAATCAAATTTAGTTTCAGTTGAAAAGATAGTTATCACTAACAACCAGACTATAAGTTGTAGCATAAATCAAATGTAGTTTTCTTACCTGCTTTTCTGTCTCCCCATCAGCATATATTTCTTCTAATACTAAAAAATGAAGAAAAAAAAATATTTTTAATAATACATAGTTCATGTTTCTTTATTTTAAATAATTCACACACAAAGGTCATATCCAGAGTTAATGGCCTTTAAAAATGTGGTAAAATTCAAAAAAAAAATTTGATAACATAAACCAAGCAGTTAAAGTAAATTAAAAGGTTTTTGTATAGAAATATTGAGTACTAGGTTTTTGGGTAAATCCTTCATCATAGATTGCACCTTCGTCTTCAGCTGCAAGATCTGGGCTGAAAAGTAAACAAAAATTAATGTACAAGTGTAACTAAATATTATTTACTAACTAGTCAGTGAACAAGTCCAGTAAATGCTACAATAAAGATTGACAGTTATGCTGTAATGTTTTCTCCAGTAAATGCTACAATAAAGATTGACAGTTATGCTGTAATGTTTTCAACCAATAGAAATACTTTTGGACAGTTCCAGTTTGCTGCTACATGTGAGTACTTTGATGTTTAATGTACTCAGAACCCTCTCCATACCATGTCATGAATGGGTGAGCCTTAACTATTACGATTTTTAATAATACTTTTTACTTTAACTTATCCAAGCTTACATTTTAGAAACTTACAGAAACCTTTGACTTATCCAAGCTTACATTTCAGAAACTATTACAGAAACATTTGACTTATCCAAGCTTACATTTCAGAAACTCTTACAGAAACTCTTACAGAAACCTTTGACTTATCCAAGCTTACATTTCAGAAACTCTTACAGAAACTCTTACAGAAACCTTTGACTTATCCAAGCTTACATTTTAGAAACTCTTACAGAAACTCTTACAGAAACTCTTACAGAAACCTTTGACTTATCCAAGCTTACATTTCAGAAACTCTTACAGAAACTCTTACAGAAACTCTTACAGAAACTCTTACAGAAACCTTTGACTTATCCAAGCTTACATTTCAGAAACTCTTACAGAAACTCTTACAGAAACTCTTACAGAAACTCTTACAGAAACCTTTGACTTATCCAAGCTTACATTTCAGAAACTCTGGCAGAAACTCTGTGGTTGGCTGATCCAGCTCTGATTTCAACTTGAGTTGTTCCATCATCATAGATGCTATCAGTCTCATCCTCAGCTCCACCTTTGTAATAATTACATTTCTTAAAACCTCTACATATAACTGTGTTTTATAGCATACTTCAAGATATAAAATAATCCATGATGATAATAAATAATAATGGTCAACATTACTTGTCATGTATTTGCTTAACATCTTGTCAACATTATCTGTCAGGAATATCTCCATTAATAAAAGCTTGGCAAAATAATAATTAATTTTAAGATAATCAACAAAAAAAGCATTGATTCTTACTTAATTTTTTAATTGACTCCTGATATTGTTTTTCAATGAGGCTTAAATCAACATCAGTGGGTAGAGCAGGCTTCTCTGGTGGGCTGGAGGTTGTAGGCAACAAAAGTATTTTCCTAAACTTCTTGTTGTCACTCTTCCTTTCCTCTACTGGCTCATCCCTCTGCCTCTTCAGCTCTGGTGTTGTGTTTTCTTTGTTCAGTGGTGATCTCGGGGCTGGTAAATTTGGACTATCCTGTTCACAAAATCAACAGGTTATTCAGATTTTGCTCATGTTTTACTGTTATTGAAGATTTTTTTTTCAAATAAAATTTAAAAAATCAAAGCAATCTTGGCATATTTAGTAATTAATACGCTTGTATTTTTCTTTTTTTTTAATTAATTTATTAATTTTTAACTAAGACACCAGTAAAGAAGGATTTCAGTTCAGAACCAAAATACAATAATCAGTGTAGAGGTGCCTCATGACCAACAAAAAACTCAAATCAACCTTTGTTGTGGAGCGTCCCATAAGAAAGCTCAGAAAAAAACAAGTGGCCTCAGTGTTTGCAGATATACCTGTGAAATCATTTTAAAAAACCTACCTTGTTAAATGGAAATATCTTTGGGGATGTTGGTCCTGTGGTGATGGCAGGTTTTAAGAGGCTGGTCAACTCCTTCACAGCCTGACCGTTGGCGTGGGAGCTGGCTAGAGGCGCTGGCTTCTCCTGACCGTTGCCGTGGGAACTGGCTAGAGGGACTGGCTTCTCCTGGCCCTGAGCAGGGGTTTTTACCACCTGAGAGTTTCTTAAAGCACGAAAATCAAATTTCCCCCTCTGGTCCTCCCCATCAGTGTCATCACGAGAGGATGGAGATGGTGAGGGCACAGAAGAGTTTGACCTGCTGATCAGGGACTGGACTGAGGGTTTGGATTCTTCTGCAGGCTTCTCCTCTTTGAGCGGGGAGGTTGCGTCTTTCTTGTCACCATCTGGTAGCTTGGACGCCTGAAGTGCTTGTTGCCTTTGCTGCTGCCATGTTAGTTTAGGGGTAATTGCTGCCTTTTCTGCAGCTGGTTTCTCCGTGGGCTGGCTGGATTTTACAGGTTGAGGTGTCACATTAAACTGACGACCAGCCACTGGTTTTAATGCAGGTTTAAAAGGTGTGGCAGTCCCACTATCTGGCGTACTTTTTGGTTCTGTCTTAGCGGCAGGTGTATTAAAATTCTTTCTGACTTTATTGATGTCATCTGTGCTGACGTTCATGGGCTGCCATTTGGGTTGGATGTTGTTTTCATTGCCAGGTTTTTGTGGTACAGAAGGCTTAGGCCTGGCAACACTAGCCATATCTTCAGAGCCCTGAATGGACTCAAAGAGCTTAAGTCTTGTTTTCACGTCCTGGGGAAGATAATACAAGTTTACAATAAAATCATTCCACTTTCATTTTTATTTAGCTTTGATTTGAGTACAGTAAATCCACCTTTAAATACATATTAAAGCATTAAATTTTTTCAACTCCACTTTAAAATACATATTTAGGCAGCTAAATAAAAGTAAATGATTTTAAATATTCACGGAGTTGTTTCTCCATCATATAAATCTCCTAGGTGCCATTGGTTAAGGCAGTACTTATAAAACAAACTTCCCACTGGGTGGACAAAGCTTTCACCTGTTGTCAGGTGCCAGAGGGTTAAACCGACTGTCAGATGCCAAAAGGTTTAACCTGCCATCAGGTGTCAAAAGGTTTAACCAGCTGTCAGGTGCCTAAAGGTTTAACCTGCTGTCAGGTGCCAAAAGGTTTAACCAGCTGCCAGGTGCCTAAAGGTTTAACCTGCCCTGAGAAACAGACAGCTGTGCAAGGACTAATGTCTCAACTCAATGATGGGTTCCAGTGACAGCCGGTAGGACATTAGTTCAGTAATACACAGCACATAAAACATGGGATATCTACAACAGTCATATACACCAGATCTAGTCAACATGAGAAAGATATATACGCCAATAATCTATGTGATATCTATCAAGGGCTTACCAAGAGGATTGTTCCATCAGTAGTTCATGTCTTAACTATTGCAGATTGGTAATTGCAAATAAAACTGTATTAACATCCATATTTAACCTGTACCCCGTATAGACAACCACAGCCTGTCCCGATCCTCCCCTCTACACGACGCTCCCCTATAAAATTGATATCGTTGCTGCCAGCAACATCCGCCTAGCTTCATAAAAGTGAGTAGATTAAATTGAGAGACAAGTGTCCATGCTCGATCAATCTTAAATAGCCGTATCACAGGCGTGTGCGTGTGTTTAACGTAAGAGATCTTGAGCTTTGTTTGATTTAGTGCTCACCACACAACCCCTGCGTACAAACAGATAAACTCCATTTCCGTCTGGAATGGGATATTTTTTTTTAACTTGCCAAAAATTAATGTCGTGCTAACAAACGACTTTTATCTACGTGTTTTGTCATACAACGAATATGTTTTGCTATCACAGCGGCAACAACAAGGGGAGGGGAGGCCTACAGGCTTATCTCACGCAAACAGATAACATTCTGAACATCACAAACCACGCACTTACTGCGGAGATCGGAAACTAAATCTTACCGTGCTTTAATATTAGAAAATATCTGAGTGGCGCGCTTATGACGGGGAAGTGGATCACTCGTTCATACACACACCCACACCCTTCTACACACACACACAAAGACCTGCACGGGCTTACACACAAGCCATCACACACCACCAATCATCTCCTTCTGAAGTAAGTAACGACTGATGACGATTCAAAGGTTCCCAAATTATTCTTAGTTTTAAAATTATTTTTTTTTTATTTGAGGTGAACTTCTTAAAAACTCTTGAGATTATGAAATGTCGAGTGGTGTATGTGGGGACAGACGAGCCATGGGATGTCATGCTGGTAAAAAAAAAGGGGAGTATAACTGTGATTTGTGATCAGAAGATGAAAGGATGGTCTATTAAGGCAGTGTTAAAATAAACCATTAGCTGCAGTAAAGCCTGAGCACGTAGCAGTATTTACAAACAGATTTATTTTATTGACAGCAGGTCCCTGGCACGCGACGTCTACCGTTGACCTGACGAGCTTAAGATGACAGCCAATCACTAACTGGGAGACTACACTTGACCGCTAATCACTATACGACACCGACTGGCATTTTTCAAACGTTAAAAATTGTGCCACCCCCCCCCCCCCCCCCCACACACACAATATCAAACATTTTCAAAAACTATTTTGACCAAACCATCTTCACAAAGTGACATGATACCATCTCATCCCCTGGCGACAATTGTGTGTAGCATACATACAGAAATAAACGTATGTATTTAACTGAACTTTAAATTTCATTAGCGTGGACATTAACCATCCAGCTCAGTCAAACGTTGATCGTGTGGGTCTACTTTAAGTGGTTGAGGCTTAAAAACAGTGCTGACGGTAGATTCTGTGTCTACAACCCCTCACCCCCGCATCACAACAAAGATTTTAATATCCCATAATAAAAGTCGTGGCCGAATCGTGTGAGTAATCTAAACATTAAATTAGTGGGGTACTTGATTTCAATAGAAATGTATCGTCTTGAAGACACAATGTGTATCCATCAACTTATAAAGGGTTGATACGTTCCTGTGATAAAAGCATGCCGCTGGCTTGTGGCAGTGTGTGGAAAAAAAGTCAAGACTAGAGTCCGATATCTTTCGGTATTTTATACAATTTTACCTCTAGTAGGCATTGTTGCTACCAGCAGAGGCGTAGCGGGGGGGGGGGGGGGGGTACGGACCGCACCGGGTGACACCATTTAGGAGGGTGACACCAAGGCAAAAAATAGCAAAATATATAGACAAAAATGATAATTCCACTTAATTAAGTGATTAATTCGAGTGTTAAATAGTCTTTTAAGAGGTGCAAATCGAAAGTTTGAAGGGGGGGTGCAAATCGAAAATTGAAAGTTTGTTCCCGGGAAGGGTCGCTACGCCTCTGGGGGTGACACCATTAAGTGTCGCACCGGGTGACACCCGACCTCGCTACGCCACTGGCTACCAGATCTAGTCAGCATATATGATAAATGCTGAGATTTTTTTACAATTGCTATGTATAGTCTAGTGCGAGACCTTATGCATGTTATGTAGATTCTATAGTCAAGACCACAATGTATGATAAATAGTGAGAGACTTTACATTAGCTGTATAGTCTAGACCAGGGGTCTCAAAACTACGGCCCGCGGGCCGCATGCGGCCCGCGAGGTCCTCTCGTCCGGCCCGCGGAGATCTTTTTGTCCACGGAAAAAAACGTTTGTTGGTAATGGCTGAGGAACTTTGCTCAGAAAAATCACGACATGCCTAGAAACAAATTGGCCCCCTTGGCCCCCGAACTAAAATTTGATAGTTAATGCGGCCCTCGGACTGAAAAGTTTGGAGACCCCTGGTCTAGACCACAACGTATGATAAATAGTGAGAGACTTACATCAGCTGTATAGTCTAGACCACAACGTATGATAAATATATAGAGACCTTACATCAGCTGTATAGTCTAGACCACAATGTATGATAAATAGTGAGAGACCTTACATTAGCTGTATAGTCTAGACCACAACGTATGATAAATATATAGAGACCTTACATCAGCTGTATAGTCTAGACCACAACGTATGATAAATATATAGAGACCTTACATCAGCTGTAGTCTAGATCACATCGTATAATAAATAGTGAGAGACCTTACATCAGCTGTATAGTCTAGACCACATCGTATGAGATAGATCTAGTGGAAGACCAACGTTTTCTAAAGGTGAATTTACCTTGATGGGTTGTCGCTTCTACCAATACATGGGTGTACAAAAATGTTTACACCGTGCTCAACACGTCTGTAAAAATGTTTGTTTATCGACTGTGGAAATTCTTAAGACGTTTTAATCACGTGATGGACACAGCCAGACACGGCTGTGGGATTTGGCAGCTCGCTAACAAACAATATTTACACACGCTTTTCAATGAGACGCGGTTATTCGGCTGATTACAGGGGATAAGGCATAGCATAATGTATGTTTCTCGAGATCGCATGCTTTAAAATAACGTTAAAAACTTACACGAAGTTTACTCCAAGTTTACTGTACTGAATCACGTGATTTCCTAGCTACTCCAGTGAGTGACGTTAGTCTACATGTGACATGGTGTGTGTATGGTGAATGAGCAGATCCTCATTAAGACGGTTTCGAACATAAACCAGGAAGTGGCAGTCGAGTGTAGCTACACGCAGTGGACTTATTTACCTTACATAGAAGGGGGGGGGGGACACACCACAGAGGTCTCTACACATGTATCGTTAATGGTTAATTTACTTCCGGGGACAAATTATTAACTTCCCTCCCCATCTCTCCCTAGAGAAATATACTGTAAAGGTCTATAAACAAGGCCCCCCTATCGTCACTATATACCGTGGGTATCTCTAAAGTAGGTTACAGTTCGTGTGGTCTAAAATAATGTCTGACTATATACGGAGGCCACTGTGTAGCAAGGCTGGGATCTATAACATGACATCTAGACACAAGGAAGTAGTTTAGCCAACACTTGGACAGAAGGGCGTTCAAGCTATGTGTACAGCTGTTAGCTACAGGATGTTATAAAAGGCACTGTTACATTAGTTACAAGAAGAACACTTCAACGGGCAATGTGTAAAACGGTTACATAAAGGACAAAATGTAAAACGGTTATATCCAGAACAAAGTATAAAGCTGTTATATACAGGATAGTGTGTAAAGATGGTACACAGAGAACAGTGTAAAGATAGTACACAGAGAACAGTGTAAAGATAGTACACAGAGAACACTGTGTAACATTTTATATAAAACGTTACAACACGGTCTCAAGTAAAAAATAAAATTAAAAAAAAAAAAACAATCTGTGCAAAAGAGAACCCATTCACCGCGGCGTAACGTAATACTGTCTACGTCGGTCATGTCTGGTCAGTGATCACTACATCAGCACTGGTCACTACATCAGCACTGGTCAGTGATCACTACATCAGCACTGGTCAGTGATCACTACATCAGCACTGGTCACTACATCAGCACTGGTCAGTGATCACTACATCAGCACTGGTCACTACATCAGCACTGGTCAGTGATCACTACATCAGCACTGGTCACTACATCAGCACTGGTCAGTGATCACTACATCAGCACTGGTCAGTGATCACTACATCAGCACAGGTCAGTGATCACTACATCAGCACTGGTCAGTGATCACTACATCAGCACTGGTCAGTGATCACTACATCAGCACAGGTCAGTGATCACTACATCAGCACTGGTCAGTGATCACTACATCAGCACTGGTCAGTGATCACTACATCAGCACAGGTCAGTGATCACTACATCAGCACTGGTCAATGATCACTACATCAGCACTGGTCACTACATCAGCACTGGTCAGTGATCACTACATCAGCACTGGTCAGTGATCACTACATCAGCACTGGTAAGTGATCACTACATCAGCACTGGTCAGATATCACTACATCAGCACTGGTCAGATATCACTACATCAGCACTGGTCAGTGACCACTACATCAACACTGGTCAGTGGCCACTACATCAGCACTGGTCAGTGATCACTACATCAGCACTGGTCAAGAGTCGCGCAACAAGCATACGGCTCACGTATAAATACATATACATACGTATGTCATACGGCTCACGTATACATACATATACACACGTATGACATACGGCTTATTCATGATCATACAACTATTCAAATCAACAACACAAATTTTGGGGTTGATTCAGTTCAAAGTTTGTTTTAAATCTTGAATTGTGAAGACGTCAGAGGTTTATGTGGGTTTTTTAATTCACGCAGCATTGTAAAAATCTACGAGCTATCACCATTAATTATCAGTTTTTGTCACCATTAATAATCAGTTTTTGTGAAGCGAAACTTCAACGCTTAATGTATACATTGCTAGCGTGAAAACGTGTGGACTTCCTAAAATGGTGACAAATATTTAGCAACATGACATAAAAACAGTTGGTGGCGGTACTTGTGTAGAGTAGCTCCCCTTGTTACACAATCGGACCAGGAGACGAGCACCATGTTGCTAGCCGGTGCTTGATGATTTACTACATCCGTGTTGGGTTCAAGCAACCAAGTGGCCAGTTGGCGTGGGGGGGGGGGGGGGTTGAAGTATAAAACATTTTAAACGAATAGGACCGTCTATGAAAGAGACAAAATATATTGTAATCAAGGAATAAGGACTATGGTGTAGTTTCGGGGGCTAGACTTCGTTTCCCCCCCCCCCCCCCCCCCACGGCGAGCGGCACTTGCTTCTTTTTATTTTATTAAAATGAACTGTGGTGATAATTAAATTTTAAATCCAGCTCTCCCACACCTCGCATATGTACAAAGGGGCAGCAAAATGGCGAGTGCCTCGGGCGCTGGAGTGTGTAGCTAGGCTAAAGAGTAAGGATGGTTTAGTTGGGCACAAGGCAGCCAATAGAAACTTGTCGGCGTACTAAGAAATAAAAGAACATTTAATGATGTCCGCCAATCACAAAAACCCAGGCTAAAATTTTACATTTATGCTAATGGTAAAAGGCACAGACAGAGAGTTACAATACCAAACTTTGACATTAATGGTATTGCTAGTAGACTACGCCAATTTCATACCTAGACCAAACTTTGACATTAATGGTATTGCTAGTAGACTACGCCAATTTCATATCTAGACCAAACATTGACAGTAATGGTATTGCTAGTAGACTACGCCAATTACAAAACTAGACCAAACTTTGACATTAATGGTATTGCTAGAGACTACGCCAATTACAAACCTAGACCAAACTTTTACAGTAATGGTATTGCTAGAGACTACGCCAATTACAAACCTAGACCAAAATTTCACAGAGTAATCACCCTTCTAATAAATACAATCCAAATCGGAGGCAGAAAGTACCCGGAGTTTGATACACCTTTTCTTGGTTGACTACCTAACTCTGTCTCGAATAATGGCAGTACCATTATAAGGGCGTTATCAACATAAGACAACCCCATCTCTTTCTTATCCTAGCCAGCCCAGATTCCGACATATCTATTATCTAGCAGCTACCCACGTGACTAGAGATCTAACAAAGATGTTTTGATAACCTTCCTTCAGACTACAGCACGTCTCTCACCTTGTTGGATGTACACCTTTTTTTATTAAATACAGGTAGTCTACCTGCCATAGACAGAAATTGGGGAGCTGTATGCCAGCTCACCTCATTCTTTTTTATAGCATGTAGACTGTAATGTTGGCACAACACGAGCTAAACACTGTGTAGTAGTGACTCAAGAATACGCACGTGAACACAACACACAATAAATCATACACACGTTAACACAACACACGATAAACTGGACACACTTTAACACAACACACAATAAACTGTACACACGTTAACACAACACACAATAAACTGTACACACGTTAACACAACACACAATAAACTGTACACACGTTAACACAACACACAATAAACTGTACACACGTTAACACAACACACAATAAACTATACACACTTTAACACAACACACAATAAACTGTACACACGTTAACACAACACACAATAAACTGTACACACGTTAACACAACACACAATAAACTGTACACACGTTAACACAACACACAATAAACTATACACACGTTAACAGAACACACAATAAACTGTACACACGTTAACACAACACACAATAAACTATACAAACTTTAACACAGCACACTGGAACAAACATAAACACAACAAACTAGAAGCTGTACAAACTTAAACACAACACACTAGAAGCTGCACAAACTTTAACACAACACACTGGAACAATACAAACATAAACACAACACACTAGAAGCTATACAAACTTACACTAACATCACTGATTAAGTTTCCACACTTCTCATAAATGCATTGATTGGTTGCCATAGCAAACTAATAATTTGATATAAAGTTCAAATAAAACATCCAGATCTTTCACAAACCAACCGTCAGGTCCTAATGCTGCAGTAAACTCAACTGATTCAAGAAACAGGTGAGCAGCAAGCTAATGTAGGTTTATTTAACCATCAGCAAATAACACAACAAATGTGGGGCTAGACAGATATTAATGTGATGAGGATGATTAAGGTGGAAAATATTTTCTTTCCCTGCTCCTGTCTCCTCATTTATTACAAGATAAACTATAAAAACTTAGTTCACCTTTTAAGCTTAAACTTAACAATTAATTTACTTCCTTCTACAGATAAAGCAATATCTGTCTTTGTGATTATATAGTGTAGATAAAAAAAAAGTCAAGTTACGGTATATCAAGTCTATGCAAGCTGATATATATGAACGAAGTTTTTTGGTAATTATTATATCATTTATTTACCAAACATTTATTAAATGTTTGAATAGAATAAATGTTTTTATGTGCAAAGCCAAGATTGCATACCAGCCTCAATGTAAAGACATTCAGAAATTAAGTACACTCACAAATTCTGAGAAATTACAAGTGTACTGAATAAAGAGAAACAGTAATGAAACGTTAAAACAGTTTAAAACAGGGAATTGAAAAGCAATTGAAACTCTCTTAAAAACTTTTTTAAGAGAAGCACTCCTATTGATGGTTAGGCTACAACATTTAAAGCTAACACTAAGAAAGAGAAAAATTTACTGATCATGCAAAAGCAACACAGCTTTGATGCCAATGCATTATTTATCTTATGTGCCACAAAATATGTTTAAGTAAGTATTAATATTAACAAGTGATAATGGTATTAGAAGATGTAACTCACTAAAAAGATAATACAGGGCTAGAAGAAATATATATAAATATTACTGACTCAAAAGCTTTTCCATATTTATTTATTTTTATTCATTAGTAATTTTAAGAATGGAAAATGGTTTTCATTTCATACAATATTGTGAAATGGTAAACATATTGTGACATGTGTAATATGTAATATATACTTACAGTCATGGTAATGTTATTAATTGCTGATCAACCTGAATCAGTACTTGTATAACATCTCAAAAAATGAAGACATCAAATCTGTATCCAATATTGTTGTCTAAATGACAAAATTGTGTGCAACAAATTAATGTTTCATTATTTTTTAAAATAATTAACAAAAATAATATTGTGGCAAATGCATTAGCCAACACTATAAAGTTATTACTGTTTGAAAAAAAAAAAATCCTTTTCTTCTCTTCAAGTTAAAATTAATCACTCTACCAAATTATTAGAGTAGAGTTTAGTTAAATATGCATTGTAACAACTCTGATGAAATTTAGAATTAGATGTATCCAGCTGCACCACAAGAAAGGAATGGCTAGTTTAAGTTTAATATGAAAATTAATTCAAAGCATATATATCTACTAGACCTAAACGAATATGCCGACTACTACTACTAGTTATTCACTAATGTCAGTACCCAGTGCTGCTAATGGAATACTTAACCTAATAGGTTTATGCTTAATGTAAAGTAGATTAGTATTAGGGGTCATCCATAAACTATGTCACAGTCGTTGGGGAGGTTGGAAGTTTGTGACAACGTATGATGAGGGGAAGGTTCAGAAAGTGTGACGACACACTTTAGCATTTTAAAAGTTTAAAAATTTCTTTAAGCCACTATTTCACAATTTTTAGGGGAGTTGAAGTCTTAAGTATGAAGTCATTTCAAGGATAGGGGTATTGACGTTATGTGACAATGTGAAACAATGGAGAGAAGGGGGTTGAACTCTTAGTAAATAAGCATGTCATTTATGGATGACTCCTTATTGTTAATGTTAACTCATAAAGGACTTTGGGGGCAGTATAGACCTATATTTGCAAATTATTCCCCAAAGGATGCCTGAAGGAACCACTTTAAAAATTAAACATGCAAAGTAAGCAGCTTGATATAGATCTAATCTAGATCTAGTAGGTATAAAAATAAAATATAGGACAGGCTAAAAGTGAACAGCTTTATTCAACTTTATTGTTATACAGTGCTACTAATGCTAGTAAATGTAATTATTATATACAGCCTAAAAAATCTAATAGCCTAATTATTAACTAATTAATAATACTTAATACTTAATACTGAAGTTAATTATAATATTCATAATGTAGGGCCTAATACTATTAGGTAGTAGATCAACCTACCATAAAAAGGATCCTGTCCAAAGTGAGAAATGGGCCTACCTAATACTAATAGAAATCAGACTGTTTAGTTAGTAGCACAACACTATCACTAACACAGTGTAACAGTAACACACTTGACTACAACTAGATCTACAACATGAACAACAGTGTCACAGCAGTCTACACTAACACTCAAACAGTACACACTCTGTGACATAAGAATACCTTAAACCTAGTTCAGTGACTGTACTGTCATTGGCACTACTCAGAACACTGCTCTTAGTCTTACAATAACACTGGCCTAACTAGTAACTTAACTAGAAGATCTAGACTAGATCTAGAAATCTAGATCTAGAGTCTAGATCTAGATTGGCCAGCACTTCAGACGCTCAGATATTTGTATAGGAGCAGGTAAAAATGTGCATTTCTTTCATCGAAGAGTTACTTAACACTTGCGGTAGCCTACCTTCGAGATTTCGTGTAGTATGTAGTCGTAGTATGTAGGTTTAGGGGTTCTAAACTTTTGTGGGGGGGGGGGGATGACCTGTACTGTATATTAAGTATAAGCCTATTTCTCACGATTATGACGATTGTCACAATGCCATTCAGAGTTTCTTTCAGGCATCTCTTCAGTCTTCGGAGTGCTCCCCCCCCCCGAAAAAGTCTACCCACCCCCCACCCCCTGAACGAAGTGAAATTTATATAGAAAATATATATTTAACAGTGTCCGCCTCCCCCCCCCCCGAAGAATGTCTCCTCCCCCCCCCCCCTTCCGAAAATTTCAAGTGCCCCCCCCCCCCCCCCCCGAGAAAAAAGTCTGGAAGAAACACTGATGCCATTTACAGAAGATGTAGATCTAGGACTGTTATTTTTTGGAGACAAAAATATTGAAAAAAAGGCTGGCCTATTTAGATCTAATAGTATTAGTATTACAGCCAGTATTAGAACTAGAGCTAAATCTATTATTTATTACGAGCCGGCCCGCGGCATAACATACGCCGCTATTTAGTTGTTGTTTTTTCTACTTTTCAGTAATTCATAATTTTTGAATTCGACAGTACCAACCCTGACACTGAAAATATTTCTTTAAAACACTATAAGTAGCTCGTTAAGGACCATAACCCCCCCCCCCCCTTCCTCCCCCCCCCCCCAACGTTTAAAATCTTTTCAAACTATATTATCTGCCCCTAATAGCCGTCACTAAACCCGACTCCACGAAAGTAAACATAGCGTGAACCACAGCTCACTAAGACCATGTAGGGGTGGGGATGGTAGGGAGCGCGTTTACAGCTTGTTTTCTAGCGTCTCCCAGAAGAGAATGTTATATATATAGATGCTCTAGATCAGGGGTTCCCAACCCCGTGCCCGCGGGCGCCACAGCGCCCGCCGAACAATTCGTATGTGCCCGCCTCTCACTATTCGACAGAGACAGAATTTTTTTCATAAACATTATTGAAAGGTTAAAGGCGATCGAAAGTTTGAGGGGGGGGGGGGGGTGCAAATCGAATATTTGAGGGGGGGGGTGCAAATCGAAAGTTTTGTCCCCGGTTGACGGGAAGGGTCGCTACGCCTCTGGAAGGAGTTTGTCGATTTAAAATAGGTGGTGCCCGCCACCTTACCGATATTTTAGAATGTGCTCTAGAGTAAAAAAAGGTTGGGAACCCCTGCTCTAGATTCTAGATTTATGTAGATCTATAGTAGTATTCTATAAGCTACATGTTACGACCAAAGCCCGAAATGCGGCCAAAGCGTTATTTTATTTTTTATTGATCACGCATCTAAAAGGAAATAAACGCAGCAATGAGTAAAGTGTTGGTAATCATTAAAAGTCTTGTCCCGACTATTTATTTATGTGTGCGGTGTTTCTTTCAGACTTTTTTTCTCGGGGGAGGAGAGCCACTTGAACTTTTTGAGGGGGGGGGGGCAACTAAATTTTCCGGGGAGAGGGGGGGACACTGGTAAAAGTGTATTTTCTCTATATAAGTTCTATAGCCCCCTCCCCCCCCCCCCCCCCCCCAGAAGAGATACCTGGAAGAAGATCTGTATGTGTGTGTGTATGTATGTATGTACTTGTAGTATTAGTAGTTTTAGGCCGATAGAAAGTCCGCCCCCCCCAGGCGCCGAAATGGGTCGCTACGCCTCTGTAATCAATACAGTACTAATTTTACGATCACAAAGGGATGATGTATACAGGCCTATATAAAGCCCTATGCTTGAAAAAATTGTGGTTTTGTGGTATCATTAAATCGTTGAAATAGCGATATGAGCATTTTGTCGCCAATGGCCTATGGCAATTTACTTGAGACAGAATGTTGGTTTTATTAAGAAGTGGGGATTTGGACCCCCCCCCCCCAACTCAAACATTCGATTTGGACCCCCCCCCCCCCTCAAATTTTTTCTCTATATATTTTGCTATTTTTTGCCTTGGTGTCAACCCTTAAATGGTGTCACCCGGTGCGGTCCGCACCCCCGCCCACCCCCCCCCCCCTCGCTACGCCTCTGACTATATATATATATATATATATATATAGGCTTATATCTATCTATATATATAATTCTCCTCTTCGAGCCGTTAGAAAACAAGCTGCAAACGCTCTCCCTACCTCCCCACCCCTACATGGTTTTAGTGAGCTGTGTTCACTCTAAATGTTTACAAGCAGAGCCAACGATTTTAAACGTAGGGGGGGGGGGGGGAGGAGGGGGGGAGGGAAGGAAGGGGGGGGGGTTATGGTCCTTAACGAGCTACTTATAGTGTTTTAAAGAAATATTTTCAGTGTCAGCGTTGGTACTGTCGAATTCACAAATTATGAATTATTGAGAATTTGAAACAACTAAATAGCGGCGTATGTTATGCTGCGGGCCGGCTCGTAATATATAAAAACCTAATTAATTTTTTAGTATGCTAAATTAGTTTGTTACTTGCAAAGGGGCATAACCAAAAAAGACGCGAACACAGAACAAGCTAAGAAGAGTAAGGATTACGGGGAATGGGAAACAATTTTAGCATAATAGTTGACCGTTCTTCTCTCAGTAACTTGATATAATTAAGCTATTAAGTTACGATTTTCAATGATAACGATGAATGAATGTTACCCTAAAAGGTTGAAACATTCGTTCGTTTTATCATCCCATGCAGTTTTATCCTTGGAAACTGACAATAGAACTGAAATCTAACAAAAACCTAATTTAGAAATCATTGAATTTATTTTCATAACTGTGGCATACTTGCTTGTCGATTTTAAAAAAATGACATCGCTATTTACGGAACACTTGCAGGGTTTCTTCCAGGCATCTCTTCTAAGGGTCAGAGCCCCTCCCTTCCCCCCCCCCCCCCCCCCCCCCCCGATAAAAAAAGTCTGGGAGAAACACTGAACACTTGTGCTTGCTATGTCTTAATCGTAATTCTTAACCTAAAGATAAATTAAGGTAGTTTCTAAGTTGATATTTTTCTGTCAATAATAATTTATAATAAATTTAATTTAAAATATTTCTGTATTTTACTTTCTCGTATACGAGCAAAAAATCATGCAAAAAATCGAAATCGAGATTTTCACAAATTTAGACGCTTTACACGCCCAGGAGTCGGAAAAGCTTAGTTTAGCAATTTCGGAGGGGCGTGGTCGAGTCGGAAAAGCTCGTGGTTGTTAAACCGAAAAGTCTCGATTTCGAACCTTCGGGCAGACGAGGCTCGTTAGCTGGGGACAGCCACTATTCTAGGACAAAAGCTATGGAAGAAAAATCAAAAAAGAAAAGCAGGCTGAAATCGAAGTCGATGGCCTCAATGGCACATAACCAGTTGACACGTATACTTAATTGTGTTGGAGGGAATCCCTTCCAACGCTAAAATTAAGAACGAAGAAGAAGAAAGAAGAAGCAAATTTGGTGGTGTGGGTGTGTGTGTTTCTATCTGTGAACACGATAACTTGAGTACCGTTACAGCTAGGCTGAAGAAATTTCATATAAAAGTTTTATAACAAACGAACTGACGCCGCTAATTAAGTTTTTTTTTTCTACTTTTCAGTACTTCATAGTTAGTTAATTCGACACTACCCTCCCTTCTATTCCCCCCCCCCCCCCCCCCCCCCCGAAAGCAGCCGTCCATGACGATAGTTTACGGACGACAATGAAAAGATCAAGCAGAACTTGTTATTACTTTAAAAAGCAAAATTATTTGCCCCTAATAGCCGGCTCTACGATTGTAAACATTCAGGGTGAACCTTAGCTCACCAGAATGGTGGGGGTGGTAGCTATATGCCTAGAGAGCGCGGCAGTAACGGCGTGCGTTTACGTGGTGGTGTCTCGCATGGTCCCCATGAAGAGATAGATTTGCAGTTCTATAACTATATGAACTTTTCAGCTATTTCCCGGAAGTGGAGCTTGGGTTTTTCAAAAGCCTATAACATGAGTACATGAGTACTGTTTCTGATAGACGAAATCTCACATTTAAGTAGATGATCTTTTTACTTATTTTCTATTTCCTAGATTCTTGAAAAGGAGTGGAAAAAATGTTTAAATTTGTTTATTCACTGATGGGGGCAGTTATATATATATATATATATATATATATATATATATATATATATATATATATATATATATATATATATATATATATATGCTTAGACCAGAGTCGTTGCAACCCATTTCGGCGTCCGGGGAAAACTGCCCCCGCTTCCCCCATTTAGGCCTATATAGGCCATTATGGTTATCCACGTTGGCGAAAAACATTTTTTATTTTGGTCTTACACAACTGATGTAGGAAACAGTTAAATAAGACTGTAAAATTGAGTAGCAGTTTATTTTCTCAACTTTGGTAGTTTGTAATTCAGTAAATCACGCCCAAAATTAGCTTTTATTATTTTTAAAATTCTACTTTCTCTGGCCATCCCCAATGGTCGGCACCCGCCCCCTCCCCTAGCTAAACCTCTGGTTTAGACTATATTTATGCAAGTCTAAGCATATAACGTACTGAACAAGCATCACTTTGCACCAGTTGCATAAGCAGGGTAGGGGGAGATAGGGACCAGAACACAACATGACACCTGTTTCAGTTATGTTCTGAATTATGTGTGGACATCAAACAAAAACGCTTTTAGGTATCTACATAATATGTTGAAAGAAAATGTATATAGAGTCTACAAATTACATTTCCAACTAAGGCGAAATTCAAAAAGTAGAAAAGCATAACTGGACCTCATCTCTTGGCCATGCCTAATCATTAGGCTAGTATTAGTAAAGAGCACACTGTGTTCACGGTAGGAGTCGGTATTTAAACATTACTTTTTATTTATTTTCTATTTCCTTGATTCTTGAAAAGTAGTGGAAAAAATGTTTGTTTAAATTTGTTTATTCACTGAAAGCAAATGAACTAGTCTAGGCCTAGATATCAAGATCCATAAGTCCAAGATAGTAGATAAATCTAGAATCTAGTTAGGACTAGAATCTAGATTTCCATCGCCGTTCATTATGTTGTAAATCTCTAAAATAAATGTACAGACGAGATTGACTCCTCAGTGACGGAACCACGACAAGAATCAAGATTGAAGAGAGGTAATCACAGGTATTGAGGTAAAAATCTTGATCTAGAATCTAGATTTCTACTTCTAGATTCTACATGTGATTTTAATTAGAAATTTATGTAGGTCTAATCTAGCTAGATTAACTTTATTAATCCTGATTAATTTAGACAAGAATCAAGATTGAAGAGAGGTAGGCCTAACATTAACAATCAGTGGTATTGACTTAGTCCGCCTTATGTAGTTATGTAGTAATATGTATGTAGTGTAGTAGTATTGAGGTAAAAATCTTGATCTAGCTCTAGATTTCTATATCTTCAGCTATAATGGTATTATTTTTACAGCAGAACATTGCAATTTTTATTAGCCACTATCACTTTAACTATATTAGACGAAGTGTGGCATTTTGTAATTTGTTTACAGGAGGGTAAATATCGGCACAGTTTACAAAACACTGGGTGCATCAAATTCTAAAGAAAGTGCCACCATGAGGGAGGAGGAGGTGGAGGTGGCCATCAAGGTCGTTGTTGTTGGTAATGGAGCTGTTGGAAAATCTAGCATGATTCAACGTTATTGCAAGGGCATTTTCACAAGAGATTACAAGAAAACAATTGGGGTGGATTTTTTAGAAAGACAAATAGAGTAAGTTAAAGATTGGCTGTTATAGTTTATATAGCTAATATAGTTTGCCTATTAAACCTGAACATTTATTATGGTCCACAGATTTAAATGCCTAAGTCAGTTTGTGTGTGTGGGGGGGGGGGGGTCATGTGGATGTCTACATTTTAAATTAACTTTAAAATGCTTGTATGCTACATCACACAACCTAAATGTATACAGAGTGAACAGGTAAGGGTCAAAAATTACAATTGATTTTGTGGATGTGAACAATTGGTGAGCCTCAATACTCAATAAAGCAAGATAAATATAATTGGCAGGGTTGATGGTGAAGATGTGCGTCTGATGTTATGGGATACAGCTGGGCAAGAGGAATTCGATGCCATAACCAAAGCTTATTACAGAGGTCACTTTTACTCTTATTTAGATATTGATACAATAAAAGTAAATTTAACACATGTTTTTTTTAATGGTAACAACTGATAAAGTTTCCTGTTTTAGGTGCTCAAGCTTGTGTCCTGGCATTTTCTACTGTTGACAGGGAGTCATTTGAAGCCATAGAATCTTGGAAAAAAAAGGTTATACAATTATTGTTTTGCATAAAATCTTAGTTTGAAAAATAAAATTATGCTGTTTGAAAAATAAAATCAATCTGTTCAAAAAATAAACTGTTATGATAAGTAAATAACCATGAGGTTGAACAAGTAAAGGCTGACAATATGTTTGATTATTAAGTTATATTACCTATCCACTTTGTATCTAGCAGTATAGGCAAATATATCGGAAATTATGATTGTAGTTACTATATCAAAACACATTAAGTTAAAACAAATTTTGAGCAGCCTATATTTTTAAATATTAGAAAATCATAAGTATGGAATATTTGTGTTACCAAGCATGCCAGGTGTAAAATTAAATATTGCTGAATTATTAGCCACAAGTCTAAATTTAAAAACCACAATATTCATTTTTTCATACATTTTTTATCTGTCAGGTTGAGAATGAAGTGGGAGAAATAGCCATGGTGATTGTACAAAATAAAATAGATCTGATTGATGACGCTCTTGTTCAAACGTAAGTATTGAGTATTTACATTTTAATATATTTCATCTGTGGAATTGTGCAGATAATCTGTACACCGTTATCAAATTGAAATTTAAGTCAGATTGTTTCATTAATTTTTGCTTAATATATTTTAAATCCAGAAATGAAGCAGAAGATCTTGCAAAGAAGCTCAGACTTCGCTTTTACCCCACATCAGTGAAAGAGAATTTAAATGTTGAAGAAGGTAGTTTAAGTTTGTTTTGAGTTCTGTGAAGTTGTGGCTGTGTGCGGCACCGGATTTATGTGTGTTGGGTGTCAGATGTCGAATTTCAGTTTTGACCTAATTATTAAAGTATATCCATTTCTGAATACAAAACCACATAACATATTGTTGGAAAATGGTTATTTTTATTTTAAATTAATTTTTTTGTGAGGCATGTATATGCATGTTTTGTCTAATTTTTCAAAAACACTGCGAAAATTGCCAAAGTTTACTACTATAAAACATACAGATAACTAAAAATAGCTACCGCGTGTTTAGTATCGCCGGAAAGCTCCTTTTCTTGTCTATAACGACAAGGTAAATTTGTCAACCAATGAAAATATTCCATTTAATTTCGAATGTTCAAATGAAACACACTTTTTAAAGAGTTTGACCTACATATACCAAATTTTCCTACTCGGCCTTACCCCAGAAGCAAGGTAAAATTCTATTGGCTGGCGGACTCGGCATTATCAGTGTTAAAATTTTTGATTCGCTAGCTAGTTTATCGCTTCCGGCGTGCCTAGTGATGCACCCATTCTTGTTGTGGATATTCAATCAGCTGTTTACAAACTTTTTAGACAAATCTCATCGTATCAAATGTTTTTGTCGGTTTAATAATGTTTAAACTGTTTAGAAGTATCGTGATTTTATACCAGCCACCATTCTTTGTTGATTCACTGCTACTAGATTTAGTCTACACAAGCTAACGAGAAGAGTAAGCAGTGTTTTACGTGTGTGTGTAGATCTAGTAAGTTATTACACAGCAAGAAATACACTATCACCCTGTGATCGAACCCAAAACAGACTTATCAGATAGAACGATTTTGGTAATAACTTAAGTAATCCCCGGGTGAAGCTGGCCTAAACATGTTACAAGTGTCCTAATGCCTAACAAGGATAACAGAGTACACAACAAACTAGGCTCATGTGTTTTACAGTCTACAGCTGATTATGACAACTACAGCCTTAATTTTGTTTACAAAGAATAGATGCACGGACATCAAGCAGTGAGTATTTCAATATCCATTAAACTATTTGAATTTAAAGATTAATTAGTAGACCTACATATTTTTTTTTGAACATCTTATTTAGGTTAGTAGACCTGTTTGTCATTAGACTCATTAGTGGTTCAGATACTAGCTAGATCTAGATCTAGTTCAAAAGATTTTTATCTCCTCAAACTAATGAATCAAATTCTATTCAGTGATTCTCCTAATCTTATATTCATACAATATATCATTATAGTTTTATGATTACTTTTCTTTTGACATTTGTATATTTTATTAATAAATTCATTTCCCCTATGATTTAGGCCTACAGTGTGTGTTGAAAACCCTACAAGTTGTCCTGGTTCAAGGTAACTTTCCCTACACATAATTTTGTTTCACATAACAATATCTGGAGAAAATGATTGAAGAGCTAGTGACCAAGTGAACTCAGTGAAAGAATATGGCAACTTTTAAATACTGCAAAAAGGAAAATCATATATCCGAGTGACGGTAAACCGCTTTTCAAAATCTTGTTCTGGACCCAAAACAGTTGTAAAATTTATTTATAGCTTATAACTTACAATGATTTTGCAACTTAGTTTAGGATTCAATAAATATTCAATGCAAAATGTGTCTGTGGTAAAGTGTGGTTTTTTTTGTCCACTGAAATAACTTGATGTTCTACTTTCCTTTATAGAATTGACCTTTGCCAAGAGAGAGCCAAGCAGTATGAAACCAGACAATAACTTAGAAAAAGAGCATTTATTTTGGTCAGTGCACAAGTATTAACAGGAAGAGATAAAAAGAGCTGAAGATATGAATAAATCAATTATTATAGTTATAGTGGTAGCAAGGATTTAAAAAAAAACCCATTGAAACATTTTGCCGGATGACTAATCTGGAAAAAGAAAATGCTAGATGGCAGTAAAAAGTAGCAGTTGCCAAAATGAAATGTGAATATGCTTAACTAAATAGAACTGTTAGGTGTGGTTCAGCCCATTTTTTGAAACAGTTTATTTTAAAAAAATAATAATGTTTTTTACCTTTACGTATTTGACGCGTTATCTTTGTACGACAATTTTTTTACTTTATTATTTAAAATGTACTTGCAAGTTTAATACTTCATTGCATGTTTATATGTTAAATAAACCTGCATAAATTAAAACCAAATTTTGTTAGTATTTGTTAGGTTATGAATGAAATTTTTCATTTTTCTTTAGTTTTTTGCGTTTTTCTCAAAACGTTAAAATTCACTCTTCAAATCCCTACTCCTCTGTTAGTTCTGCATGTATTGTAATGAAACTTAGCCTGATTATTCTTCTAACATATATAAACAACTTCTATAAAGCATTTTTTAAAGATTTTTCTTACTTTAGATTTTATGGACTGAAATATGTTGAATTTGAGCAAATTTCAGCTTTTTTTAACAGTCTAGGATTTAAAAATTAAAAATAATTTTTTTAAACCCTTTTCTTAAAAAGTACTTTATAGAAAGTTTCAGGCTAACATCACTCTACAAAATGCTTGCATTTCTGTGTGTTTACCTCTAGTGGTTGCTGAGCCTTAGCATTTTGAAAATGATAAACAAAAATCCAATATGGCGGACGTAACCATGGCAACCAAAAATATTTTTCTTTTTGGACACCATTTTTAAAAATCCCATTGAGCATACATTATATGGGTGAAGTTTCAGTGAATTTGCTTGGCTAATAACAAAAAAGTGTTTTCCCTGTAGCTCCTAGCCTTAAGGATTTGTTTATTGTGTCCTTGTTGAAAGGGTTTGTATATAGTAAAGTTAGTCTGCTGTTGAAGTGTCTTGAGAACTAGTGCGTAAAAATCTGGTTATCTCGGTGTTGTATGTTACAAGTTTATTGATTGGTAGTTTCACCTGTCTTTATTTTGTCTTAGTGTTTAGGTACCTGGCTGGCAAATATCTGGAAAGGTTGAATACAGTGATTGAGCCAGAGACAGGTACTCAGAGAATTGGAGAAGGTAATGCTTGGTGGCTGGTAGTTTCAGCTGTTAGAAATTGAAACTGATTTCCACCTTTTGATATCTTAATGTACTTGATTATTCATCTGGTTACTTGTTTTTTTTTTCTTGAAGTGGGTGACATTCTGTAACCTCTGGTTCAAATAACACTACAGCTTGTATGATCTATTTTATGCATGGATGGGGACCCTTATATTTCTTTACTTATCTGTTTGCTATTTTTGACTGTTTCAGGTTTCATCCATATGGATTCTTCTAACCATAACTCAGACAGAAATACAATCAGCTTACAATCTGGCAAGAAGAGAACGCTGGGTAAAAAGTCAATGTTTACTCACAAGTGTTTGTTATGATATTATTCTTATGCTCTGGTTTTTTAGCTATTTTATGGTAGTTACTGAAATATTTATCTAGTTAAATTAACTTAAAAGATAATAAAAATTTCTTGTATGCCATTAGCACCTCCACAAAGTATAATGTGAAAGAAAATATAGCAAAAGCCTTTTGGTTTATAAAAAAAATTGTCCACTTCTATTGTGTTTTTGTTCCTCTGGAACTTTTTGTTCCTTTGGGACTTAAGAATTAGTGACTTAAATATTATGTTATTGTTCTGCTCTTGCAGGCACATTGTACATTTACACTGCTAGTCCATTAGAGTTGTACAAAAGTTTGTACTGACACAATTTTTTACCAACATTAGTTGCTTAAGGTCACCAACATTACTGCTAGTTTATAGTGGTCCATTTGTTTGTAAGAGTGATGTTAAAATTTGCAAATATTTTTTGTTTATTTTGTAAAAGCCAGTCAGTTAGAGCCAATGTCAAAGGACTTATAAAATCTCTGTTTAACTTGTGATGCCATAGTCTTGCTGTTGATGACTAAAGGAGCTGAGTGTAACCTAGGACTTTGTGTATACCATGTGGTGGTGGACTTATAGTATTATTCTACTTAACTCATTGTTTACTGCTGTACGTGTGGCTCATATTTATTACTGTGTGCTGTTTATTTTTTGTTTTATTATCAACTAACCCTGTTGTTTATTTAAATACCTGTAATCGCAGGGAATCTGAGGATCGTACTTCGCATTTCATTTTTTTTTTTAAATTTGTTTACAAAACTTACTTTGTACTTGCAAGAAATATTTTTTGTTAGTTGCAATACTCGATGCAATTTTATGCTGTTTTAATGTTTAAATTATTGTTAAGACTTAGACACAAATTACTGCTGAATATCTCTTGTATGCAAAAGGTACTTACAATGCAAACATTGTATTGAAATGTATAATTGTATATTTGCTGATTATTACATGGCGCTTTCTAGTTGAGGTTATGCATGACATGTACATTCCATTTTACAAAAACATTTTTAGAACTATTCCATTTACCATTGGTTTTTTTTAAATCTTTGTATATTTTAAAACAATCTCATTACTATTTTTACAGAAAAAAAAATGATTGTAGATTTGAAATATTTTTTTAAACAAAGCAGTTTGATACTGAATATTTTTAATCAAAGTACAAAATAAAATTCAAGTGTAATTGGTAGAATTTTCACTCTGAAAAATAATTGTTCTTTGTAAATATAATATACACTAAATCAGGAGATTCTGCCAATGTGGCATATTTGTATGAATATATTTACAGCTTTTTGGTGTAGGAGTGAAGCAATCTCACAGCTAACTATTTATTCTGTGCTTCTCAACTTTTGCTAATGCAGATCTCTATTTTTTCCTTTACAAGCCTTGTTGTTAAGGTTGAAAAAGGTTGTGATGACAACAAATGAAGTATATTTTACAGGAAGTGATGAGTCCTTTAAACTAAAATTTGTTTCATGTGATCAAGTAACTTCATGTGATGTATACTTCAAATAGGGAAATATTTATTGACAAATGAAAGGTTCAAATTTCGTTTATATGCAATATTATACCAATGCCAAGGTGACCTAGGAGTCAGTGTGGCCCAAGAGTCAGTGTGTAGTTAGCACCACCTAGTAGCCGCACCTGACGACTCCATAGTCCAACACTGTCCACAATTTGTGATATTTTAAACATTGCTTTAAGAAACTACCATATGTGAACAAAAAATTGTTATACGAGTAAATACATCAAAAATAGATTGTGATAGCAATAATTACCTTGCTTCTTATATAATCTTCCCTAGGCCAGAAAAGCCAAGTATAATTTCATGTTTTTTATCATGTATCAGTGATCTCTTGCCAGTGGTCCAAACTTTGTACTTAATTTGTACTTAACTAAGTATTTTTAAATTGGTTATTATAACAAGCTGGTCAACATTTTTTTTATGGTTCAGTCATGGGAGTGGGAGGTTATTTTTTATGTTGATTTTTTAATTATACAGATTGATCTGTTTAACACATTTGATTGTAACATTATCTGGCAGCCTAGGTTTTTTTTGCTATGTTAATCAAAATGGGTGGCCACTGGAAGTTGCAGCCAAATGTAAATGTATGTCAGCATCAGACTGGGGTGGTGGGCTAGTTGTTATCATGTATTTGCTTAACCTGTTAATCCTTTTTTTTTCTCATTTTTCTTGCTTTAATGGAGTCTTAAAATAAGAAAACATTTATTGTTATCATTGTGCAAACATCTTTATATTCTTTAAAAAAGGATGTAATTTAAAAAGAGCAAAACCCTGTCTACTTACAGTCCTCATAGATTTACTGCTGTATTTTTAAAGCTCATATTGTTGAGGGGTGGACTTTTGTTTTGACTTGTATCTTTAAATGATTTTATTTTAAATTACTTTTTATCTGTTTCTTATGACTGTCAGTTTTTAAGTTGTTTTTTCTTTGCCAAAAATAGTTTACACCTTCATGGTTTTCTTGTGTCCAGAGGAAAATTTTTTACAGAGAAATTTTTTTGATATTACTTTCTATTGTTGACCATTCACTTCACCCTGTATAAATGAAAATATAGGCCTACTGCTCCTTGTATGACTGACAATATACAGCTACTTATATTACCGACCAATTACTGCTGATTTACTCTCATACTTTTATAGTCATAAAATTTTTATAAAAAATTGTCTTATTTTATTTGTAAAAGTGTTGTGAAAGAGAATATTTCTGAACTGTTACTTAACGTATTCAAGGAAGTTTGAAACCACATTCAACTAGGTGTTTTGACCCGAGGTCATCCAGTTCAATGTTTTCACTTTTTATGTTCGTGTATACAGATTATAGAGGAAGTATAATAATCATGCTGAATAATTAACAGATATTTTGACATTTTTACCATCTTACACCTTCCTACTTTATCAGAAGCCAAATTTAAAAAAGATTTATTGGAACTGAAAAATGTAAACATGACATTTTGACAGCTTTTAATGCTTTAAAACCTTCCAGAGCCGGAAAACTTAGCTTTGCAACTATGTCTGTCTGTATGTAGGTTGACGCAATTTCTGGTAACCGGAAGTGGTACTTTATCTATTCCCGGTTTCTCAAAAGCCTATTACTTAGGTAGATGAAATTTCACATATACATATTACATTGTATGTGCAGCTTTCTTTCAACTTTTGAATGATTTCCTGAAACCGTGTTACTTTACTCTGTGTGAACATGATAATTTAAGAACTGTTTCAGTTAGGTAGATGAAATTATAAGTATTATTAAGTATAATATGTTTGATCACTTTCAATAGTGACCTCCAAAAATCGGAAGTGGTACTTTACTCCTTATCTGGTTTATAAAATAACGACAATTTGAGCACTGTTTCGCTTAGATGGACGAGCTTTTATACATACTATAAGATCTTATTCTCTTGATGATTTTAAATGTTGATTGATTTCCGGTGACCTAAAGTAGTACTTGACGCTATTTCCTATGTCTCAAAAAATATAATTTCTACCAGCTCGATTTCTTTGCGTTCACGTGGTCCGTAATTTCTATTCTTTTTTTAAAAATTAAGTATAAAAAAACAATTTTAAAGTGCCACCCTCCTAACTGATACTATTAATACTGTTATATAATAGAGCTAGAGTGATCTCCCCTAAACTTTCTCGAATATACTTATATAACACCGCAGGGGAAGGCAACTTGGGATATAGACATGATTTTTAATCAATTTTTTTATTACTTATAGAATATCATAGAAAAAAGAATTGCGCATAGCAAACAATGTTTGTTTAATAGTATTGAATATTAGTACTTTATATGCTTTTTTTTTTAGAAATCGCAAAAAGCGTAAAGTACTACTTCCGGTCAACGAAAATCGCTCAAAATTTGACAGAAGGTAAAGAATTAGATATTTTACTTATAAATGAAATTTCATCTATCTATCTGAATTAGTACTCAAGATAGGCTTTTGAAAAACCAAAAGTAGAAAAGTTGATACAGAACTACAAATTTCATATAGATCTTATACTTGTATATAAAATTTCATCTACCAAGCAGTAATAAGTTATCGTTTTCACAGACATACACACAGAAACATACGGACGAATACAATACTACTTCCTCTATACTCCCTATACGAGAAAGTAAAAACACTCGAGAAAGTTAAGGGGAGATCATTATTAGTATTAGTTTAAAGGGAGGGAATCTGACCCTAAAAAAAAACCTGATTGACATAATTTTAATAAGGGAATTTCTAATAGCCAGCACTTCACATACTGATCTGGAAAACGTATAGGCCTACTGTTTCAAACAATATTCTTCGAAAGACAATTTTCAATAACTTTAAAAAAAAAGACGTCCCCTCACTCCTGAAAAATAACAAGTAGAGTTTATATTACTTTCATTAGATATATGAACAGATGTCTATGTGTCTGCCTAATGGTAAATGTTTTATATTTTAATGGTAGGTGCGTCCTCTAACTATCAGGCTAAAATGTATTTTACTAGGCTTTCATTTTGTTGCGCCCTTCTCATCCAGGAATAACACGCTGAACATTCTCCGCCGCTGCCTAACTAAACAATACAAGTTGCCAGGTAAACAAAAACAAGCCAGACATTATTGAAGCCAAAATATTTTTTTATGTACACAACAGTCAAATTTGGCACAACGGGTTTGAATTTTAAAATTTTGCTTTTTTTTTTACATTATTTTATTGTTTTGTTAGAAAATAACAGGTTTTTACTTTTTGTTTAAAAAATTTAAGGGGTGCTTTACCATTTCATGTAGTGTAGTAGTAATGGAGAGCAATGTTTAATGACATTCTTTAATCTGTATTCTTTTAAAGAGGAAAACAATCTGCTTTTGTTTTTGAATGGTCAGACGAACACAATGTAACATTATAATACAGTAGTAAGCTGTTATCGGTACAATTTAGAATGGATTCATTCACACTTTTTAAAAACTTCATTGCTGTATCACTAAAATATGTCGCAGTTTTTTTTTTTTTACAATGGTGTGGGGGAGGCGGGGGGGGGGGGGGGATAGAAAATTCCTAACAAATAGCCGTACTCCAACCGGCTCCCGATCCTACACCAGTGAAAGGTATTTTGACGTCATGATTTCCCGCCTGGAAAAAAAAACATCTCCACACTTTCACAATAAGTTACACTATAACACGGAGCTCTCTCTCATAGAGTCTTCCACACAAAAAATGCATCACGTGCCTAGAGGCTAATGGGGTGGGTGTCCGAGTTGTGTGACGGCGAGCCACTTGGGATAAGGCGTGAGTTTTTACTGCAAAAAAAAACGTAAACAACATCAACACGTAAATTGTCTTCAGTAAATGGGGGGGGGGGGGGGGGGGGTGAAGTCTGACTTTCTTGTGAGGGGTTTGCGATATCATCGACTAAAACTAACTGAGGTCACACATGGACACCTATATCTAATAGTTTTCAGCATGAATCAAGATGATTGCGAGAAAAGATAGGTACAAAAGCAAGATAACTGCAACATAGTTGTGCATTAATTAAGCACTCACAAATTATTAGTACACATCCTGTACATGTTAAATCAATCTGTTTTAATTAGGACAGTTTTAAATTAAGCAGTGTTTGACAGAGGCGTAGCGACGGGGAGAGGGGGTACATATGTCCCCGGGTGCCAACCTTAGGGGCGCCAAAATAAGTTAGAAAAAAATTAAAAGCTCATTTTGGCTGCATTTTTTAATTATAAATATAAAAAATATATGGGTGGGGGGGGGGGGGCAAATTGAAAGTTTATCCCCGGGCGCCGGGAGGGGTCGCTACGCCTCTGGTGTTAGATCATTTCAAGGTGTTTCGTCTAACAACGAACACGTCCAATATGATTCACTGACGCCTGTGGATCAAAGGGCAACAACCACATCTCTAGATTCCCTTAGCTAGATTCATATCACTAGATCTATATTGTTTTTTGCTTCCAATGTCACTCTTAGCCAACCCTTTCCTTTTCGTTTGGTAGACCGGAAACCATTGTAACGACCTAATGGTACAACCATCGTAGTAACGAGGTTTCGCGGAAAATGCGTGTTACCTGCAAGTTTCAACCAATCATGTCTCCCTGTTTCTTGGAGTCGGCATCTTCACTCAAATTGAACCAGAATAACATAAATATTTAACACATTATAATTGGCACATGTTTTTCTTTACACTGTTTACAATTACATGTAGCTTTAAAAAAAAAGTCTAAACAGTAACTGGCATTTCACTAGGGTTATTTGAACACGGTCGCATTTCCTTAATAGCTATAAATAAAACAATAGAATTTAATTAAGCTCGCGTCTTCTTGCGACATAATAATTTCAGGTCGCCCACTTCTCACTTCTGATTTCAATACATCCAAAAGAAAAAGTACGGAGATGCAGAGACAGTAAGTAGATAGAAACATTTGTAAATGCACTCCGAGTATATAAACAATGTTCCAAGTAAGTCTATAAGCTAGCGTCATGTAGGCCTAAACTCTTTGACGGAATTGTTAACTTATTGTCAGTATTGTTAAGCTTCCTCGTCAGGAATTGTTAACTTATTGTCAGTATTGTTAACTTATTGTCAGGAATTGTTAACTTATTGTCAGTATTGTTAACTTATTGTCAGGAATTTTTAACTTAGTGTCGATATTGTTAACTTATTGTCAATATTGTTAACTTAGTGTCAGTATTGTTAACTTAGTGTCAGTATTGTTAACTTAGTGTCAGTATTGTTAACTTAGTGTCAGTATTGTTAACTTAGTGTCAGTATTGTTAACTTAGTGTCAGTATTGTTAACTTAGTGTCAGTATTGTTAACTTAGTGTCAGTATTGTTAACTTAGTGTCAGTATTGTTAACTTAGTGTCAGTATTGTTAACTTAGTGTCATTATTGTTAACTTAGTGTCAGTATTGTTAACTTAGTGTCATTATTGTTAACTTAGTGTCAGTATTGTTAACTTAGTGTCAGTATTGTTAACTTAGTGTCAGTATTGTTAACTTAGTGTCAGTATTGTTAACTTAGTGTCAGTATTGTTAACTTAGTGTCAGTATTGTTAACTTAGTGTCAGTATTGTTAACTTAGTGTCAGTATTGTTCACTTAGTGTCAGTATTGTTCACTTAGTGTCAGTATTGTTAACTTAGTGTCAGTATTGTTAACTTAGTGTCAGTATTGTTAACTTAGTGTCAGTATTGTTAACTTATTGTCAGTATTGTTAACTTATTGTCAGGAATTGTTAACTTATTGTCAGTATTGTTAACTTATTGTCAGGAATTTTTAACTTATTGTCGATATTGTTAACTTATTGTCAATATTGTTAACTTAGTGTCAGTATTGTTAACTTAGTGTCAGTATTGTTAACTTAGTGTCAGTATTGTTAACTTAGTGTCAGTATTGTTAACTTAGTGTCAGTATTGTTAACTTAGTGTCAGTATTGTTAACTTAGTGTCAGTATTGTTAACTTAGTGTCAGTATTGTTCACTTAGTGTCAGTATTGTTCACTTAGTGTCAGTATTGTTAACTTAGTGTCAGTATTGTTAACTTAGTGTCAGTATTGTTAACTTAGTGTCAGTATTGTTAACTTAGTGTCAGTATTGTTAACTTAGTGTCAGTATTGTTAACTTAGTGTCAGTATTGTTAACTTAGTGTCAGTATTGTTAACTTAGTGTCAGTATTGTTAACTTAGTGTCAGTATTGTTAACTTAGTGTCAGTATTGTTAACTCGGTGTCAGTATTGTTAACTTAGTGTCAGTATTGTTAACTTATTGTCAGTATTGTTAACTTATTGTCAGTATTGTTAACTTAGTGTCAGTATTGTTAACTTATTGTCAGTATTGTTAACTTATTGTCAGTATTGTTAACTTAGTGTTAGTATTGTTAACTTATTGTCAGTATTGTTAACTTAGTGTTAGTATTGTTAACTTAGTGTCAGTATTGTTAACTTATTGTCAGTATTGTTAACTTAGTGTTAGTATTGTTAACTTATTGTCAGTATTGTTAACTTAGTGTCAGTATTGTTAACTTAGTGTCAGTATTGTTAACTTAGTGTCAGTATTGTTAACTTATTGTCAGTATTGTTAACTTATTGTCAGGAATTGTTAACTTATTGTCAGTATTGTTAACTTATTGTCAGGAATTTTTAACTTATTGTCGATATTGTTAACTTATTGTCAATATTGTTAACTTAGTGTCAGTATTGTTAACTTAGTGTCAGTATTGTTAACTTAGTGTCAGTATTGTTAACTTAGTGTCAGTATTGTTAACTTAGTGTCAGTATTGTTAACTTAGTGTCAGTATTGTTAACTTAGTGTCAGTATTGTTAACTTAGTGTCAGTATTGTTCACTTAGTGTCAGTATTGTTCACTTAGTGTCAGTATTGTTAACTTAGTGTCAGTATTGTTAACTTAGTGTCAGTATTGTTAACTTAGTGTCAGTATTGTTAACTTAGTGTCAGTATTGTTAACTTAGTGTCAGTATTGTTAACTTAGTGTCAGTATTGTTAACTTAGTGTCAGTATTGTTAACTTAGTGTCAGTATTGTTAACTTAGTGTCAGTATTGTTAACTTAGTGTCAGTATTGTTAACTCGGTGTCAGTATTGTTAACTTAGTGTCAGTATTGTTAACTTATTGTCAGTATTGTTAACTTATTGTCAGTATTGTTAACTTAGTGTCAGTATTGTTAACTTATTGTCAGTATTGTTAACTTATTGTCAGTATTGTTAACTTAGTGTTAGTATTTTTAACTTATTGTCAGTATTGTTAACTTAGTGTTAGTATTGTTAACTTAGTGTCAGTATTGTTAACTTATTGTCAGTATTGTTAACTTAGTGTTAGTATTGTTAACTTATTGTCAGTATTGTTAACTTAGTGTCAGTATTGTTAACTTAGTGTTAGTATTGTTAACTTATTGTCAGTATTGTTAAGCCTCCTCGTCAGGGATGCTCTCAAGCATGGGCGACTTGTCACGCATGGGTGACCTCTCTCTCTGGTACAGCCCTCTTGACGGCCCCAGCTCTGAGCTCAGGCCTCGTGAAGGCCCAAACTCCGAGCTCAAGCAGCCCTTTGTCCCTACTGGGTGTTCCCTGGCATCCTCAGACTCGCTGATTAAATTCTCCGTGGTCTCGTCGGGAATAATTGGCACTCTCCCCAGGAGGGTGCCCGCGGCGGCCGCAGCGAAGGCGGCAGTGGCTAAAGCGGGCGGCGGGCGCGTCGCCTTGGTAACGATATTGGTCGCTGTCTGACACGTCTGCTTGACTTCTGAATTCCTCTGCAGGTACTCGTCGTAGTAGTCGACTTCCGTGCCCTCCCGCCGCTGTCGCTTGATCTGGGTGATGATGAGCGTCATCAAGGCCGTGGCGTAGAAGACGATGACGATGATGACGTAGAGCAGCTCGTTCAGCTGACTGTCCTTGAAGGCCTCGTGCGGCCCCACGCCGATGTGCGTGCTGTTGATGACGATGATGTGCTGCTGCTCCGAGAGGTGGATGTTCAGGATGCTGCCGTTCAGGACCATGATCTGGGACTGACCTCGGGGCGAGAACTTGGACATTGTGGTCGGCTGGTCAGTCTGGAAGAAAATAAAATGGGCTGATCAGTCTGAAAGAAAAATAAGTTTGGCTGATGAATATGTCTATTGAGTACGTCTATTAATAGGTACTATTAACGCACATATGGAAACCACGTGACGCCATATTTAATGTAAGTAAACATATAGTGCAGTGGCGTCTTCTGATGTGAAACCCGATGTTGTGACCAGTAGCGTAGCGAGGGGGGGCGACATATGTCCCCGGGCGCCGACCTTGGGGGCGCCAAAATGGGTTGGAAAAATAAATTGAAAGGTTGAGGGGGGTGTAAATTGAAAGTTTGAGGGGGGGGGGGTGCAAATCAAAATCTTGAGGGGGGTGCAAATCGAAAGTTTGAGGGGGGGGGGGGGTGCAAATCGGAAAGTTTGTCCCCGGGCGCCGGGAAGGGTCGCTACGCCTCTGGTTGTGACTAAGCGTGTGACCCACCTTTATACACGTACCAACACGATATTTACTTGTAGCTAGTACAAACCCTTCTTGTTAATTGAGACACTGGAAACAACAAATCATTAAATAGAGCTCCAGGTTGATCAGGTATGTTTTAATGCATGATGAAAAACATTACTGAGACCATAAAAACATGAAAATTATTTTTTTTTAAAACAGAAAGTAATATTTTCTATTTGAAAGTGAAAAAGTGGTAAAACGGGCAACCATATATCACTAGTCAGTGACGGCCCTAGGTTTACTGTGGCACTGGAATCGATAACGTATAGCAGAACGATTTCTCTTGCCCGGACCTTCTGTGGAAAATCTATCAGGGAGTTCTATCTTCATACAGGCTGTCGGGCTGTTGTTCTTAATCCTGGCTGTACGGTTGTTGGTCTTAATCTTAATCCTGAATGTTGATTTTAATCCTGGCTGTATGGATGTTGTTCTTAATCCTGGCTGTACGGTTGTTGGTCTTAATCTTAATCCTGAATGTTGATTTTAATCCTGGCTGTATGGATGTTGTTCTTAATCCTGGCTGTATGGTTGTTGGTCTTAATCTTAATCCTAGCCGTTTTTTGTTTTAATCCTGGCTGTATGGCTGTTGTTCTTAATCCTGGCTGTATGGTTGTTGGTCTTAATCTTAATCCTAGCCGTTTTTTGTTTTAATCCTGGCTGTATGGTTGTTGGTCTTAATCTTAATCCTAGCCGTTTTTTTGTTTTAGGGGACATGGATGACCATTAGGGGACATGGGTGACCATTAGGGGACATGTGTTACCATAAGGGGACATGTGTTACCATTAGGGGACATGTGTTACCATTAGGGGACATGTGTTACCATTAGGGGACATGTGTTACCATTAGGGGACATGTGTTACCATTAGGGGACATGTGTTACCATTAGGGGACATGTGTTACCATTAGGGGACATGTGTTACCATTAGGGGACATGTGTTACCATTAGGGGACATGTGTTACCATTAGGGGACATGTGTTACCATTAGGGGACATGGATGACCATTAGGGGACATGGGTGACCATTAGGGGACATGTGTTACCATTAGGGGACAAGTGTTGCCATTAGGGGACAAGTGTTACCATTAGGGGACATGGGTGACCATTAGGGGACATGTGTTACCATTAGGGGACAAGTGTTGCCATTAGGGGACAAGTGTTACCATTAGGGGACATGGGTGACCATTAGGGGACATGGATGACCATTAGGGGACATGTGTTACCATTAGGGGACAAGTGTTGCCATTAGGGGACAAGTGTTACCATTAGGGGACATGGATGACCATTAGGGGACATGGATGACCATTAGGGGACAAGGATGACCATTAGGGGACAAGTGTTACCATTAGGGGACAAGTGTTACCATTAGGGGACATGGGTTACCATTAGGGGACATGTGTTACCATTAGGGGACATGTGTTACCATTAGGGGACATGTGTTACCATTAGGGGACATGTGTTACCATTAGGGGACATGGGTGACCATTAGGGGACATGGATGACCATTAGGGGACATGTGTTACCATTAGGGGACATGTGTTACCATTAGGGGACATGGATGACCATTAGGGGACATGGATGACCATTAGGGGACATGGATGACCATTAGGGGACAAGTGTTACCATTAGGGGACAAGTGTTGCCATTAGGGGACAAGTGTTACCATTAGGGGACATGGGTGACCATTAGGGGACATGGGTGACCATTAGGGGACATGTGTTACCATAAGGGGACAAGTGTTACCATTAGGGGACATGGGTGACCATTAGGGGACATGGGTGACCATTAGGGGACCCCTCACACACACACAGATCATAGCTGTGTGGAACAACTCACACACAGACACACACTACTACACAATCCGTCACTCAAAGTTAAGATAGAACTCAAGCAGAAACATCACCTTACGCTAACACGTAAAACACACAGCTACATTCATCACTGTTCGAACTTTCCTTTGGAAAAAAAACTGTTTCGGTGAAAATAACAGCGTGGCCAGGTTTACAAACACAGGTAAACCTCAGCACAGAGCAGACGTACAGATAACTGTAGCAGATCCCACGGGAACCAATCAATAGCCAGAGCTTTGCAGCATGTTAGTTTCCGATTTATGCAAAATTTCATTAAGACATGGCTTGTGGCTATTGTCAGGGGCCAGTACTCGCTTTCCCGCCACACGATTTGTCGAACCTGAAGCTCGTGTAGGGTATTTTGGAAAGGGGAGGGGAGCATTAATTAATTACAGTCTTCGATCAACAATTGGGCGTGCCTTATCAGTAACTGGTTTGCCATTTTAAGATAAAGTTCTATATAAGAAATTCGTTTCCATGGAGATTTTGATGTGATGTTTGGCAAACAATTACTCCCGTTAACTCGCCAGATAAATTTGTCTTCATTTGACTTCAAATTTCTTAGGACTATATTTAGGGGTATTTTTCAATTGTTATTTACGTGTACGGAAATAAATGAAGAAAAAGTTGAAAATTCGATAAAGCTTTTTGATGCTCAAGCTGAAGATTTTTGTTTAAAACCAAACAAAATACCATGTCACGTAATATCTTATCACGTGATGTCTAGCACATTACGTCTGGTCTTGTGATGATCACCACGTGATGTCTAACACATCATGTCTGGCTGTAATGTCCAACATTTTACATTAACGCTTTTAATTTATTAATTACTGGTCATTTAGCCCCCTCCCTCCTTCCCCCCCCCCCCCTCCCCATGACTTGAAACTGTTGTCGCCCAGCTTCTCACCAGGAACCTCTACTGCCGTCTGACGCACGACTGAGAGAAAGTTGTTTGTTTCAATTATTCAATGATTAACACAGGCCGCGTCTAGTTAAATCAACATTATCATTGGCTGAGATACTGAGTACAAACGAACCTCGTCAACTGGACAAACAAGATTGTTTTTTTAACTAGCTCGTGTGTGTGATTTAAGATAAATGCGATGCAATATTAAATAGAAAAAACAGGGCAACTATTTAGTTCTACAATAAAATAAGAATTATATTGCTCTAATCTTTGATGAAGCGGCCAATCAACACCAAATTAAAAAAAATTAAGATTTTGAGTCAACAACTAATGTGTCAGTGAAGGTTATCAGGGCGGCAAAAGGCTGAAAGTTTCAAAAATTAGAGAAAGGAAAAAACTTCACAGACGTAAAGTTAACTTAATGTTTGTTCAATGTTGTCACGGGGAATCACCCGCTATGATGGCCCAGTGAGACGATCTACAGGGGAGGCAAATCGTGTTATTAGATAAAGGGAAAGAAATCAATTTTAACCTGTCATATTGTCAGACAGGCAACTAAAATAAACATGGATCTGCCCACACTGATGTAAAGCTCTCTATACATCGAGGGTTCTGTCAGAATTTTAGGACGTATGACGTTATAATTTGAAACATTTAGGGACGTACGATATAACTTGAAACATTTAGGGACGTACCTTATAACTTGAAACATTTAGGACGTATGATACTACTTGAAACATTTAGGGACGTACGATATAATTTGAAACATTTAGGGACGTACGATATAATTTGAAACATTTAGGGACGTACGATATAATTTGAAACATTTAGGGGCGTACGATATAACTTGAAACATTTAGGAACGTACGATATAATTTGAAACATTTATAACTTGAAACATTTTGGGACGTACGATATAACTTTATAAGCTTGAGAGACGTACGCTATAACTTGGAACAACAAAAATCAGAAAGTTCCATTCACATAACTTTTAAATTAGTTGAGCTCCTTATCTCTTTTAGCTTAGCAACAGCTATCGGACCTCTTTTTGTTTGGCGGTTGTACAAAACATCTAGGAGTTTATGAGCTCACGGTAGTCTAACGAGAGCTAAAGGAACTTAAAGCTCGCTCTCTCGTGTTGTTTACCATATCTGTCTTGGATATTGGTGCAAAGCTCTGTTCGGAGGGAGACGCTAAATTTGTGTCAGAATGTGTGTCCACGGCTAGTTTTGCCCTAAATCGCCACCCACTTTGTTGTTAACTGAGGGCATCATGTTCCTTGCCGCAGTAGACGCTGGTATGTATTGGCCGTCATATTAAAAAAAAACATCAGTGTATTATAAGTTCACTGTCTGAATGGGCCTATCGTGAAGTTGCATCACGTTTTGAATACAATCGTTAACGTTGTTACAGTTCCTGTAAAACATTCCGCGTATGAAAGAAACAATCAAATGGCAAGATCCAGGGTCAAATTGATATCAGTGGTCTTAGAAAAATGGACGGTCTATACATTTACATAATATAACAAGTCCCATGTAATGACTTAAATATTAAACTTCTCCGCGTCTATTATAAGCACACACACAAGCACGTGCACGTATACACGTGCTGGACATTACCCCCCCCCCCCCCCCCCCCCGTAGATTACATCCTGTTGGCCATCCCTTCCAATCTGCCACTCCCCGACAGATCAATTGACAGCGGGTAATTGACGGGGGGGGGGGGGAACTAATTGCAGGAAGGAGCGACCGGGGCTAATTGACAGGAAAGTATAGATAAAAACAACCTAGCCCATGCCCGCCCCAGCCTGAAAGTCTGGATCCGCCTATGAATCTGGGCATCGCAATATCGACGATGTTCTGCGGCACGGTCGCATTCAGACGGACATGGTCTCAATAACCAGATGCACACAATCTCAAATCTCCGGGTAAAAGATCTATAACGATCGCTGTCTGGCTAAAAATATAACAGCAACTGAAAGGCTTCACCCATGTGTCATCTATGAGCTTGAATCCCTCTAACACTATTATCTCACGCTCAAATATTTTTTTTTAATCCCTAAAATCAACACTCCTTGCAAAAATACTGATTTTATTTTTATTTTATATTTTTAAAATATTTTTTTGCAAGACGGCGTGCAACTGCACAAAGAAATTATGTTATTGTTGTTGTTTTTTTATTGAGATAAAAAGATTTATATTTAATGAAAAGTAAAAATAACGATTGTGTTGCGAGAATAGCTCGGCTTTGTGTGAATGTAACTCGAATTTTTTTAGAAGCAACAATCAAACGTTTCTTTCGTTTAGCAATAAAATTAGAGTTATATTTATATAGCCTACTCATCAATATAAGGTAGAGCAGAAAGGGCAGCTCAGGACATTACAGCACGAAATGCTTAGGGCACTGAGGCATTAGAACATTGAGGGGGACCAAGGCATCAAGGCATTCACTGCTAGATCTAGTAGTAAACATGGTCAACAATATAGTATGGCCAATAAAAGCTTTGTCAACGGCAAGAGTGGATAGGGGCAAGCATGGATAGAGGCAAGCATGGATAGAGGCAAGCATGGAAAGAGGCAAGCGTGGATAGAGGCAAGCAGAGGCAAGCATGGATAGAGGCAAGCAGAGGCAAGCGTGGATAGAGGCAAGCAGAGGCAAGCATGGATAGAGGCAAGCATGGATAGAGGCAAGCTTGGATAGAGGCAAGCATGGATAGAGGCAAACATGTATAGAGGCAAGCATGGATAGAGGCAAGCATGGATAGAGGCAAGCATGGATAGAGACAAGCATGAATAGAGGAAAGCATGGATAGGGGCAAGCATGGATAGAGGCAAGCATGGAAAGAGGCAAGCGTGGATAGAGGCAAGCAGAGGCAAGCATGGATAGAGGCAAGCATGGATAGAGGCAAGCTTGGATAGAGGCAAGCATGGATAGAGGCAAACATGTATAGAGGCAAGCATGGATAGAGGCAAGCATGGATAGAGGCAAGCATGGATAGAGACAAGCATGAATAGAGGAAAGCATGGATAGAGGCAAGCATGGATAGAGGCAAGCATGGAAAGAGGCAAGCGTGGATAGAGGCAAGCAGAGGCAAGCTTGGATAGAGGCAAGCATGGATAGAGGCAAGCTTGGATAGAGGCAAGCATGGATAGAGGCAAGCATGGATAGAGACAAGCATGGATAGAGGCAAGCATGGATAGAGGCAAGCATGGATAGAGACAAGCATGAATAGAGGAAAGCATGGATAGAGGCCAGCATGGATAGAGGCAAGCGTGGATAGAGGCAAGCATGGATAGAGGCAAGCATGGATAGAGGCAAGCATGGATAGAGGCAAGCATGGCTAGTGGAAAGCATGGCTGTGACATGTATAGCTTTTGGTAGGCAAGACCAATGCAAACTGCAAGAATAACCAATGACAAATATTGCCGACGTCAAGCATGGCCGACCCCAATAAACAGAGATTAGCCCGCTGACGTGTTATAAATTAGGGTCGATAATAATCAGCATCGATTTTTCACGGCATCGCTACTCATCATATAATTGAACATATCCTGCTCCATAGTCGCTGATACCCCGCCACACAGGTCAACTTGCCTGATACACCGCCACACCACCGCCACACGGACTGGTCAACCTGCCTGATAAACCGCCACACGGACAGGTCAACCTGCCTGATACACCACCACACGGACAGGTCAACCTATCTGATACACCGTCACATCACAACCACACGGACAGGTCAACCTGCCTGATACACCACCACACGGACAGGTCAACCTGCCTGATACACCACCACACGGACAGGTCAACCTGCCTGATACACCACCACACGGACAGGTCAACCTGCCTGATACACCACCACACGGACAGGTCAACCTGCCTGATACACCACCACACGGACAGGTCAACCTGCCTGATACACCGCCACACGGACAGGTCAACCTGCCTGATACACCACCACACGGACAGGTCAACCTGCCTGATACACCACCACACGGACAGGTCAACCTGCCTGATACACCACCACACGGACAGGTCAACCTGCCTGATACACCACCACACGGACAGGTCAACAGGCACGTTCCTTGACAGCAAAAAAAAAAAAAAACCTAGCAGCGAATATCTGGCTTCGTAAAACTAATTACATTAAACTAATATCAACTAATTATATTCATTGATTTCTTTATCATTGATATTGAATTTTGAGTCATCTTTTTTTACATTACATTTTCTTGTTAAAGCCTTCAATGGCTTGTGCTGGCATTTACACGAATCACGAAAGAAAAACCTTGACCTAATCTATTTTTGGCTTGTTCTAATGTCCAAAACAAAGGCTTCTTTTTCCATCAACTTCTTTCACTATTCTAAGGCCTTTTAAAAGATTTTGATGCATGAGCATTCTATAGCTTCTACAAACATTTTTTATAGTAAATTAGATTAGTGCCGCGGCGATGTTTTGCTGACATTATTTTGTTGCTTGATAGTTTTATCTTTGTTGCTTTAGCAGCGGGTATTTAGAAACTCCACTTCAGAACCTTGCTCTAAAAATATCACATGTTGTTCCTGACACTGCCATTGGGTCAGTCACTCGATTTGTCATTAGTAAACGTCACATGCTTCTTTCAAATTGATTTCATTATTTATGGAAAAACATTAGGGGCTAAATCCAAATACTTGACATGGCCACTTAAAAATTTGTTTCCAAAATCACAATCAGAAACTTTCCCAAATGAATTAATTTTTATTCGATGGGTTAAAAAAAATTGCATCCGCCTGGCCTAGATTAGGTGGTATAGAGACGCTTTTTACATCTGACAAAAGTCCGAACTGCCCCTCCCCCTAGAGTGTTACGTTACGTTATTTATGGACGACCTTCTTCCCCCCCCCCCTCACCCATGACTTTAAAAGCTGTCGATGTGACACAGGTCTTTGCAGAATAACGTTTAAGGTACGCTTGAATTCGTACTTGGAGGTAATATCAAGCCAAGATATAAAAAGATTGATGGTTGTAGAAAATATTCGGATGGATGAATGGATAAACGTGAAAACAAGAGTATGACTCTAAAACCAGGTACCGGGTACAAAAACAAACTGAATGCGCCAATCTAATTGTAAACAAGAGAAAACACTAACCCGCAATCCTCTAGCGCGCATGCGTCAAAGCAAATGAGTTTTCTCACCCGACGGTTCACGTCATCAAAAGATTTGTTTAACGGAATCCGACCAGCGCGGTAAATAGACAACACGTTAGTTGCGTGCAGCTTAATGACACGGTGAAATCAAATAAAGGACCCACCACCATTTTGTATTCTCGGGGGTTCGAGACACGCTAAAGTGTAACCCGCCTCGCGTTTTTTAAAAATATCCTCTGACCCGCCTTGTATTGATGGAATATTTCAGGTCGTGCTGTGCAAAAGATTACGAGATTTAACTTCCCAATTCTATTTCTAGCTCTGCAGGGGATAAAAATGTAAAACAGCTTGCAATAGCTATTGGGAATACGTTGCCTGTTGTTTTTTCAGCACTATGTAATTAGTGTATTTCGAATCTCTCAGAGCTATTTTAAGAAAGTCAATGTAAGCAGGCCTATTTTGGAGTAGTCGATATAAGCGGGGCTATTTTAGGGTAGTCAATGTAAGCGGGACTATTTTAGAGTAGCCGATGTAAGCGGGACTATTTTAGGGTGGTCAATGTAAGTGAGAATATAAAGGTTTACGATATTAGCAGGGCAATTTTAAGACAGTCGATGTAATTGTAAACAGACTACATTTGAGGTAGCCGAAAAAATGGGCTACGTTTGATGTAGCCGAATGTCGGGCTACATTTGAGGTAGCCAAAATGCTAGACTACTTATGAGGTAGCCAGGGTAGGGGTTACATAAAAGTTGGATGAATGTGACGATGTTACAAGTGTGCCTATGTTTGTAACAACACTATCCGGGCAATCAAATCTTGTTTTTAAACTACAATTAACCCAGGATGTAGACCTATAACTATAACTAAAGAGTCACGTGATCTTACCACAGTCGTCATTACTAAACACGCGCACACACACACACACACACACACACACACACACACGCGCGCGCGCGCACACACACACACACACACACACAAACACACTCATCACTAGAGGCTCTTACAAATGTGTTTAATCAACGACACGGAGTAATTGAACAGTATCGATACACAAAGTATTACTTACTCCCCCCATCCCCCCTCCAGCCTCGTCCCCGACCAATCCTGTCCCACGTGACAGGCGCGATGTACACGTAGCAGTGATAAATGACGTCACTGTGATGGTATAAATACGGGTTTTACAATTCACATCTCTACTGACGTGAGCATTATAAAATAAAACACATAGCTAGGTCTACTAGATCTAGTACATGGACACGTGGAATGCACGTACAACCGTTCGTCCTGGGTGAGTACTCACATGTGTCCAGCGATGTCTGCGTCATGCTACGGCATACGGATGACACATCAACAAAACATTGTCACGACCAAGCCCAAACGACAATAGGTTTAGTGTCTGTCACACGTTCCCGATGCCATCCTGGCAATGCCTCTGTGACAACCTGAGCTACGGTGCTCAGTTCGGTCATTTTGTATGAGAAGCTGAAATAGTTTCTGGCAACCGGGTCGATGGGATGCGTCAGTGCTGGCGATAACGGTGCAGGTCGATATTATACTCTGATAGAAATAATGTGCACGTGAGCAGACCACACGAATAGCGGGGAGAAAAATCTCAACGTGAGCATTTAACGGTTTTATAATTTGAAGGTTTACACACTGGAGTTTGTGTTTCTTCCAAACTGATGGACGCCTTAAATGACACCCCATACTTAGGACAGAGAACGGCCTTAAATGACGCCCCATACCTAGAAAAGAGAACGGCCCTAAATGACGCCCCATACATAGAAAAGAGAACCGCCCTAAATTACGCGCTATACCTAGATCAGAGAACGGCTTTAAATAACGCCCCATACCTAGGACCAAACCTATGAAGTCCAGCCCATAGCTAGAACGGAATGACCCCAAATGACGTCTCACTTCAAGGACGGGCAAGAGTGCTAGTATTTAAATACTCTGTAATCTCTTGATATATTATAAAAGCCCATGTGCGCACTTCTCTCTCTCTCTGTCCGCAATTTTCTATATTATATATTTTATATAAATTCTATTTCGTTGGGGGGGGGGGGAGGGGTTGACCAGTGGCGTGCTAAGTCGGGTGTCACCCGGTGCGGCACTTGGTGGTGTCACCCCCAAGAAACTATATATATATATATATATATATATATATATATATATATATATATATATATATATATATATATATATATATATATATATATATGTGTGTGTGTGTGTGTGTGTGTGAGAGAGAGAGAGAGAGAGTGTGTGTGAGTGTGTGTATGTGTATAGGCTTTAATCATTGCAGAATTAATAGCAACCATGTTTATCTATAGTCTGTTAATAATACAGTTGCGTGAAGCATTGTTTTCTCTATATTTAGCAGGTTTACGTCATAGTGTCACCTCCACACTCTTGTAATGATTTTCGATTTGTACATAAAAGACTATTTAACTTTAATAATTAATCATTAATGGAACAGGCAAAAAAGCATTTTTCTTCTGTACTTTTTGTAATTGTTTGCCTTGGTGTCACCCCCGTAAATGGTGTCACCCGGTGCGGTCTGCACCCAACGCTAGACTCCCCCCCCCCCCCCCCCGAAGAGATGCTTGGAAGAAACTCGGGTAGGATGGTTAGAAAGATTCTTTGTTTTCTTTTATATTCTGTCGACGACACAGGGGCTTTTCAAAAAGTCATTTTTTGTCAGTTTTAATTGTATGTGCTATATAGATCTGGTCCTGCCTTCGAACCTGGTGGATTTGGACTCGTTTATTTTTCTTATGTTTGTGTGGATAGCCAACTTTCAGTCGTATAGATAATACTGAGAGAGCCACGTGATACATATGTTAAGCGTGTACACAATCTTTTGCTAAAATCTCATCAGTTGACATTTTATTTCCTTTCTTAGAATAATTGCGTATTTTTATTGGCATTTGTTTACTTATTGTTCAACAGTTTTTCATGTAACAGACACACACATAGATATTATAGGGCCCGCAAATTATTTCCGTCGGGGACCCCCGCTTAAACTTAATCCGTCCCTGCTAGGCTCTAGGTGTGTCAAAAAACTTGACGGACCAACACTTTAAACATTACAACATTTTGTGCAATCCATGGTGTCAAGTTGTGGACAGTTAGGTCTACTGCACCACAGCCTCCAATGGGGCTCACTCTTCATTAGGCATGTCACAGCGTACTGGTCACGACCTGAGACCTAATCTAGTACAGACTCTACAGATAGAGCAGTAAACAAAACTGTTTACATCTCTCTGACCTACCAGTGAGAACCCAGTGTGTACCTATAGATAACAAGTCAAATAGTTGTTTTTTGTACTAAGGCACTCAGATTTTAAGTTAGTTTCCAGCTTTACATTTATATAAACATAACGGTTTTTGTATGTATGTCTGTAACAGTAAATTCAAACTTGTAAATAACTTGTGTCACAAGTGTAAGGTTTTTAAAATTCATTTTAAAATTGAGGAAGTTTCTCCTGTATGTAGTGGCTTATACTTTGTTCAGACCTCCAGACTTTGGTTTGCATTTTATGATAAATGTAAAATATTTGTACAAAATAAAATTCTTAAAGAAAACAGAGAACATGATTGTCATAAGTATGAATATATTTCTCACATGACACACAAAAAGTGGTGTAGCTGGTAAAGTACACCAGAATTTGAATACAATGCTTTATTAATTGCATTATTAAATAATTCATCTATTGAATACATAATTAAAATTGTAGATGTTAAAAAATCATAGTGTTTTTTTTTTTGTTAAAAGAAGAACGAATATTTATTCTAGTTTACAGTTTTGTAGCAAGGGAGAGAACTCAGTTTTGATTGACTGTTCTGAAAAATGATTAACTTCACAATGCAATAATACTTCTAATTTATTTAAATTTATAGCATAATGATAGCTTTCTTTTAAAATAACTAACCATATCCTGATAAGTATCCCATGGTCAGCAATGGTGTCATGTAGGTGACACAAAGTAGTTATTAAAAAGTTCGGTTAAGTTTTATAAATATATAAAATGTAATAATTTACACAAATGATTAAACAAACTGCTGAAAACAGGACAAAATGTACATGTAAATGATGCTATCTGTGTGACTAGAAACTCTGAACGTCACATCACTACCATACGTCTTGCAACTTTTCACTTCACACATACAACTATAATACTAGCAATAGAATTAAGTCTTTAACACAATTTAACTATTATCAAGTACATGGCATACTAAAGAACATAATTCAACTATTATCAAAAACATAGCATACTAGCAATAGAATTAAGTCTTTAACACAATTTAACTATTTTCAAGCACATGGCTTTACTTTATATCCAAAATTTTTTAGAGGTTTTAACTTAACTTATAATGGTGAAAACTGTAAAACATTGCAATGAATGATTCAGAATGTTATTCAATACAGTTTTCACTTTAATAAAAGCAGAAATATTTGAACATAATAAAAAAGACAAAAAGTTAAATGCAACAGACAATGTAAAATACTTATACTCTAATCTGTGGCTTGTAACAAGATGGTACTGATGATGGTGAGACAAATGATGTAAAAACAATAATAAAAAACTGACTTACTGACAACATAATGCTGCATTTGAGAAGTACCTGCTGACAAAACTTTAAGAATAGCAGAACATTTTTTGTACTGATTAAAAAGCTTTGTTCTATTTGTTTCATCATAAAAATCTGTTGAAAACCTTTGTTCCGTCCATATAATTTATATAGATTTATCATAAAGTAGATGAGTTTCCACAGCAGTGATGGCAAGAAGTTCCGCAGCCACAGAACAGAGCTCATACAAAAAGTCTATGTGATGACCAAGTTATGGAAACTTTTGACTTATGCATTTTTCAAATGTTAAACTATCAAGCTCACAGTTTAAAAACATGCTAATCTGCCTATGTGAACAATAGTGACTTGGTTTCACCCCATACAAGAGGAAATATGATTCCACACGCACTGTAAAGGATCATCACGGAGCGATAGAGCACACGATGGAAAGCCCAGAGTGGTTCAGATATAAACACAAAGTACACAGCATACAGGGCCACAGCAAAGAAGTGTCCAAGTAACACATGTGGTTTGGGGTTTAAGCTGGGGAAACAAACAACAGATTCAGTTTTGATAAAACAACAGTAGAGGTTCTTGTAATAAGAATGGCAAGACTTCATGGTATAACATCAAACATTTTACTATTTACAGTGATACTAGCAAAAATAATCTTGGCAATATCCTGTAAACTGGAAGAAAGTAAAAAATATATTGGTGTAGTTGTCTGTTATACATACAGTGTATGTCAGTTATGTTTCAAGATGGATGTACTCACACAGAAAGTAAGCTGACAGGGCCTGCTACACATTCACCTCCCAGTCTGAAGTACTCAAAGCAAGCTTTCTTCATGCTAACTAGATGGGCTGTTAAGACATGAAAATTCATAACTTAAAGTATCATCTAAGCTTAAAGTTCAATTAACTAATAGTACTGGTAAATTATTTCAAATTTCAGCTAATTTGACTTCTTGTAATAAACACATTAAACTTACTGTTGTCAGCTGCAAACAATTCATACAAGGCTTGAGCAAGGACGTTGACTACAAATGAATGGTTATTTTTTCTACAGCGATGAAAAACTCTTAAAGCGTCAATGATTGATTCATAATCAGTGAGGTCAGGAATGGTTTTTAAAAGATTTCTCCAGATGACAGCATCATTGAGGCAAACGCTCATCCCCCCACCAGTTAGAGGGTGTCTCATGTTGTAGGCATCACCCAATACAAGAACACCTGGTCGTTCAATTGGATTTGGTGGTAAAAAGCTATTCGGCATACTCCTTACTCTTCCATTTATGACTCCATCTTTAAATGGCTCTTGTATGTGCTCTGCAATGATAAATTTAAAAAAAATGTATTTCAATTATAAATAATATCCATATAAGTAGTCAACATATAAATAACTTGTTGAAGCAACTCAAAAAATTATTCATGATTTATTAATTCATAACTTTTAAACCATTAGTTGTGAAATCTATACCTGGAAGTTGTGGACAGACAGAATCTAGCAGGTATTCTTTGATGTTTTTGGGCATCACTCCTCTAATATCAACCAGCACTCTTGTGGAATCAGAAGAAATTTGGTACACTAAGATTGGACTGGGTTTAGCAAGCACTAGTTCTGCATGATTATTCTTTTTCTGAGGGCAGTGGTGCATGAGAAGGCCAACAAAATGAGAACTAACACGAACTGGTTCTTTAACCAGCTCTTTCCTGAACTTTGAGAAACAACCATCGACAACAAACGTAAGAGGTGCATAGATTTCCTGCAGTAGAAGAAACATTTTATAGCAATTACATTATGATGAAGCTGAATTTCACTAACTAAAATAGGCTCACTTTTAGAAACTCACTTTTGTGTCCTCTGCGTCTTTAGGTTTATACTGTACACCAATGACCACACCATTCTCTTCCAGGAGTTTGGATGCAGTTCCTTCAATGTATGTCACGCTAAAAAATAAAAAAATTAAACAAGTCAGACAAGTATTTCCAAAGGTTTTAATAATTTATTTTCTATAAATTGCATTATCATGCTTGAGGGCAGAACAGTTGTTATATTATAGCCTCTCAAGTGATTGTGTCAGAATCTCCAATCATAAGCACAATTTTCAGCCACTACTACCAAGTTTGACCTGTTGAGCCACCCTGGCACACTAACTAAAATTATTTTTATTACAAAAGTAGTACTAGTAGTACTACTAATTGAAGCTAACTTCTATAATTTTAAATGAACTAACTTTGGCTCATTCTTAGCCTTTTCCCTTAAAGCCATTATAAATCTTCCATGGTGAAAAGCTGTTCCTTCTGAATTCACTTCTTCATTTCCTTCCGTTTTGTTATATTCTTGATAAGGTACAACTACCTCTGCTTTGGCTTCTAAATTATGTATAACATATCCTTTGATTTTGTGTGCATCCAGATCTTTTATACAATCTGAAAAATTAAAAATTAGGATTGATAAATCAAATTTTTTAAAATTATGTCACAACGATGTAATAAGTGCAACTTTTTTCAAAAATCATTTATTAAAAAGGAGATTCAGTGTAAGTTTTAACTCACCCCCTAAACCTAATTTTGTGAGTGCATTAACGCCTCCTGGTTGAAGAAGTTCACCAACAATACGATCTGGTTCTTTCAGATCACGCTCAATTACTGTGACTTTCCTTCCATCCCTAGCAAGGACTGTAGCCATGGCAGAACCTGCAACTCCTGATCCAATAATAATAACTTCTGGACCATCTTTGGAGAAAACTTTTGTAGGCTTTTTGACACAAACATACTACAAAAAATAAAACAGGTAAAGTTAATGAGCATTATTTAAGTAAAAATTGGTAGGTGTACATTGGAAAAATTATACTTCAAAAAGAATTGCTGGCATTAATGGGCTAATTTATTGCTGAAACTAAAGCTACAAATAAGCAGCATTGTACTGACTGGTCAGTTTGCCAATATTTAATATTTATACTAGTATTAGTTCCAAAAAAGTCTGGGTCTTAAATCTCAATAATCGAATATGTTAAATAGTACACATATATATTGCAGCATATCACTATACCAGTCAAAATGATGTACAAACCTATAGTCAATAGTAAGTATCATCATTGTTTCCCATTTGTGCCCAAAATAGATACGGGGATATGAAATAGAGCTTATCTGCTTTAATGACTTCAGCATATGAATAGATAGTATGGTCAACATTATGCCCAACCTCCTTGGCTTCCCAAGTAAAAATCTGAGCTGGGCGGAGTCAGGAACTTCTTCAGAGTCAAACCTGTTATGTACTCGAGACTTTCAAGTTGGCAATAGAAAGCTCTACCATCTAAACACCACGTCACCTAGTGTCCTAGTGAGTACGTTTTTTTGTCAACTAAAGTCAATTTAAAAGTTTAGTTTTTGTTTTTTTTTACTTTTACTATTTAAAAATTTTTTTATAGTAAGTCTGAACTTGCAGTAGGTAGTCCAAACTGAAATTAACTATTGATTGCAGACTTCTGGAGTGAGTATGTCATGAAAGAACTTTTAATTGTAAGGTCTATGCCACAAATTTTATAAAAATATCTCAATAAATAAAAAAGTTATGCGATTTTTAAAAAAGCAAAATTTGGTAAAAAACTGATTTTCAAAAAGTGCCATTTTTGAGAACCCATATTTTTTAAACTAAATAACATAGAAGTGTAGAAATTGGTAAAGTTGCTGCAAAGTTTGTAATATATATGCCCAATTTTTTTCAGTCATCTAAAATGAGTCTTTCTAAGGTAAAAAAATAATTGAAAATGACAAAAATGCGTTTTGGTCACTTTTATTTTCATTAAAAAAAAAAAAATTCAATTTTTTTTTTTTTTTTGCTTTGGAATAACTCTAAAACTATTGTGTTGGTAACATCAACGTGGAAAAATGTGTTAATTATTTTCAAAAATCACATGAGTTAAAATATTATTTTAAAAAATACCACAGTTATCTAGTGCAGGAGAAACAGAATCAAAATTTAGTAGAGTAAATGTAATGTAATGTATTTTAATAAAGACGTGATGCCTACAAGTGATGCAGCAGTTGATGCCACATGCTTTGGTTTCTTTTCAAACCTATACGGTTGATAACTGCTTTGGGGGAACAGTTTTTAAAACTACAACTCCACATCTTTGTACGTCTTGTTTCCCTCAACCTTGATCTTGTGGAGCATCAAGAGTAAGTAATATGTTTTGGGAATTGTAGGGGGGAGTGGGGTCTTGGCCTTCTTCCCTTCCCTTGTAAGGAAAGTTCTGGATAGGCCACTGTAAATGTCTCCAGCTATGGAATAAACAATTGATTTAGTGATTAATAAAATAGAATTAAATTTACTACCAGCCTATTGTGTAGGCCTACTATTTGTCCTATGACTATAACTGGAAACATATGAAAAAGCCTGAAAACACCTTTTTGTTAAAAGTAATTTATACTTTATATATATTTTTAAGAGTAATTCTACTGAATGAAATTTGAAATATTCGTTGCTTGTGCCACACTGGTTGAGATATCCAATAATGAAGATGCCATACTGTGGTTCTCAACATCCTATAGGACAACTTAACTGTCCTTCATTGTTACTATTATATGCATATAAAATAAATAAATAATGAGAAATACTACTAGTACTACTTACACTTACAACTAATATAACATTTAAAACTAAGTCACAACATGTAGAATCTTAATAAATTGCACCACCATCTAAAAATTGATCTGGTACATTTTATTACGGAGACTGGTGCAGACCATTTCACATTATTTAGCAGGGGAATCAGAATCAGAGCACACAACAGAAAATAAAAAAAATTAATCACATTAGTCCTTAAAATTTAGTGTCTTTTGTTTTAAATAAATCGATAAAAATGTATAGTTATTATAATTATACATTTCTTTTGTGTTTCATTAATATTTTATAAGTATTTAACCTTCGTTCCCTGTAAATAATTGAGTTCGTCCACATAGTAACCAGGATAGTCTGGTGGCCATTTTGAATTTGTCGATTCATAATTTTGACGTGATAGTCCAGATAAACTGTAGTAATACGACCCTATCATTGATCCCAGTCAATAGATTTTAAAGAATTAGTAAACACTAGCATCTAATAGTTAAGGGCATGGGCGGGTGATGAGTACCAACTTCCTTATTTCCGAGTCTAAAGATGTAATACTTGGCTAATAGTTATAACTCAAAGAGATAAGCATAAAAATATTTTTTTTAATTTTTTAAATCCTCCGTTGCCATGGTGACGGCGGCCATATTGGATTTTATTGACGATTTTTAAATGGAAATAACTCAAAAATGGTTTGTACAAATTTCATAAAAACTTAATATAGTCTGAAGACACATGTGTTTAACACTTCTGATAGATTACATTTTCAAAAAAGACGATAGTTTTTTTTTTACTTTTTTTTCCTATACATCACTGTTAAAATTTCATTATTTCGTCCAATTTTTTCACTATTTCAACAATAAAAAAAAAATTTTTTTTAAATTTCCAAAAGTGTTCTATCAGTTTTATTTGAACATATATACAGAGTAACTGGAGCAAATTTAGTTCAGTTCTGATAATTATTAACAAAGTTATTTCACTAATTGTACACAAAAGTATCAAACTGAGAAAAACGCAAAAAACCAACAAAAAGTTGCAAAAAAAGAAAATTTACAGCTGTATGTCACTAAAATTGACCACATTTATTGCCTGAAGTATGGTGCTGCTGAATATATTTCTTCTGAGCTTGTTCAGCTGTTAGTTTCCTTTTTTTTCTGGCTTTCTTTGTTGTACCTAGAGCTGTAGTAAAGCTGTTGCGAAGGCGTCTTTTTTGGCGTCCTTCACTGAGTCTTCGACTATGGTTTCCTTCTTTTGACAGCAATTCTATAGCATGCCTGGGCCCAATACTGAATTATGCTATCGCAGAAACAGCAGTATATTTTGCATGGTCTCATGTCTAAAGCCAATTATGATAAGACGATGTCTTTGTTTATTATGAATGGCCTTGTTCTGGATTCTTTTGCAGTTGTATACATACGGTTTACAACATTTTTATTACTGCCACACCATGCTTGAAGCAAACCCTTTACACTTTTTTCATCAATAGTAGCCACTACATCACAGTTACACTCTGGGCAAGGAAATGTATTGATAACATCAAGAAGCAAATCACAGTCGACAATAATTCTGCATGGCTGTTGTTTACAATTAGCACTACCATACTAGATGTAACAGTGCTTTCTTCTGTCTGTAAAAACTGTCTTACATTGCCGCAGTTTCTTAGTAAATGTGCATATTACATCTGCACCAGTGCTTGTCTGAATAGTGCTAGATTGAGTAGAGGTAGATGCAATCAGTTGCATTCGGATGTGCCTTTGCTTTAGTAAATTCGTTAGATGTGTGTATCTATTTTTAGCGAGTGTTTTGTTCTACCCATTATCGAAAGAGAAACAAATTAAATCGTCTGACTGCTTATGATAATTCACACAAACTAATCTAAACTGTTAAAAGTATATTTAATTTAAATAATTATATGTTAAAATAATGTAAGTATTTCACAGAAGCTTAGAGAAACAAAACTAGATCAAACTTAGCAACGCGCTGAAACTAAGGGATTGTTTACTTACGAAGCGAAACGACCAATCGCTAACTAGCTTCCGCCGTTGAATGCCAATGAAAAAATTGAGGTCAAAAATTTGCATACCGGAAAAACCCGACTGAGTAAAATAAACAACTTTATGACGTAGAAAAATAATCACATTAAAATAGGTATTTTGATTGGTCCTTTAATTTTAGAACAAATAAAGAAAGGAGGTCACGGCCTTTCCATTGATATGAAACACATTAGGCTTCCGCAAAATCTAATAGTACTTTTCTAGGTCGAAAAATGGCTATTTTTACCGAAAAAGTGAACAAATTACCCTGAACACACTACTTTGAACCCGGTTTTTCATAAATAAATAATGTTTTCAGGGTCATAACAATGTCATTTTTAGATTCAACGATGGTTATTCTGTATAGATCAAGTAAAAGTGGGAAATCGATGATTTAGTGGATTTATGACGAAAAGTACACCCGCCCATGCCCTTAAGTGCATCCATATTTTAAGTCCCTAGAATGTCCTGAATTAAATAGCTTCACGTCTAAACACACCCTGTGTACAAGCGTAGTTCACACGCTAAAACCGTGGACTTGAAGCGTTCAAATTTACATTAATAACGTGTACTAATTAAACCAAACTGACATTCAAACTTAAAATTCATTTATTAAAATGGAAATGAAACTTTAAAAATGATACTTACAACTTGTTTGAAGGCTCTAGCAAGGGTAAAATCCGTTTAGCATCATCGGTCGTCAACCTTTAAAACCGTTCGGTGAGCAACTTACTCGGGGCTGAAAGTCGACTCGAGGGTTATATGTTTATTGGGGGTACGGCTTCGCGACCGTAAATCAGAAATACTTGAATTTACAACACAAAGTAGTTATAAAACTGAACTTTACATCGGTGTAAAAATTGAAACAGAATTAGTTTGTTTCCGTGTATATATCGTCATTTAAAGTTTAAAATCTGTATTTTTTAAATGAAATAAACAAGTTATTTTTTCAATCTATACATCAAACGATAGCCTAGAATTCGATCTTTAAAATGACATTAAGATTATGCTTCTACGATGCTTCGTCGCGAAGCCACGACCAAATAAAACAGTGTGGGGTCGATCGGTACACGCAAAACGGTGAAATTTGTTGACGTAACTGATACTTTTCAAACAAATATAAAACACATTCAGACATGTGTTACAGATATAAAAATACCAGATTACGACAGATAAAGACTTAAACTTTATTGACATATAATTTTTATTCTTATAGGACAACTAGAAGTAGTGAAATTTTTTTTTTGAAAACCGCAAAAACTGACCCTAAAACGCACTTTTTCGCCAGTTTGGACTACCTACTTGCAGTGATGTGCCACTCATCATTAAAATGAGTTTTTTTTTAAAAATCATGTTGAAAAAGCCATTGGATTGGTTACTTGAACTTGGCTGGGTAGATTACACTACAGTGCTACACTATACTCAACTATTTTGAACTATACTGCCTACTTGAGCCAAGTTACTAATACCTAATACTAGATCTAGTTCTAGATCGATTCTAACTAATATGAGAATGTAAAAAGTAAATTAAACTACATCGTCATCTAGACTCTAGATCACTATTAACGACTATAGATAGGCCCCTATCTATTATTATCTATCTAGTTTTAAAAATGGAAGTGGCTATTCGGACCCGGGTCCCAATAGCCTCGGCCGCTATTGTACAACCTGTATTGAAATTATAGTTAATTATACCTTTTTTGTGTATATTATTTTTCTTGTGGATTTGCTTGTATTTTGTTGTCTTTTATTGTATTTAGTTATGCGGATTAGCTAGCGTTAGTTCTAGTGTTGCTATTTCTAAATAACCTATTTTTAGCTGCATATACAAAATCATTAAATAGTGTATAACTATCGCAAGACGTCGTGGTCGAGTGGAGAACGAAGTATCTCCCGCTTCTCGATCAGTAACGGGATCGGAACCTATAAAAGCTCTCATTTTTGCGTGAAGTAAAGTGTATTTATCTAAGTTTAACATTCCATACAGTTGTTTGCATAAGTGTCTTTTATTAATTGTTTTTTTTAAAAAATAGATTATATATTTTTGTCTAGATTTAGGTTTTTAAAAACGCCAATTATAAACATCGTTGCTCGATTGATCGCCCGCTCACGTTATCTCGTCAGCGCAAGAAAAATACCGACACGGTTTGGCCAGGGTCACTGTGAGTTCATATTGGTTTAGATGTGAACAGTGTAGGAGTGTAGCATACGTCATAGCATGAACATTGCTATGAGCTTGTCGAGATTTGTCGTCGTCGTAGTCCCCCCCACTCCAAACCCAGCAAGAGGGAAAACCGATTTGGGGTCATTGTGAGTTCAAATGTTACATATTGCTTCTATTAAAGCGTACTACAACGCATGCGAGATATTCGTGGTCAAGAAAACGGGCCCGGGAGCTGTAGTCTGCAGCCTATACTATAGAGTTATAGAGCAGTAAGTTGCTAGTTGTAGAATGTAGATCTAGATACTTGAATCTAGAATCTAGATAGATCTAGATCTAGAATCTAAATCTAGAGATTTTTTTATCTAGAAAATAGTAGACTTAGATCTAGAATCTATATCTAAATAGTAAATAGTAAATTAGTAAATAGTAATACTGTAATAATTGTAATAAGTGTAATACCTTCCTCCGAGGCCGTAGGGCGAGCATTAGGAACAGCGTTGCCGCAAGTATAAACACAAAGAAAAACATATTAGAAATACTCATTTGTGAGTATGCCCATTCTCCTCCAATTCGAATAATTTGTGTAATCATCTTGAAGTAAATTGAGAGTTCTAGATATATGATTGAAATTCTATTTCACCCGCAGTTATGTAAGTGGTGCTATGAGATTAGTCACGTATGTCGGCCCAGATAGAGTCATTAGAGACCAAATACAAATTTGTCTGCTGATGTTTTCTAGCCAATCAACCAGTTAAGCAGTATTCGCCGCGTGATAGTTTGATTAAACTATAAATAACTAGACCTAGTTTTTTTTTTTTTAAATTGCCGACATAGGCTGAAGACTACTTCCGCTGAAAAATAGTAAAGGTTTAGTCTACTAGCCTAACTAACCAGCATGGCGCGAATTAAAAAATTGGCCTAAAGTGTTTAAAAAAACTGGCATTCCCTACATGTTATATTTGTTTTTGTTGTTAGATGAAAGAAGGAAACATGACGGATAACGTGATTTTCCAAACCATGACAAGTTCAGCATCAGACAGGTAGACTAGAATCTAGATTTAGAATTTTAGATTCCAGATAAGATAGAAATAGAAAGCACAGTTTTGTGAGTTTTTAGACGATTATTTTGATAGATCTAGATCTAGATTTCTAGATCTATCTAGTCTAGCTAGAATCTACACTGTAGACTACAGTACAGTGAGTGTAGAATCTAACTCAGGTCAGATTTTAGAACATTCTAGATCTAGATATTTTTCGGTAATCTATCGTTTTAGGTAGATCTAGAGTCTAGAGATCTACGTAAAATCGCCCGCGACTAGTAATGTGAAAAACAGGTGACTCCTTAAATTTTAATAATTATTTCGAAGTGACTAGAGGAGCTTACACTTTTCGGACACACATAGCGAAAAAACGCAACGTAAAAATTCCATGCGGTCTCATTCAGTAACCGCTTAACATAGAAAACAAAAAAAAGTATCATATCTATCCGCAACCATTCTACTTTAATAATGTGTGTGTCATTTTGTATTCATACGCATAGAACTTAAGCTAGGTTTTTCGATTCGTGAAATCTCGTTCTCGCGGTTTTGAAGCACCCGTGTTTTGGGCGGCCATATAAAATATCGAATCATTTCTTTCTCATGAAGTACATGATAGTTAAAACTAAGGATTGTATCGTAATCGGATAGATTTTCACTCGAAACTGCCCATGTATTTACGGGGCGAATAATTAACATTTTAATAATGGCAGCTTGACCTAATTTCTTTATTTGTATTTAACGAGGCAGTCGAGAGAAAGTCACGCTGACCTAGCTTGCGTTTCAAGTCGAATAAACTAAAAGCAGGTGCGTTCTACAATAACTTTATTGTAATATACAATTTGTATATCATCTTTACTATCAAATAAAAATAGAATTGTTTAATATAATTAGGGTGGAAACAATGCTTTTGAGGGTGTAAGTAATAATGCCATTTTATTATATTCTTGTTTGGTGAAAACGAGGCGCGGGAAAATGTGTGCCGCGCAAGAATCCAATCATTTGGCTAGATTTATGACTGTTTTTTATGTCATACCTAAAAATAGAATGGGTATACCATTCGAATCGTCCTTAGAGGATTTCATAGTGTCAGCCGCCAACCAATCAAACGCGCGCTTTCTCCGCGTTTTGGTTGGCGGCTGACGTCACGGTGACGTCACGCGACGCGTTTTTGGAGCTAAAAAGGGCCGTAAAAGCCATTTTTTTCTACGTGTAGTTCGGATTTTTTTACGTTTTTTAAAATGGGCCCGAAAATGACACTTTTTAAAACTGGACTTAGCCATTTTTTCAAACAAATTTTTCGAAAAAAGGCCGTTTTGGGTGATTTTTGGATGTAAACAATGGCCTAGGTCAACACGTGTCAAACCACGTGAAGGCACCCAATCGACGATTTCGGTCACGCATGAGTGGTTTTCATACGTTCTCGTGAACTAAATACCAGTTTCTTGACAACAAAATGGAAAACGACAATTTCGTGAAAATAACGACCCTAGAGGAATGGCTCTTGAAGATTATTAAATAAAAATCGGTGTGTTGGCTCTATGTATTGATTCTAAAGTTGTCTATAATTGACTAGTAGGGCATGCTGAAACAACGGCCTGAGGGCGCCGTGTAGTGTGTTGTTTCGCTAAATGTAAATTAATCAGCCCGGCCGCAGATCAATCGCAAACTGTTAAAATGGTTGGATGTGAAAAGCTTCTACTTACAAATTACTTCTGAATAATCACATCACACAAAATAATCCCAAAGAAAGCACAAAATAAAATCCTTTAGAAAAGCATCACCATGAAATTTGAAAACCACAGTTTGTCAACCTTAACCAGCCATCTTTGGCTCGATCTAGAGGTCATTCTTTAGCCTACACATGTGTCTTGTCAACCAATTTAGTTTCTGATGGTACACGACATTTAGATAAATATAATATAACAAACTAACCGAATTCCAACATTATATACATCTAATCCAATATTGAAACAGAATTTGAAGCACAATGATCTAACGAATAAATCCAACTCTATGCGAGTGTCGCAGCTTTAGTCCTGGATACAACCATAGTGTGTAGTCGTGTTGTGAGTAAATTTGCACGAGATACAACACCGACCTAGACCTTCCTGGTGTGTATGGCCCCAAAGTTAAGGGCTGCGAGTAGGGGAGGGCAATTTAACACCAGAACAGTTTTTTTCAATAGTTATGTCATCAGTAGTTCACGCATCCTAACGGGGTTGAAAGTGTAACTTTAAATTGAACTAGGTGAGAGGAGGAGGGTGAGGTCATTTAAACAACGGAGCTATATTTCTAGTAGAAGAATACGGGGAAATCATAGCTTGAAGTTTGAAGCCGGCATTTCATTTTTTTTCATTGTTATTGAGTACAGCCATTTAATGCACGACTAGGCAACTCATTATGAAATCTAAAAATGTAGTTGTGCTATCATGCAAAAGTAGCCTAATAGGTCTTGTTTATTTAAATGCAGATCCCGTTAGCCTAAAAATATTTGGATACACATTTTAGTTATATCGTAATGATTAATGTTATAATACAATGCATATATTCTGGCAGTCCAAGTTTTTGGACAATCCATAACTTGTATTTCAAATTTATAATGAGCGGGATGCACTCGATGTTTTAAGTGCTACATTTGGTAGCTGTTACTTTGTGCATGACAGCATCCCAATAGTTCACTGTTAATCATGTAAACTGAGCTTGACGAGACTCCCATCGCCAAGCAATCGTATGATGATAGACCCAGCAAGCATCACTCGTTAAATTCGACCTTATTGCTATACCAGTGCTTGATTTTCATTACAGCCTTTAAACGCCTAGTTCTTGGTTTAAAAAAAAAAATTGTCCCCCCCCCCCCCTCCCCGCTTGCGCCGACGTCATCATAGGCCAATACTATGTTGCGATTTTTTTAACGGATATAACACACACCCCTCTCCCCCTCACAGCAAACGCCAACAACGTCACCGAAGGCCCAAGGCCAATAACACGCACCGCGGTGGATTTTTTCTTCAATGAGTATATACCCTACCCACCCGCCGCCTCACAGCATACCGCACGTCTCTACGAACGGGGTTAAAAGTTTAACTTAGAGTTCAAGAAGGGGAGAGGGTGGTATTGAAACAACGAAACTGTTTCAAATCTGTTTCTTTATAGTACAAATATATAGTTTAAAAAAATAAACTTACCCTAACTTACCTACTGCTATAGCATCATACATAATTTTATAAATTAGCAAATTAATTAATTAATTAACTAATTAAATATATCTAATGATAATGAAGGGAGATAGTTTATTTTGGTTAAGGCACGACACACAACACTGTGTGTGCCTGGTATGTGGCCTGACCTACTGAAAGGAGATTGTTTATATTATTGTTTTGAGTTTATATTTAACTCAATGCAACAAGCCCGCCGGTTGGTTGAGGCCACGACGGGGGGACGATCTGACCGGGATTCAAAGGGTCGACTCGAAATATCATCCATAGAATGTTTACGCTTTCTTCGTTGATGATCGTTTTTATTATTTTTTAAAGTTAGATTGCGGATTTTGTAACTTGGTATACTTACCTTTTATCAATTTAAAAAACATAGCATGCTAATTGTGAACAAATATAGTCATAAAACACAGAAATATAAAGTTATAATTGCGATGTGCCACACCCCCTCAAGAAAGCATGTGTTTATTAAGCTGTTTATCTCACTTTACAACAGTAATTAAAATTAATTTTCAAATTTTTATCACTTATTGGGTAAGATTAAGCACATGTTTACCAAAAATAAAAATAAAACAAAAGCAAATTCTGTTTTAATGAAGGTCACGGGTGAAGTTTTTTTTTCCTTCTGTCACGTTCAGTGGAGGGTGCCACAGGCTGACCTGACTTTGGAATTTTTTTCAGTAATAATGACTTTGCACAGAAAGTTAAAATATGCTAAATTAGCTTAGTTTACTAGTGTTCTAGCTATTATTGATACATTTTTAATAAAAAAATCATTCTGTAATTCTCATCAAACAGCCTAACTTAAGCTATTCTTGTTATAGTGACTGGGGGGTCTTAACGTGTGTTCGAACACATATAATACAGTTTTACATGTGTTCGGACACCTTTACCCGTCATCGGACATAGCACTTTTTGTTCATTTAGAATAATTTAAAGTCAATTTAATGAATAAAAACATATATTATATGCATGTATATTGTGTTATTGATTGTTTGTGAGGTAATTTTAATAGTATAAAACCTTTTTCCCACACTCCCAAAGTTCATCCCATTCAGCCATTGCGGCTCGCGCAGTACGCTGCTAAGCCAGCCAGGTCACATGATTCCCCCTCCTCTTTTGCATTCCACTGCCTTCTTGACCTTATTTTGACCCTTTCCCTTCAATAACCAGCCCCTTTTATGCTCTAAATTCTTATTTAGTAATATTTTTGTGTTGCTGTCCGCTCCCATGTAAGGCCAAATAAGTTAGCGAACACCCCTTTTTTATTGTTCAAGCACAAAAAAACCCATTAACCTTGACATTTACGATGTTCCATACATATATAGAAGCTATTTATAGTGTAACCTTTTAGCTAAGCATTGATTGGTTCAAGTTTTGCCCCTAAGTCCAACCCTAGGTCACTTCATCCGGCTGGTGTAAAAATAGAAATGTGCGTACCATGCAACGTTAAAAAATTTCTAAAAATAATTCTTGAGAAAGGAAACGGAAGTACTTGACACGGAAGTGTTCATAAATGAACAGTTTACGTGCAGGCGCCGTGGTTTCGCGTGAGACATGCTAATTAAAGTTTCTATGAGCCAAAAACCGACGAAGTGTTCGCTCCTACGTAATTTTTGGTGTGTGTCCGAAAAGTGTAAACTCCTCTACTCGGAAGATTTTTCTCCCCAACGTCTCCACTTAGTCGGCAAAAGATAGCTCTGCGCATGCGCAGTGACCTAGGGTTAGGGTTGGTGTTAGGGTTCTGCGGTTGTAAACACACGCATGCGCAGTACCATCGAAAACATCGCAGCGAAGGCAAGTCATAGTTTCTCTCCATTGCGCATGCGTATCTTATTCCGGCTAGCATCGGCCTAATTATTTCACATTTTGAGGGGGTGGGAGGAAGAGAGAAGTGAAGACATGATCTCGTGAACTTGTGTTCATTCTATGACATATGCTTTAGGTCTGCTGAACGCACAGTGACCTCGCCGGCTGTGGGCCGTGGTGGGATTTTCCATTCACTGGATAGTAAACTTAAGGCAAGCAAGCAATCATGCCGGTGACGATGTTTGGAAATTTTATTTTTAAAAAAAACTAATCATAGTCTACGTCATATTTTCAATATGAAAAAAAAATGTAAACAAAAAAAAATAGTACCGGCCGAGCTAACCCCGGATTGTTGACTCAACCACCAGATGTGATAGAAATGCAAAAAGTAAGCATTTTCAATTACAAGATGGCAAATCCAACCTGCGAGAGGCGAAGTCTATTCCTTAAGGGCCACGCTCTGCGAGACGCGTAGTTACTTCGGTTTTTTTTTTTATTGTAAACTTATAGTGCAAGATTCAGGGGAAGCCACTCGAACTTACAGATGGCCGCTTTTTATATAGCAAATCCTGCTAGCAAACACTGCTGTTTAAAATTTAATTTCTTGCCTATATTGATATATTTAGCAATTGATTTAGGTTTATTATTCATTTATCTATAATGTTTGACACAAATATATCACAATATACTATTAATTAAAACTACAATATACTTCTATTAAAGCCTTGACAATGAGGTAACTTTTTCGTACATTACTAGCCGCAGGCGATTTTACATACCTAAAACGATAGATTACCTATTTTTCTAAATCTTCAACCTTGATATCTAGCTAGATTTAGAACAAAAATAATAAATTTTACTAAATCTTAGGCCTATATCTAGGCCTATTTACTTAAGTTTAATTTAAATATTTAGGTTAGGCTTATCCCACGACCTGTCCTAAAGTAAGTAAACTGCTGTCACTGAAGTTAAGTAGATTTTCAGTTTTCTCATTACAATTTTAATTAAAATTTTCTGTCACATATCATACACCATTACAAACCATATTTTTTACGGGTTGATTGTTTTGAGACCAAAATTAATTATCTAGCTTACTCAGGGGCAGAGAAATTTTAAAAATTGCCTGTCCCGACTACGTGCATCATTGCGTACACCTCTGTAACTCTCACTTAGATTAAATAATAATTGAGCTGTTATTTGAAGGTTTTATGCTCAAACATTGGTAGTAAATATGTCCATTCTTATTGAATTTTGATCCATTGAATTACCCACAGAGTGGGATATGAGCAATTGAAAGCAACCTGTCATGTAAGCTGGCATTTTTATATGTTACCGGGACAAGCAAAGCCTCGTCCCAACATTGTGTCTTAGCAAAACAATGTTTAGTTGTTGTTTTTTTTTTTTCAGAAAAAATACTGAAATTGAATGGGATAAACCAAAGAACACAGGCTATAGGGCCTATAATATGCAATTTTCTTTACTAAATACATTTTGGTGGGGGTAGTCGTGAGGAGGCTGAAAATTTTATAAATTATATTATTTTTGGCATTAAAAAAAAAAAACTGCGCACTGAAACACAAAACTACGCACACAAAATGTTAACAATATAAGATTATTTAACTGAGCTAAAAAAGAACAGAAAAAAATATAGGCCTAATATGTTCTGAAGAGAATATATTTAAAAGTTATAATGCGAATGGAAAAGTGAATATATATATTTATTCTTCTTTGGCTGGAGATTATTTCTATGCTTTTGTTTTCATTTTATGTCAAATAGTAACGAATTTAGGTACCTCAAACTGGAAAGGAGTTTCAGGGTAAGGGTGTTCTGGACTGGTAAAGTTACTCTAATTACTGCTTAAAATACAAAACTTTTTTTCCGCCATCGAAAAGGTCAAAAAGTTAAGTTGGTGTTCTGTATTATTAGTATGATGTCATGGTTATTATGACAACATTGGCTATTTAACTTTTATGGTTCTATAAGCTTGCATGAACTTAAAATGGCCCTAATATTGCTTGGTTTATAAGGGGAGGGGTGGGAGTGACCACCGACGATCTCTAACCGCAATTTTTTTTTATTTAAAGGCCTACATTACTATCAAGCCCAATGTAGACCTAAATGTTATTTATTTTAAAAACATGTAAATGATTTAGGCCTGCATCTAGGCCTATAGCATTTTTATTATAATATATTAGATTGGCCAGACTGAAAATACATGTCAACACATTTAGTTTTTGTCTAATATGCTAGCCACCTAAATGTAAACTAAAAAACAAAAACTATTTTAAAGTGATAAGTTGTCAGCAATAATTCCGAATTTAAAAGTTTTTTGCATTATTTAATAAACTACTGTTTAGCCTACTTATGTCACTTTATACTTATTAATGACTATCATAATTATTATTTTACAGCCTAAAATATTATACAGAAAAAACTGAAATCTTGTATGACAAGCTGTAAGCTATTTCTGTAACAAATTTTGTATATTATTTATTAAAAATGTATGTGTTGGACTATATATTTTAGCAGGACTACTTTAAAGATGTGGCGATTATTGTTTTTAATTTGGGAATTATATAATAACTTACAATTTTGTTTCTTTTAATTGATTGTAATGTATCTCATTTGAGATACACATTATTTAATAAGACTAGTTAGTAATAGCAATCATATTTTCGCAAATACTAATTTGCTTTGATATAGATCTGGTTGTGTGTTATTGTCATGTTTAGCTAACATGGTGAAAATTTAAAAACACTGAAATTATTTAAAAATATAAGTGGTTTTAATTATAGGCCTATACATTTTTTATTTGCATCTAGCTTTAATGGTATTTTATATTTATGTGCATCAACCTTAATCGTTTGTTAATCTTTTTACTCTTCAGTATAATACATTTAATATATGTCTGATATTTACAGTGGCAGTGGAGAGGATATGGATAGCCAAGATGGGAGTGAAATCCTCCCTCTGACAATAACAACAGATTTAGGTCCACATAGTCCTAATGGGCCCTCAAGGGCACCTAAGAGCCCCTCTAAAGCTGCACTTAAAAAGAGAATCAGAGCACCCCCAGGCTCTGCCAAACCAGAAGAAACAAGAGTTTTACACACTCATGGGAGAAGAACACTTTATACTGCTGGTCGCCCCCCTTGGTATAATAAAGAAGGGCAATTAAAAAATGCTTTTGTTATAGGTAAAACAAATTATCATCAATTGTTTTTAAATGTTTTTTTTTTCACTTTGTGATACTTTGATTAAATTGACCTTACTTTTAGCATCTTCATTATCTTAGGGTTATGTGGAGGAAGTGCATCAGGGAAAACCACAGTTGCCAGAAAGATAATTGAAGCATTGGATGTCCCATGGGTCAGTTTGGTCAGCATGGACTCATTCTACAAGGTATTTATAAAATTATTTTAATTTTACTCCCTTTATGTTGTCCCAGTGTTCACTTACTAGCCTCTTCATTTGGATATCGAGTTAAAGTCTAGAATTGTTTTACTGTTCTTTATGTGAAGTCTTTAGCTGTTGTGTGCCTTAAGCCAAAACATCTATCTACTGGTAGTACTGAGGCTACTAACACTATTTTATGAATAATGGATAGAAATTTCTAATAATTTGAAATGTAATTAAAATAAATATTTGCTTTATTTCTTTTTTATATTCCTAGTCAAATAATCAGTTGTCTAAAATCTGTTATTGAGCTAATTTTTGTTATGAAATAGTTTTATGGTAGGTAAATGGCTACATTCATTGACAAAATGAGATAATGAAACAGTATCTATCTTAATCAAGCCACCCCTAAGTTTTAAACAATGAGCAACATGAGAGAGCCATTTAAAAAAAAAATATGACTTTGTATCTGTCCAGGTTTTAAACCATGAGCAACATGAGAGAGCCATTAGAAATGAATACGACTTTGACCACCCTGATGCTTTTGACTTTGATTTGGTGGTTTCAACAATTGGGCGTCTTAAGGAAGGCAAAAGTGTCAATGTTCCTATTTACAATTTTGCGACACATTCAAGAGAAAAAACAATGGTAACACTGATTTTAAATTTATTTTTTGTTACTTCTTTTTTGGTTTAGAACATTTTCCAGTTGAAATCCACTTCTCATATTTAACTCAAGACTAACAAAAAGAGATTTTAAAAAATCCTCATAATTCTTGCGAAAGTAACTTTTTCTTTTCTTTTATAATAAAAAATAAAGCAGAAAATAATTTACGAACACCATATTTATTTTAATTATAATTTTGCATTGTGTTTTAACAGTTATTCTAGTATTTTCTTTATTTATTGCAACATTTGTTAGGACAGTCTACTGGTTCAGTAGGCATAAATTTTTTTTTTAAACACGTTTTTTAAAATGCTTTTAAATTATTTTTTCCAGAAAATTATATATGGTGCTAATGTAGTCATTTTTGAAGGTATTATGGCATTCGCTAATGCAGAGCTCTTAAAGGTAGGTTTCTGTACCAAGTATTTAAGTTGATGTCTTTTCATTTGTTTCTATAGTTTGCATTAAGGTTTAGTTAATTTTTTTTTTTCAAATTTAAAAAATTCATACTAGTAAAGTAAAACTTCATATCAAGCCTTTCTTTTACAGCTGATGGATATGAAAGTTTTTGTTGACACTGATTCTGACATTCGACTTGCTCGTCGTTTACGTCGAGATATTGCTGAGAGAGGGAGAGAACCCCAAGGTGTACTTAAGCAATATATGACCTTTGTGAAGCCATCATTTGAACACTACATTGAGCCTTCAATGAGATCTGCTGACATCATTGTGCCTAAGGGAGGGGAGAACGATGTAGCCATTAACCTGATAGTGCTACATGTTCATAATCAGCTCCAAGCTGTAAGTGTCTTTGCTACATCTCTGCTCATAAAGTTAAATATACTTTTTTGGACCTGGCGGTCTATAGGGTAGTTAAAGTATCGTTCACCTGTTTCTGAGACCTCTGCATATGAGGGACAGTGTGATCAGTTCTATGCCTAGATGCCTTTACTTTCCTCAATGTGAGTCAGGAACCCATCAGAGCTGGATGCTCAGGAAATCCTATAGACTTGCTGTTCTGGATCAGACCCAGATACTTAAGCATGCATGTGCTCTACATTCTGACCAGCTATTGGCTCATTGTTTAATGTGTTTTCAGAGAGGTTTTAAGCTACGTTCCAAGCTTGCGCAGTCAGCTCACAATGGTCAGCCCATGCCAGGGACACTTCACATTCTAGAGAAAACTCCCCAAGTTAATGGACTACATTCATTTATAAGGTCAGAAAGATTTTTTTATAGTTTTGAGGTCAGAAATGTTAAGCTTTACTTTATTCGAGAACTTTGTTATAATTTCATTTTTTTTTGTAGGGACAAAACAACTTCTCGTGATGAGTTTATTTTCTATTCCAAGCGTCTGATGAGATTACTCTTTGAATTTGCCTTATCTATGCTGCCTTTCAGGGTAAGCAATCTAAATGTTGCATAAATTTCCATTTTGAGGAAAAATTGTTTTATCAACAAAGCAAATTGTTTTTAAAATAGAAATTGAGAGAACTAACTTTATCAAAAACTGAATGATCAAAATAAAATTTTACCTACTGTTATATCCACACTAACATTGTTTTAATTTTTAAATGGCAATATAAACTGCTTCAGACTGTATTTAAATTGTAATTCCTTTAATGTTCATATTTTTCTCAATCTTAATGTTAAAATTATTAATTATAATAAAACGTGCTTGTAGTATTTGGCATCTAGATATTAAAAGATCTGTAAATAGTTTCTAGAAAAATATGTTTAAGTATTACAAAAAGACATCAAGCCATAATTCACTTTCACCTGTACATCTTTTCCCATTCGTGCCCAAGACACGCGGGGCAGTTTTAGTAGAGTTCATATGTTTCAATGACATCGGCATATGAAGGGATAATGTGGTCCGCACTATGCCCAGCCACCTTGGTTTACCCTAACGTTAGTTAGGTACCCATTGGAGCTCGGTGGACTCAGTAACGTTTTACTGAGACTAACCCAAAAGTCTTCAAACTTCGGGTTAGTCCAGTGCCCTAGCGCTAGGCCACGCAGTCCCCAACCTGTACATATTGCATGTTATCCCATGACTACCGATCCAAATCGAATACAGAATGAATAGAACCAATACATTTGATAACACTTTCTTTAAGTTGGTTTTTTAACACATGTTTGGGGGAAAAATAATAAACATCAAAAAAGTTGTACACAAAGGCTCACCTTTTCTTCCATTTGTATCTGGCAGGCTTCATTTTCCATAAAAATGTTCAATCATCCCTGAACACTATGGTCACAAGTAGTATTTAATAATTCCATTTTTTACAGGAAGTTTTGTTAGATACACCGCAGGGCATTCCTTATAAGGGTAGAAGACTGGCTGTGGAGAAGGTGTGTATTTCTCTGGTTATTATTCCATTAGTAGATAAGCTTCCTGCTGGGAATGTGATCAAAATATAACCAAGCTAGTGGAGAACAATGCTGTTTGTTATAAGAGTTTTAATAGAGTTATTACTTAATTGTTTACAGATTGCAGGTGTATCCATCTTAAGAGCAGGTGAAACAATGGAGCAAGCCTTGTGTGAAGTGTGTAAGGACGTCAGTATTGGGAAAATTCTAATTCAAACTAATTTAGATACTGGTGAACCAGAGGTAAGTCTTTTTATCTACAGACGATATAGTATTTCCAATTAAATTCCGTGTATACAAACCTTATTAAAAATAATTGTTGTCCAGTTGCACTATACACGTCTCCCGAGGGATATCAAAGATCATCACATTTTCCTGCTGGATGCTACAGTGGCGACTGGTGCTGCTGCGATGATGGCCATACGTGTGTTGCTTGATCATGATGTGCCTGAAGAAAAAATATTTCTCTGTTCTCTGTTGATGGCAGAGTCAGGTTAGTTTTTCTTGAAATAGTTGTTGGTCTTCTGTTTCATTATAAAGAAAAAAATGTTTTTTAGCTCTGTATTGATGCAAATATATTTTTGTGCTTTATTTTCTTTTAATTTCCATGAATGAAAATGTTTTCAGGTATTCACACTGTAGCCTATGCATTCCCAAAAGTAAATATTGTGACAACAGCTGTTGATAAAGAGATGAACGAAGATTTCCATATTTTACCTGGAATTGGTAAGTCTTGTGCTCTATTTCTGTTTTTAAGAAAATGTGTTTAATGTTCTATTAATTGCTAGTTGTTACATTGACTTGCATTTATTTTCTGCTGAGTTTTGGTGAATTAAACCCTGGTTAAATGCCATATTGCTTTTCAGGCAACTTTGGGGACCGTTACTTTGGAACAGATTTTTCAGACTAATTGCATGATTATTGAATCAAATGGTCTCAGCATATACATTTTATCGGAGTGAAAAAATGAGATTATCTCTAGTGTTGTTGTGTAAATAATATACAAGGGAAGTAAATTTGTTACAAATTGTTGTTTACAAAATACTTAGATAACAAAATATTCAGCTGATGTTGCTTTTATTGTTATATTGTGTGATTCGTTTAATTGATGAAAGCTTATCACATTTGTCTAAGGTATACAGCTGTAAATATGGAAAATTGACAATTCTAAGAAGAAGAACTATGAGCATTCAGCATTCATTGGAATGATTTTCTCTTTTGTTTGACTGGTTAGTGCTTATCACAGATTAAAATGATCTGCATTTATAACTTGTACAACCTTGATAAGATTTCTAGGGCATTACACACAATTTGTTGTCTATAATTGTCAAATTGAGCCAAGATTTTAAAGTCTTTCTTTTCAGAGAAAGGAACTAGGTTTACAGCAGTTTTGTTCATATACATTTTATTTGATGTTCTGTTTAGTTTCTTGTAATATGATGTGAGTTGATTGCTTTGTGCCATAATGTGTTCTCACTATTCAGGGTGGTAGAAATTATCAACGCTCATGCTGTTTTAACTTGCCAAATGAACCAAGTTTTATGAACTGTTACATTGTTATCAAGAAATTTTGGACTATTTAGTGGATTTTTTTTAACTTGTATAATTTGTATATTTAACAAAAAATGTATGTTGGTGTATCAAGATCCTTCTACTACATTCTTTACTATGCTGATTGTAAAGCTAGTCATAGCTACTTTTTTATTTTTCAACATCATTAATTATCAATTGAAAGCCCATAATGGTACCAGTTTTCATATTAAAAATACTTTAGTATAAAATAGTAAAGTATTACAAAATCATTGAAGACTAGCTTTTTAAATCTGGGGGTTTAAATGTCTGTATGAGTACTAGCAGAAATATTTCTTAAAGAACATAATACTACAAAATGACTTGTCCTTTTTGAAGTGAGGGATATCAATCTATACAATAACATGTCAGTTCATTAGGTGGATACACCTGAATGGCTTTTTTTAAATTCCATCCCTTTGTTTTTTTAGAATACAGTTAAAGCTAATATAGTCTCATCTGTATAATGTTTAATGTGGAAATTAAATATAAATTTTACATCAAACTTGTGTACCATATAAAATCCCCATGCTGAATTCCTTCATGAAACATTTATTCCACATTTATTCCAGAGATAATTTTGCTGAGTATGTATGTTTAGAGGCATCTTTACAACCAATTCTTTTTTAGGCCCAAACTTATTTGAACTACCACTTCTGGAAAGTGGAGCATTGATAAACAAAACAAATATTGTTCTTATAACTTTATTTCTTACTGCTTTTTGGTGATGCATTTGACTTTGCTGTGTTTTCTTTTATCATTTGTGTAACATACCAGTGAGAGTAATTTAAATTTTGTGCACAAAATATTTTGTTCAAATATGTACACTTCCTTTACACTTATTGTGCTGCCGTTTATTGACTTGCTATTGATTTTTTAAAAGTGTGTGGTTTTTAATTATTTCTTAAATTTGCTGTTTTGTTATAATTTAACATATCTGTTAAAATTCAGAAAGAGAAATTATCTGCTGCTTTAATAATGTGTGAAAATTACAACTGTAAACAATAAGAAATAATTGGTTGCTCCAGTGTGCTTGATGTCTTTACATTAAAACAAGTTATCTAACTAAAATGCTTAGGCGATTGTAAATTTTAACCAACCAAAATTAAAACTGATTACCTGTGTATGACTGCATTAAATAGTAAGAATGTGTGAGACTGATGTGAACTAGCCCACAAAATGTAAACAAACATGAATTCCAGCAAGTTATCTGGTGTATGAGAGACAGTTGTTTCAGTGCTTGGGTCACTTGTGTGTGGATGAGATCTGATTTACATTCTGAGTGTTTTGTGGGACCATGTCAGTGTCAAACTGTACAGCTTGTTGTCATGTTATTAAAGGGAGGGACACCGGTTTAAAACATTGTGTTTTTTTTTATTTGATGCTTGTTTTTTTTTCAGAGGTTATAAAATGTCGGTCCATTGGTTATAATTTATAAAAATTTATATTTTTATAATAATGGGATTGGTAAAAAATCAAAATAGAAGCATGTAAAAACTAATTTGCAATGCAAGAAATGAGGGTAAACAAAATGGCAGACTGGAAAGATAGCTTTAATGGGCAATGAATGGTCAGTAATACCACAAGGCAAAAAGAAAATATAGTTAACAAATTTTCATGGACTTGATACATTGACACAGTGTTCTCTCACTCAGACATAGTAGTTGAACATGTTCTCAAAGTGTTCTTGTTGTCCTGACAACAAGGCAGGCTCTCCATTCTGTAGGATAAATTCCTAGACACAAAAGGTATACATTTTAGAAAATGAAATGCTTGGAACAATACATAGTGTATAAGATTTTATTTTTTTATTCAAGAAAGGATGCACAAAAACAAAAGGGGGGGGGGGGAGCTACAAGCAAGTGTGGACAATAACCCATCAAATTCATTATTGAGTATACTTATAGGTAAAAAAAATACTAGATTTATCCTGTATGGTGAAAGTACAATTTTAAACAATAGTACTCTAGTTTGATAAAAAATTAAACAGCCTGACCGCTTATTAACTTACTGTATTTAAATTAAAATTGTTAAAATGACAAGCTTTTAAATGTGCTGATAATAAGAAAATACATTTTTATTTTAAAATAAAGGTGCTTATTGCTATGCTAAAATAACAGAGTTCATGAGTGACTAATAGATGACTCCATGTCAGACAATACAGAAAGTATTTTAACTTCTTTCATGGAAATAAAGTAGGTATCTAGATCTATCTTTTTAAATGACTGAATTATGAAAGAAGTATTCATAAGAAATATATTCACCTCTAGCTCCTCTAGACTTGTGTTTCCACTTTCAATTTTTGCACCTATTCCTGAGCTGTAGCTATCATAGCGCAACTGCATTGTAAATAGAATTTTTAAGAAATTTTTATTCATTTAATTAACTTATAGTTTTAAAGAAAATTATTATTTTCCTTTTCTCTTACTTGTACTTGCTGGCTAATGACACCTTCTTCTAAGATTCTCGCTGCACACTTCAAGCCCCGGGCAAATGTGTCCATGGCACCTTTGTAAGGGTAAAAAATGTTGACATCAAATACTGATACCCCCAACTTTACAGCTAACAAGTTAGAAAATCATGTTTTTTTTTGTGGGAGCTAAAAGATTCTTTAAAAGGTTATACTAGAATTATTAGCTTAATTTTAGAAAATGATGTCCAAAGTCTGCAATAAAATATACAGAATCTACAAATGTTGCAATAAAATGTCCTAAGTTTACCAATGCAGGGGTGCCACTTTTCCGGGATATCCCGGATTTCCGGATTCGAGAATCATATTTTTTTCCCTTTCCGGATTCGCAAGATTTGAGTTTGAAAATTTCCGGGTTTGCAGTTTAAAAAAAAAAAATTAGATCGTTTTAAGCTTGAAAATTTTGGCATTGTAAAAATCGTTTTTATCGTCAACACTCCCGCTAATGACTTTTTCCGAAAAAAATGAATAGTAAATGACGTCAGCAACAATCTCACGCGTGCGCCAAGGACCAAATACAAATGGGCTGTATCAGATGGGTGAGTCTGTAGACGAAACTTTTTGATGTCATTCGTGGTGTGGTTGTCTGGCTATTTATGACCATATGGGTTGGGGGTAAAACTCGCATTATTTACGTGATGTCATCAATAGGATATCGCTAGGCTGTGTAATAAAAACAACTAAATCCTACAATTACTAGATCTAGATCTAGCTCACTAGCATCGCCGATCGTCTTTTAAAAAAAAACAACCGAAAGATTTTGCTCCGATCAAATTTTTTTTTTTTTTTTTTTTTTTGTATTTGGTATTACCAAAAGAAAAGGAAAAAAAACTATTTGAAGGACTATTTTATGTATGAAATAGAACTGTGCTGTTTTCACTCAACTTTACCCTCACTTTTTAACCACCTCTTACCCGCTTCTTCAAGGTCGCGCTGACCGTATGACCTACGTCACGAGACCACGCAAGCACAGTCTGAGTCGTGTCTCTCGGTCAAGGCAGTTCTACAAGTACAAGCGCTGTTTAATTTTAACGTGATTATTTTTTTTAATAAGGGCCTTCTTCTAGATTCAAGAAAAAAAAAACTAGAACTGCATCGTTTAATATCATTAAACAAAATATGTAGGCCTGCTATAATTTAGTTACACAATCTAGCAGGGTCTACATCTAATATTTTTTTTTACTTTGGTAAAACGTCATTGAAATGTTTAAAAAAACTTGAAGTACCGCGTCTGAGAAAATAGCCGCTATCACTGCCCCCTCACAACCGCTTGTAAAAAAAAAAAATCAGCTTTTCACTTAGTCGGGCGGCTACATCTCTGACATGAGTATTACTAGCCAGTGGCGTAGCCAGGATCGTCTCAAGGGGGGGGTTCCAATTTTTACCCGGGGACAAACTTTCGATTTGCACCCCCCCCCCCTCAAACTTTCGATTTGCACCCCCCCCCTCAAACTTTCGATTTGCACCCCCCCCCTCAAACTTTCGATTTGCACCCCCCCCTCAAACTTTCGATTTGCACCCCCCCCCCCTCAAACTTTCGATTTGCACCCCCCCCCCTCAAACTTTCGATTTGCACCCCCCCTCATACTTTTTATATATACCGAGGGGTCTATGGGGGGGGTTATGACCCCCCCTAACCCCCCCCTGCCTACGCCACTGTTACTAGCGTAGTTACTTCTAAAATCATTTTTAAAATTAACTTAATTCTGTTATTCCGCGACATGAACTTAAAACTTCCACGATATTTCACGATCATGTATATCAAAGGTGGGGGCATTGGGGTCGTTCATAAATGACGTCACACTCGTAGGGGGAAGGGGGTCCGTAATTTTGTCATGAGGGGGAGGGGTTCAGATGGTGTGACATCACACTTTTGCATTAACCAAAAGCTATGTTAGAAAACGAATTTTAGCCGTTATTTCGCGTTTTAGAATATTGTTTCAATAAAGTGTAATAGGAATTGAGAATTGATTAAAATACTCTTATGTTGACAGAGGTCAAGCAAGATTTTTGGAAAAATATCGTATTTTAAGAAACATTCGACTGCAATTTTTAGGGGAGGGGGGTGTAGGCTGAGGTGTGACGTCATTTTAGAGGGCGGGGTCTGGCTTTTCGTGACGATATGTGACCGAGGGGAGGTGGGAGGTAAAAATCGTCAATAAAGCGTGACATCACTTATGGATGACCCCATTGGTGGTTGATTGGCAAAACAGGGTTTAAGGTTTTTGTTGTGGCTGCTAATAATTAAAGCCTTGAATAGCTACAGTAAGTCAACCCTGTATTTTAATACAGTGACAATCTTATTAAGGGTCTGCATATAGTGGGCTTATTATTCAATAACAAGACATAGAGGTTAGCAAAACATGTGTTACTTAACAGTTGGCTGACTACACACTTTAACTCAAGCTAGGAAGTTCTAAAAAATTAAATAGTTATGTTATAAAAGCTGGCTGGGGGGGGGGGGGGAGAGGGAAGTTCAATAGCACATTATGGGGTAGGCCTAGAGATGGGACTAACATTGTAAACTAATTTTATTGTAAGCACAATCCTTTAAAGATTAAATTTTATTTGAAGCTTGTTACAAAGAAAATAAATCCATTTTAAAGGAATGTAAATTGAACATAATATGAATCAAATGTCTCAGAAAATAATGAAATAATAGTCCATTTTATTTTGAAATTCCGCGCGGAATTAAGTTTCAGGGTTTCAAAAATTTCAAATTTTAGTTTCAGGATTGGTAAAATTTTGGGATTCATTTTCAGGATTCACTTAAAAAATGAGTGGCACCCCTGCCAATGTTATTGTTAACAAGAACATGTCCAATGTTTACCCATGTTATTTTTAACAAGAAAATTCCAAAGTTTACCAATGTTAACAAGAAAATTCCAAAGTTTACCAATGTTAACAAGAAAATTCCAAAGTTTACCAATGTTAACAAGAAAATGCCTAAAGATATCCAACATGAGCATATTGTTAAATATCAAGAGCTCACCAATGTGTGCAATGAACATATCCTTCAGCTCCGTTGATTCACGTCGTACTTTACAATCAAAATTTAAGCCACCTGGTTGTAATCCTCCTTGCCTTAATATAACCTAAAATGTTGGATAGATTTGTTACAGCAGGTTACAGAAAACTTAATCAGCAAGTAGTGATAGTTGATGTACTTAAATATCAGGCTACCAGGTTTGAGTAGAAACTGTACCTGCATTAACAAAGTTGCATTTTTAATGTCCATTGGAAACTGGTCTGTGTCCCAACCCAGATCAGGTGATCCTGTGTTGGCGTCTACTGACCCCAGCATGTTGTACCTGAGCAATGTTTTTGTTTAGTATGTGGTCAGTGTTTAGCCATGCAATAAAAAGCTATTTTTTTAAGAACAAAGAACAATAACAAGACTTACGCAGAGGACATAACTATATCATGCTCATAAGCATGGCCAGCCAATGTGGTGTGGTTAGGTTCTATGTTCAACTGAAAATATGAAACTTTTAAATCAATTTACATTCTAATATCTGGTAAAAAAAAAAATAAAAAAAAATAAAAATATATATATATATATATATATGTATGTATATACATGTATTTACACATACATATATACATACATAATTGTTGATCAATTTTAAATAGAATTATAAATATATAATTTAAAATCTACGATAAACGATGTAGGCCTAAACTGTCTGCTAATGTAGCCTGTTAAAAATAATGTTGTCAAGAAATATATTTACCTTCATCTCTTTCTCTAGCCCGTAAGTTCTTAAAAATGCAATCACTGTCATGGCATCTGCATAATAGGAAGTAACAATATTTTGTTTTTAAATCCTGGGTTAATCAACCAAATAGGCTTTAAACTTTAAAGGTGAAAACAAGTAGAATTCCTTATGGTAATAACCAAATTGAAAAGCTTAATTACCATAATCATATTGGTGCTTAGATGGTTCCTTTGGTTTGGGTTCTATCAAAAACACACCTTTAAATCCAATCTTTTTTTTATAAGCTGAAAATATTTGTTTTTGTAAACAAAACATAAATTATTGAAAGCAGGATAAAATATTTAAACAATTTAAAAGTTAAACATCATTTTCTTGTAATTTTATAAACATCTTTATTAGTAATTGTAATTGGGGACTGGATTTCCTAAAACAACAATTAAGTATTCCATGTCAACTTGTTATGTGCCATATAGGCTGTTGCCTCCAATTTCCAACTGCTTTTCTTTTTGGGTTTGCTTTCATAGCCCTTGTCTATCAAAGAACAAACTACAAGGCCACAGTTGTTTGATTTTGGAGCTGTTTCTCCTAGATGGTTTGCCGTCCCCAGCTATTGAACCTCAGATGGCTACTTGTTTTAGATACATTCAGCAAGTACTAAGAATCTTAATTAAAATAAATGAATGTACCTATAGCCAGCTTGAAAAATGTGGCCATGTGGTCCAGCTCACTTCGAACATTTGTGTTCAGCAGTGAATGAAAGCCCTCACGTCCACCCCAGAAAACTGAAAGTAAAAATTAGCTTTATCTTTTCAAATCATGTGAAATTTTAGTGTGTATGCTGGGGTAGATTAAAAATCGTATTGCCTTTTAGTGTGTATTTCAAAGCATTTTATAAAATTATGATAAATCAGCATGATGACATTAATGGGAAGCTATGACATAATGAAAAGTAAACATATGTTGTCTATAAAGCTACTTTCATGCATACTTTTGAAGTTTTCAATGTGCTGAAAGATAGTGTCAGATTGATACTTTTGTTGTTAAATAGCCACTGTCTGTATTTTGGTAGGCCTAACTCAAATGTATTTTTGTATTCTGAGTATACTGTATTTAAAATGATGTAAAGCCTACCAAAATTTTCAGCACCCAATTTTAAAGCAATGTCCAGTCCTTTCTTCACCTGGGCAGCAGCATAGGCAAATACATGTGCATCAGGGTTGGTGCTTGCACCATTCATGTACCTTCAGAACAGATGCAAAGAATAATAAATTTATAGCTAAAGAAAGCTGTTTATTTTACTGTAAAAAAACACAATTGAAGCTTTGTTGAACTCACTGGATTGGCTTTAATATGTGACCCATCTAACACAACTCTAAAAAAACCAAACAGATCTTTTTAAAATCTGAACACTACACCAGATAATAAATTCAGATCAAAAGACCCCATCAGAAAACCTGCTTTAAAGGAATTCTGCTTGCTGCAACTGACCTGGGGTTTGAAAATAAGTTGCATGTGGCCCAAAGAAGCTTGATGCCAGTTTTCTGTTGAAGCTGTCCAACAAAGTCTACAATTTCATCCAAGTTTTTGTTGGTCTCAGCCAGATCCTTCCCTTCAGGTGCAATGTCCCTGTACAGGTGTTCAAAGAACAGACCACACCATTAAAAGATTACCACTACAGTTATGGGACTTTAGGTGTTCTTTTCTTTTGTTATTATATAAACAGTATGCATTTCTAAACTAAAATGTTGTAATCAAAGTATGTGTTATGAAACACAATAGTGTTTTAAAATATGGCTTTGAAAGTAGAACACCATGTATTATATATGTAGTTCGGACTAGATCTACGCACCTGTCATGAAATGTCCAATATTCAACTCCCAGTTTTTGTAAAAATTCAAATGAAGCCCTCAGCCTCCTCTTGGCATTCTCTAGACTGTTGCTACCATCATCCCAAGGCCGAGCTAGGGTTGGTAGACCGAATGGATCGGCACCTAAATTTGACATGTGTCATACAAAAACATAAGTGAAAATCATTCTCTCTATGTTTTACACATTTACAAAAATCCTGGCATGACGTACATTTAAAAAAATAACATTTTGTTCAAAATATGCCCTGACCAAATGGGTTCTCTCATTAGTACCTCTATTTCAAACATTTCTATTAGATTCATGTTTTTAAGAGATGTGTATGTTTAATTAATGGTACAATTTTAAATATTTTCTCCTTTTTTTAAATATATATAATTAAAACACCAGATGACTTGAGTCAGTTGTTAGGCTAGGGCTAGCCGAGCACTTGTGAGATTATAAAGGATGTTTAATAAGCAAGCAAAATATTTTAACATTGAAAGTTGGGATATTTTTTAGTTTATTTTGACATGGTCTACCTGTTCCCCTAAATGTGTGCCAAAAACAAACGGAAAATCGCAGCCATTCTTTCATTGTTTTCCCCATGACAACCTGAAATACAGAAACACAAGGTGGTTTTGTACTGAAGAACTAATGAACAATTTACATTTGTTTTTAAAGCTAAACAAGATAACTTTTACCTTTGATGCGTTGTAATGTTTAAAAACAAGAGACTCTGTTGGTCCAGCTTCAGGCTTGTAAATAACTTGATCAATTCCTGCAGTAATACATTACAATGGCAAAGTTCAAGTTTTCTTTTAAATTTGTTTCTAATTTGACATTTGTACGCGACCTTTTAGAGAAAATGCTAAAATCTTCCCTGAAAAAAAAAGAAACTGGCTATGCTCCTATGCCTACAACTACCCAGTCTCCAACAGGAGACAAAAAATATATCTGATCTAACTTTTTATTGTCAACTAGTACAGGATCTAGAGAATATATCTGAAGCAATGGGTGATGTAAGAGAGATGTTATAATACACAGCGATGTAACAGATGTTGTAAAATAGAGTTGCTGTTAGAGAAATGCTATAATACAGAGTGCTGTAAGAGAGATGTTCTAGTTCAATAGAATATTATATTTTCATTAGTTAGTCTCTCCTTCCTTTTCCATTACCAACTAAATGAACTTTCGAACTAGATCTAGGCATTTTTCAAAATGTTGCAAACGCCGTTTAGAAACTACACTTTAGCGAAAATGTTTAACCCTTTACCTATAAAATACTCGGCATCTTCCTTGTCAAAGTCCTCACATGATTTTGATGATGTAGCAGATGATGTAGGGGCGAAAGATGACATGTTGTCTGATGCTGTTGGTAGAGATTTTAGATGTTGATTGACGCTGTTGGTAGAGATTTTAGATGTTGATTGACGCTGTTGCAGTGGCGTAGGCAGGGGGGGGTTAGGGGGGGTCATAACCCCCCCCCCCCATAGACCCCTCGGTATATATAAAAAGTATGAGGGGGGGGGTGCAAATCGAAAGTTTGAGGGGGGGTGCAAATCGAAAGTTTGAGGGGGGGGTGCAAATCGAAAGTTTGAGGGGGGGGGTGCAAATCGAAAGTTTGAGGGGGGGGTGCAAATCGAAAGTTTGTCCCCGGGTAAAAAATTGGAACCCCCCCCTTGAGACGATCCTGGCTACGCCACTGCGCTGTTGGTAGAGATTTTAGATGTTGATTGACGCTGTTGGTAGAGATTGATATAGTTTTTGTGGAGTTAATCATTAGGCTTAGGTTTTTTTTGTGTGTATATGTTAAACCTGTTTATAATTATATTTAGTCAGTCAGTAGAGACATCTTTTAAGGCCGATGTTTATTTTGTTTATGTTAAGCCTATCGCCTATCATAGACAGTCAGTTTAAGAAAAAAACATCTACAGGATAGACCCAAATGAGCATAGTTGTACGCTGCCTGCCTGTAGACCACACATATACAACACTATGTTGTATGCTACACACGGACCACATTCAACATAACACTGTTTTGTGCTACCTGTAAACGGCGAGTGCATATATGGAGCCATATATAGGCCCATATGTTGTATATATATATATATATATATATATATATATATATATATATATATATATATATATATATATATATATATATATATATATATATATCAATCATATATCATATATATATATCATATAGGCCTATTTCAATTGCACTTATTAAAACATTTCACCTAAGAAAACGTATGTGCACCACCATGACGCTATTTGACTGCGGCATTATCAGACCCACTACGCTCCGGGCAAGTTCTATTTTTCAAGGACCGTGTTAACCCGTTATACACGAAGATCACGGCTAATTAATTTGATCTCGTATAAAATGTGTTTCTTCATTTGAAAGGTTTCTCAAATCCAATGCCAAGTTGTTTTTTTTAAAAAAAGGAAGTCAATCTCATCAAGGATTCCCACAAAGCCACTTCCAGACTTTTTTCTCCGAGGGGGGGGGGGTACTAGAAATTTTCCGGGGGCGGTAGACTTCTGAGATGTCTGGATGAAACTGTGTGTGTTAGATGTAAAAATGAGGCTAAACTATAAGCTAAAGTGTTACAATATGAATGCTACGTCACCAGACAGGCATAGTACCAGAAACCCTATGAGCAGGTTGCCAGGGCATAACACAAGGGATAATGGGCAGTAAATGACTTACAACTGGAGTCTGTTTTGATTTCTGTGTGGAACAAATTTCCGAAAACCCGAGACAAATCTAAAGCGTCCCCATCTAAACCCGTGTGTAAGCCAGCATGTTTTCAATATTTGTTTACAGCTTGATACAAATCAAACTTGCAAGTCAGTTCTGTGTTTATGTAGCGAAAACTTAGTCATTGTCAATGTTAGCACCGCATGTAGTGTTCCGTGTTCTAATCTAAATGCACGGGTAGCTTCAAGATACGTGCGACTTCTGAAAGAAACCAAACTAATTGTCGCAATGAAATGGTCCTATTTCTCCAGAAGTCAGAGGTAACAAGCGCGACATTCTGTTGTACAAAACTAGCTCAAAAATTACATAAATTAGCAGGATAATAAAGGCCTAAACAGGGGATATTTATTTGTACACCTACATTGCCATTTTCTCTAGACTTCAATCACTTATACCAGGACTTGCTTTAAGCAAGGAAATAGAGCGTATACATGTCTATGGCCCACTGCATTTACACACTACACAACGATTGAAACGATCACAGCTAAAAGCTCGTCTATAAACACGTCAAGAGAATGTAAAGCTATTTTTGCGACGGCATTGCGACCCCCAGTCACACTTGCAATCTGAGGTAATTGAAAGAAAACAATCAACCAATTAGACGCAATTATCCACCCAAACATTTATACTCACTTGTCAAAACAAACTTGTCTGATTTCTGGAATGTTATACAAACTAAGGTCCTACCATCAAGTGTCAGACTACAGGTCGTGCAGTCGATATGGAGAAAAAACCAGCACTTTACGCAACGGTTGATTATCTTAGGCAACGCCTCCTTTCCTGGCCTTTATCAGACGCGAACACCGTCAGTGTCGTCTGCACACTCCACCCGCTCCCCGCCCTGAGCATCAGCTTGACAACGATAGGACCTTCGGTAAAATTTTATGTTTGTGTGTCGAAAGTCAGTCAAAGCTACTAGATATTGTTTAGGCCAAGTGAACTTAAAACTGTTCACCCCCCCCCCCCCCCCCCCGTACCAGTTGTGACCTTGAGTGAGATAATCGCCTTAACCAGTTTATCAGTCACTGGTAAAAAATAAAAGTCTAGGCAAAAATAACTAGTACTGTGTACAGCTGTGTGACTAACATTTGTCCTGTGTACAGCTGTGTGACTAACATTTGTCCTGTGTACAGCTGTGTGACTAACATTTGTCCCGTGTACAGCTGTGTGACTAACATTTGTCCCATGTACAGCTGTGTGACTAACATTTGTCCTGTGTGACTAACATTTGTCCTGTGTACAGCTGTGTGACTAACTTTTGCCCTGTGTACAGCTGTGTGACTAACATTTGTCTTGTGTGACTAACATTTGTCCTGTGTACAGCTGTGTGACTAACTTTTGCCCTGTGTGACTAACATTTGTCCCATGTACAGCTGTGTGACTAACATTTTGTCCCATGTACAGCTGTGTGACTAACATTTGTCCCATGTACAGCTGTGTGACTAACATTTTGTCCCATGTACAGCTGTGTGACTAACTTTTGTCCTGTGTACAGCTGTGTGACTAACATGTTTCCTGTGTACATCTGACTAATTTTATCTTATAAACAGCTCTGGTTACTAAATTATTATTAGAAAGATTATCCCTGCTAGAATGATATCAACAAATTTAACATCAGAGTATGACACAAGTTTAGCATCACATATTACTGACAGTACATGTTTTATACAGCTAATCCTCTACTCACTGTTTTGGCCATTTAAATTTGTCATGCTAGGTAACCAAAAACACCGTTCAGGCTAAAAAGCTGATATCTAAAATGGAATTGAATGGTAGGTCACAAGCTGGGCAACTATTTGGTCCCTCAAACCTCCTAAAGCCATCTCAGCCTGGTCAATTTTCAACACAAATGCATCTGTCGCATCCTTTATATAAATAATATAATTATAAAAATAGTTACCCTTTGAATCTGGCAGTCAGATGAAGTAGAGTTCACATAATTATGTGACCTCAGTGTATGAAGGAATTGTACAGCTATCTATTATTTTCCCTAACACAAGTCAAGTACCCAGGGTGGACTCAGGGACATCCTACAGACTGGAGCCATGTATCCAAACTTGAGACACTCTCATCATACTACCAAAATGTTAGTAAGGTGGTGGTTTTGGTGCGACCTGCCCATTTCTCTAACACCAACAACAACAACCTTTTGTTTTAATGTCAATTTATTTCTCTGTACATGAACATAATGGCATAGAGAGCACACATCCACACAGGCATAAAATGTTCAACATCAGCTTAAAACAGCAGTTAAAAATCTTTTAAAATACACAATGCTATCTTAATAGCAAACTTTAAAACAACTAGTTGGATTTAAACAGCATACAATACAAATCAATAAGTTGAATAAGTTAAACAGTTCAAACAACACAGATATTTCTAGAAATTTTATCAATCATTTATTTTGGGCTTTAAAATTTTTTATTGGACTAAAATGGTGCTTAAAAATATATAAAAGCTACATGTTGAGGCTTGCACAATTTAAATTCAAACAAACCAAATTATCTCAGGTATTTTCCTTAATGTAGGTTCTAAAACCTGAGCACATTTCATTTTAGTTATAGATTCAACAAAATAATAGTGATCTGACACAACGACAGAGCGATGTAAACTAGTTCATATTACTTTAGATCTATGATAATGTTTTCAAAACTGAGATTAAAGTCATGCTATATTACATAACCCAATAGCTTGAAACCACTGACATTGAGCATTAGATGTAAACCTTATCAGTTCTGTAGATGGTTGAGCACCTGGCCAGGTGACCAACAGTTCAGCAATGATTATCTACCCTTAACACTAGTCATCAGCACTGATTATCTACCCTTAACACTAGTCATGGCATCCAAAACAAAAGAACTGATAACAAACATACTTGCGGCAATGTTCAGCATCAATGACTGCAATACTGAGTTTTAAACATGGCCGTAAAACTTTTAAAACAAAATAAAATGTGCATTTTCTGGCAGTTAGATAACAGCAGTTGCTAAAAATTGAACATAATTTAAGTATAAAGTAGATAACATATTGGAAGAGAAGCTAACATTTAACAAGTGTCCTTAATGTCAGTGATTAGTGTCACCATTCTCAATGCTCTTGGCCAGCACCACAGTATGTTGACCTCCAGCTGACACCATAACAGCGGACCTGTCGACAGAAACGTGATAACAGTTAGCATTTCACATAAATATGTGATACGTTCAAAAACATTTCACTAAATAAAGGAGGAAACAGACACATAAATTACACAGCTGTTGGCACTTCACACATTAGAGGAAGATACTAGCAAAGCTATCAAACTGGATCATATACAAAAAAAACTTGAGATGAACAAACCAATGTAACAGCTAAGTATTTGACCACAAAGCAATTTTTTTTCAGCTGTAACCTTCTATATGAGTAGTGCTAATCATGTTCAACGGAATACAAAATAATAATACGCTTATTTCAGTCACAGGGCTGGCGATGAAATAAACAATGTGCTTATATTCGCTTACAGTTGATAAGCTACAAAAAATGCTTATTTCGTTAATTCTGTTAAATTTTTTATATTTGCTTTGATAAATATAATTTTTTTCTTAGACAACCCTAGCTCAAAACTCAACCCAACCCTAAATTAAATATAATCGTTAAAAAATAATATTATAAATGTCAGTTGCATTATTTAAAAAACCCTACAGTTCTACTTGGTTCTGTGCTTAAGGGTCGTCCATAAATGACGTCACACTCGTAGGGGGAGGGAGGTCCGTAATTTTGTGACAGTGTGTGATGAGGGGGAGGGGGGTGCGACGTCACACTTTTGCATTATAAAAAAGCAATGTTAGAAAACGAATTTTAGACGTTATTTCGCGTTTTAGAAAACTGTTATAATAAATTGTAATAGGAATTGATTAAAATACTGTATTTTGACAGAGTTCAGACAAGATTTTGGAAAAATATTGATGTTTTAAATAAAATTCAACAGCAATTTTGATGGGGGGGGGGGGGGGGGGGTCGTCTGGCTTTTTGTGACGATGTGTGACAGATGGGAGGTAAAAATCGTCAGAAAAAAGCGTGATGTCATTTATGAATGACCCCTTATGTAATCAAAATATGTATCACCAATTTATGCAAACTGTTTATTAGGTTTATTTGGAGACCCCTGCTCTAAATGAATACATCCACTTAATTTTTTTTACACAAATCTAGTTTCATTATCATGATTGGAAAAAGCAGAATTGGCAATTTTTAAGTATGCAGTAACAGTAAACAAGATTTTAAAATTTAATCAACAAATCACTTCCCCTGTATATAACACAGCTATCAGCCATGATGGCCAATTACATTTATTGTAAAATAACTGGAGCTTTTAAGAAGGGAATCATCTGTCATTAGACTATAAGATTTGGCAAGATAAGTACAAGTATCTAGTCAAACAGTGGCATCACTTTACCTGGACTCAAGCTGTTTGCCTGCAACCTTGGTGGGAACAAACTGGTCTTCATCATCACCTGAGCCCAACTGGTTGTTGGAGCCCATGCCCCATGAGTACAGGGTACCTGCAATACATTGTCTACATTTATACAAGGCCGGACGGTTGGGTGCTAGCTCACAAAGAAAATACACACAGCCACAAATGAGGTGCAATAAATACAGCCATAAATGACATGAAATACCCACCATCATTTGTTACAGCAAAGCTAACACAGCCTCCAGCTGCTACATTGACACAGGTAAAATCCTGCAGGGCAGGGACCAACGTCGGCTCTTGTTTCTCCCCACAGTTTTTATCAAGACCCAGACGCCCATAATCCTCTCTACCAATGGTGTAAACTTTTCCTGGATGAAAAGTGATTGCACTTAATCAATAACTGCAACTAAAAGATACAAAACTGTGACCCAAGCTATTTTGAATGATGCACAGATGAAGAAGCCACCTTACAAAACAAACTGACCAAGATGAAGGATATTTATATTGAATAGATCAATAGATTTTTACCTTTAGAATCCAGGGCAACTGTATGGTGTTGACCACCACTGAGCATTGACCATGAGCCTTTTTCAGAGAATGATGTCACACGTTCAGGAATAAACCGGTTAACCATATCATTGAATCCTGGATCAAGGGAATACAAGAGTCAAAGATCAGCAGCTATTCCAGTCCCTCTCTGGACAGGCTGTTACAGTCAAACAAAGACTCACCTAGTTGATAGTAGTTATTTAAACCCCAGGCATATATATCTCCAGTCTCTTTTTCTTTAGCAAATGTTGTATAAGCTCCGGCCCACACGTCACAGAACTGTGCCATTTTACGAGTCTTAAAACGTTTCACTTTTACTCGGCCAGGTGAAAGAATCATATCTGGGGTGAATAGCATGGAAACATTGCTACAAATCAGACAATGGGGTAATTTAGACTTTAAGTTAATGGAAAAAGAAAACACAAAACATCGTACCAAGTCCTTTACGACCGCCGCGCGTCGCAAAGCATTCTGCAATTCTTCCAAGCTGACCCTGCTCTGCACACCCTGGGAAGATTATTAGCACAATGGTCATAAAAGAAAATGGAAAGATTAATAGCATAATGATCATACAAGAACATAAGAAGATTAATAGCACAATACAATAGACATTGACAAAGCAGAAATACTAACCCAAAGATAAAAGATCCCCCCTGTCAGTAAGACAAACTAAATGGTCACTGCCAGAAACCATCTTGACAATAACTTCTTCCTGAATCAACTCAAAAGGTGTTTTCTCAATCCCATTTGTAGTAAGTCCCATAGATCCATTGGCATCCTAAAATTGTAACAATCTAACAATTATAAAAAACGTAATTAAACTATATTTTATCAAAGCTTTAATATGGGTGCAGGACAAAAGGCCGACAAACGCTTTAAAAAAAGTCAATGTAGAAAAATAGATATCTTAAATCAGAAATGAGAGCAGACTTTGGGGAAAAAAAGAATTTTTTTTGAATAGGCACTCAATGTTTTATCGCAGTCTGACACTAATTTTGGACAAAAAATAGTTTAATATAGCTACTATTTTAAGTAGAAGACCTTTACGTTACTCTAAAATACAAACGAAAGTCCTGTCTAATTGTAATGCAAATGTTTTTTAAACAACTTTTTAAAAATGTAAATTTTACAGTTTAACAAAAATGGAAATGAAATTTTATTTTAACATTCAGCTAATTTAAACTGTTATGATTTAGTAGTACTCTTTTTTCAATTTTAAATTATGCCTTATATGCTAAATAGATGGACATAGTAAATATCGTAATAAGTCTTTTAACGGTAAAGAGCATCTAATTGTAATTTGAGTTTTAGCTCATGTGATGGAAAATAAAATCAACCAGATTAGCTGAAGAAAAGGTCTAATATTTATTTTAAAGTCTATTGGAATTAGTTCTTGCTAAAACATTTGAACCAAAATTAACTGTATTTTTAGTAGTTAAGCTGCTTTGTTGAAAAATTCATAAATACGCTGACATTTGGAATCTTGACTTAGATTTAATCTTTATATAGTTCTGTCAGACCTCAAATGTAATCGTCAACATGAAAAGAGCGTCCATTTGAGTGGAGTGACAGCCAAGAAATGAGTGGCGAAAGGCTATGTGTAATATTCTATTGAAATAAGAATGTGTGAGATGTGCACATCTGCTGTTGTCGTCAAGGTCAAATCTGTTTTTCCCCAAAATTTTAAATCAACATGCAAAAGCAGCTGAGAAATTGGAAGGAAATGAAATTAGCATCTCAAATGGAAAAATCTGATTTCTGTTAAAATTAAGAAAGTCAAATTTGTGTAAAAAGCATTTGAATCATCCAGAACTAAGATTTGGTATTACAGCAGTATTTCTAGACAGCCTTTTGTCTAGACCCCACAGCATAAACTGTCACAATAAGCCATTATGATTAATGACGCAATAAACACCTTAAAAATAAATACCAACCCTGAAGTTTCCCCAAGCATAAACTCTGCCATCATCTGTGAGGGCTGCCGTATGACTGTCACCAGCTGTTACCATGACAATAGGAGCAGGGATGTTAACTTTTCCAGGTTTGGCATCTGAGCCTTCAACACTTGTATCACGGCCAAGAGCACCTTCATCGTTGCACCCAAATGTAAAAACCTAGTGCAGTAAAAAATTATATTCTTGCATCCAAATGTACAAATCGATAGCAATAAAAATTATAAACCAAACTAAAATTGAATTAAAAATCTAGCCTAACAGGTCGAAACCAAAAAATGTACCTGTCCAGTGTTGGTCAGGCACACTGTGTGCATGCCCCCAGCACACACTTGGATAACAGGATCAGGGATCTCAACATATGCTAGCCTGGTCCTCTCTGTTATATCAACACCAAGGCCTAGCTGACCCACATCTCCTTGCCCACATGCAAGCACCACGCCATGAACTGATCCATGTGAATCATGGGTTACTGAAAACATTACAACAGTATGTATGATTTGACTAAAAATCATGAAAAGAAAGTATAAATGCTACCAATGGCTATCTGTTGTAAGAGGTTTATTAATCATAATGTATTATTTGAATCAATATACCTTTCAAGCGTTTTGGCTTTGTACCATTGTGATTATTTTTTTCCAAAGTTCTTTTCTTTCCCTGAGGCATTTCTAAAAAGGCTGAAAATCTCACTGTAACCACTGAAATAAATAAACACATCTATTGAACAGAAAACTCAAAATTGTCTGCCAAATAAACAATAACTAAAGGGCATTAATACATCTTTCAAATAAAAATTCTGAGCCAAAATGTCTTGCATCTACTTAGTAGATAACAACTTTATCTCACATCATATATACATATAGTGCCATATAGGTATATTCTTATACATTGATATATTTGTAGCTATAATTGAATAAGAAACCAAACACAATATCAAAATTTATCAATAGGCCTATAGGTAAAAAAATTAACTTTAAACAGCAGTGGTTTTTCCTGAAATTTTAACTTTGATATAAAGGCTTAAAAAATAACTTTAAAAAGATGGTTGCAAAGTTAACAAGCTTGGTTGCATCGGATGAAAACATTGGTCATCTTTATTTATTACTGAAAAGTTTGAATAAAATTCTTTAAAAACAGGTAGGCTACATGAAAGTCACTTTTTTTGTAACAAAAAAAAAATGCTTGTAAAATGTTTAAATCGAAGTGTTAGTCGATTGGGAATAACTGTATTTGGGCTATTAACAGTCGTGACTGTATTTGTTACATTTAATGTTAAAACACCCATTAATGCATAAAGCTGTGTGGTCAAGTGCTCATGTGCGTGGCTGTCAAGCCGCAAAACAAACCCAACTAGTGCTTTCATATGACATGTGCTATTGTCCAAATCTTATTTTTTCCCGTTTTTTCATGAAACAGTTACTTTTGCTTTTTTTTTTGTGACGTGACTGCTGGTAAATTTGCAGAAAAAAAGACACATCTCTTAGATTTATGCTAAGAGAAAAAACAACTTGGGAGAATGACAATGGAAAAATGATTCAAACTGACATTGACAAGCTTTTCCACCTGACAATTAGGCTACTAAAAGTACTATATGTGAATTTTAAAATGGTAATTGACAGTTTAATAGCAATGTGAAATACTAACTGAACTGATACATAATCAATATGGTTAATTTAGCCCTGATTGAATAATATAGATTGCTTTTTTTTTAATTAGAGGGTATAATTGATCATCTACATAGCAGATATGAACCTAAGCTAAAGGCTAAACTAAACTTAGGTAAACCATAGGCCCTAATAATTAAAAAAAATATAGGCTAGGCCCTAACACATTAAAAATAGGACTGCTCTCTTAAGTCTTAATCTATATCTCACTCAGTCACAATAAATGCTTTTTTTATTGTAAGATATTATTCCTTGTCATATTTTGTGTGAAATGACAGCCGACTGGGAATAGCCCCAATACGGCCAATAGTCAGTGATTACTAACTTAAAGACAAGCTGGCTGGGAATAGCCTTATCCGGCATAGCATTGTTAAATTGGGCCTAATTACTAAAATTTAAGTAGTCACTTTTCTGTCACATTACTAGAATCTAGCTTTGGATTTTTAGTCTAAAAAATTAGACTAGATCTACCACTGAAAGACATGGGGAAATTGCGAGACGCGAAAAGGCGAGACGGGAAAATGCGAGAAGGGCGAAAAAACTGTAGGTCACGTGACTTTTTGTCTCGCATTTTACCACAACCCGATACTTACGCTGGGTGGTATTGAAATGCGAAGATTTCTGCGAAAAATTTACCGCACCCGATTTTCAGTGGTATTTGGTCCAGACTTCAAAGACGTTTCTTTTACATTGTTAAAACTTCCTATTTTTCTGTCGCTAGACATACTGATGATTTGTCAACTCCCCCCATCTTTTGTGTTGACTTAGAATACCACCTTGTTCGAAACCGACGGCAGGGTTCATGCTCAAAAGTTCAAATAAAATTCCAGGAGTTTTCCAGGACTTTTCCAGGAGTTTAAAAAAAATTCAAGGAGATTTTAAAAACAAAAAAGAAACCCAATTTGTACATTTTAAAAAAAAGCGTACTTAGTAATATATTTAATTAGCTAAGCCAATGCAAAATTTAATTTCAGTAAAAGTAAAACAATATATTAGTTACATATTAGGATAGAGGCTATCAATCTGACTACAGACCAGTTTGAATTTTCAAAATCTGACCATAAACAAAAAAGTTATGATTTTTTTTTGTCATTAAAAAAAATAGCAGATTTTTCAAACAAGCGGGATAGACCCTGAAAGAGGAAAAATACTGGGAGGGTATGGACCAAATTTTAAAGAGTTTTTCACTATAAAAGAGGTATAAATGCAAGTAGACTTCACCAATTAATATCATTTCTTGATATTTTATTGATTTTTGGATGCCAAATCCAATGATGCTAGGCTAGTCGGCCAACCCGATGAACGTGTCAGACGAATATTATGTAATTTCAGAGACAAAAGTCTGGCAAGATTTCTTGATCTATGCCCAAGGATTAGTAACATCAGCTCCACAAAGTGAAGGGGGAAGGGAGGTGGGGTATGAAACCACCGTACGAGTGTTACACAACATCAAAGGCGCCGACCGTCGGCTTGTCGCGTCACGGAGTAGTGGGGGCGGGTTGAGGTTATGGATGTTACGTTGGGTGTTACATACCATGTAGGATGGTCAGTGTCTTCCCCCACCAACCCCAGCCCATTTTGGTCGATTTGGCAAGCCAGTATTAAGCGTATTAACAATTATTAGTCAACCGAAAAGAAGAGCCACTGGAAAAATTTAATTTATTTTCTATAGCCATTTTTACGAAAAATTAATGTATAAAATAAAATAATGAAACGTTACGCGAATCAGCATTGTTTGATCGGGTCGCAGCTATCCGGGTTTTTTAAAGAAGATTAATTTTGACGATTAGTCCTGAGCCGTAAATACTACTACAACTTTTTTTTGCTGTTTCAATAGTTTAAGACAAAGTATTGAAACATGCCTGTCTACTTTAAAAATCCAATAGCCGACAAGTCAAACACGGGAACACATGTATCTATCTTTAGAAATTGTTTATAGTATCATCCAATCGGGTCAATCGCCTAGCGTCACGTGATCACACACTCGGCTGTGCCACACGGTGTGTAGATCACGGCAGTGCGATTCAGTCGGACGACGGCCGATGCGTTTATTTTTATTTTCGTCCCATTTAAAAACTACTATTCAATTATTGGCGAAACAAAATCAAATAATTTCGGTCGGGTTTTGCGCCGCGGGTTAATAAAATTTCATGAGATTTCAGGGGATTTTTAAAATTTCAGGAGAATTCCAGGAGGTTTTTATATTTTTTCAAATTCCAGGAGAATTCCAGGATATTTTTACGTTTTTTAAGATTCCAGGAGTTTTCCAGGACCTCCTGGAATTTCAGGAGGCCGCACGAACCCTGCGACGGAAATACCGCCGACGATAGATCAACTTCTGTCTTTTGTGTGGAACGCCGAGGCCGCCTGATTTACCGTCTTTAAAGATCACCGTGCCTGGATCCGCTGCCGCCGCAAACATATTTTCTATTGTTGCATAGAAATTTTGTATTATAGCTGCCGCCTACAATTTTTTCTAGCTTTTTTTACCATATAAATATAAGCACAAGGTTGGATGTACTATGTGTGAAAGATGGTGTCACGAGATGTGTTTGAGTAGTGCTAGGACTGTTTCAGAAGATTTTGTTTGTAAATTTTGTTTGTAATTAAAATTACTCAATAAAAAAATAAATTACACTTTTTAGAATTGTTTATAGGCCTACTTCTACACTTTTTGCAAGTACAAAAATCCATAAATACATGTTGCAGAATATCTCTCCTGCTGACAAGATTACACCAATTCACAATGACACAGCTCATGTTTGTATAAACATGAGTGGGCTAGATTTTTAAAATTAATGTCGACTGAGACGCACAGCAACGATGTTAGGATTTTTAAATAGATATATCTATCTATCTATATAATAAAATCTAGATGAAAAATAACAACATACAACACTCGTGTTAAAGGGTATGGCTAAAGGCTTGTTTATTTAAAAAAAAAAAAAAAAAAAAGCCTAATTTAAATAAATAAAGATGAAAAACGCATGAACTTTTTTTTCGCAAAAAGTGTCTCGCTATTTACCTTTAATTCCGCAGGTATGTCTCGCATTATGTTCTCGCATTTTCCCGCCTCGCCATTTAGCGCCTCGCAATCTCCCAACACCCGTCTTCTCACGGTAATCTATTGTTTTAGGTACGTAAAATCGCCTACAGCTAGTAATGTACGATAAAGTTACTTCATTGTCAAGGCTTTAATAGAAGTATATTGTGATATATTTGTGTCAAATATTATAGATAGGCCTAAATGAATAATAAACCTAAATAAATGAATATGGTCAAGAAATTAACTTTAAACATCAGTGTTTGCGAGCAGGATTTGCTATATATAATAAAAAGCGGCCATCTGTAAGTTAGAGTGGCTTCTGAATCTTGCGCTACAAATTTACAATTAAAAAAAATAAACAAGATGGCTGCTAGATCTATAGTAAATGAGCATAATTGCATCTGTTGGAAACATCGCTAGTCTTCATTTATTACTGAAAAGTTTTAATTCAGTTGTTTAAAAACAGGTAGAATCTACATAATTTTTAAATGAAACAAGAAAATATTTATTTTTCAAAATATAAATCCTCCTCAAAATGTGAAATAATTATTAAAATAATTTTCACATTACTAGTCGCGGGCGACTTTACGTACCTAAAACGATAGATTACCCTTCTCACTCTTCTGTCAGTGTCAGACAGATGAAAAAATTTAGAAAAGATAAAATTTAAAAATTGAACACTAGCTTAGCTAGATCTAGACTCTAAATTATACCAACAACTGTCACTAAACAAAACTTTAAAATAGGTTCAAACTTTTATCGATAAATAATTAGATCTAGATTTAGATGTATAATATATTAACCTTAGCAAAAAGATTATGAATTTGCAAATTGAAGCACTGTTGACCAATGCGTTCAACACTCTGCATTACAATACATGTGTTACACAGTCTGTGCCCCAGTTCAAAATTTGTATACATTTTCCGACATTTACAGATTTTTATAAATTTGTAGGGTGTGTAAAGTATCTAGATAAACAAGTATTTTTTTGGACAAAATTAATGATGAAATAAAATAAATAGGCCTGAATAAAATTAATGAACATAATATGTGCAATATTTATTCACGTATATAAGTATAAGCATGTGTATATATAGGCTTTATTCAAGTATATAAATAAATATACATTCATACATATATAGGCCTAGATATGAAAGTATATAACTTTATATACATACACACATATATTTATATAGGCTATATATGCCTGTGTGTGTTTGCAATAATTATTAAGGTTTATGAGAATGAAGACATGAAAGTATCACTGAAACAGATTGCATGTAAATATTAAAAAACAATAACCTAACAGGGTAGAAACCTAAAACAGTCTGAAATTATGAATATATCATAAGTAATAATGCATTTTATATAAATTACTCTATTTTATATTGATAAACGTCAAGTATATATATATATATATATATATATATATATATATATATATATATATATATAGATATATATACATATACATATATATTTATATATTATATATTTATATATATATATATATATATATATATATATATATATATATATATATATATATATATACCAATCTGGCAATTCTGTTATAAGGGAGATCATCCTGTAAATATTAAAATCCAAGGGTGCTCTTTTGTTTCTAATCAGTCGCTGTACAATACATCTTGTAAATAGCCTAACTAATATTATTAGGTAGGTGTGTTAAAATGTATATCTCTTGTAACTATATTTGTATTTTACTGGGTTACTTTAGGTTGAAACGCGATTTTCCACTTTTAATAATTAGATCTAGTTGTTAAAAAATAAATATTAGAATTGTGAAACAATTTTAAAATTAATAATTGTTAGCTCACTGTCACTGTTTTTGCTTCTTTTTGAGTATTTTAGAAAATGATTGAGCCACGCCCCCTTGTCTTACTTCATTGACAATGTGACTGCACACGTAGTTAGTAATATTATGTCTACATTTCAAACTAAGAATTAAATAAAATAATTACAATAAAATCTGACATATTCTCACTGTACTGTAGGCTTAATATATCATATTAACAATACACATTTAATATTTAAGACTTTCACTTGTGCCTGATCTTTAAATTGTACTTTTTACTTAGTCTTCTTAAGTAATAAGAATTTAAGATGTATATTAATGTCTAACTCTAGTAGTTACTAGTTAGTCTTAACTCTTAATCATTATTTATTTAGTAGGCCCATTTATTTAGAAGTTTTAAGACTTATAGTAGTTAGTAGTAAAAAAGTGTAAGTAATAATCAATTCATAAAAAAAATAATAACGGTACTTCTTCACACTTTAGTGTTAGTCCAACTCTACCATTTTCTTTTCTGGTATAGGTATTTGATACTTCATCCCACAAAATGTAATTACTAACAACACTGGAATATGTTTTGGGCACTTTTGGGAATGATAATGCAGTTCTTTTTATTAAAGAATTTTTAAACTAAGAATAAAAGGCCTACTTGCTAAGAGTCCTTTTTATTTTTTATTAATAGTCCCTTAAGTTGTATCATTTGCTTTAAATATTTGCCTTAGACAAGAAGAAGAAAACGATCTTTAGGCAAATACATGAACATTTAACCTTCACCGTCTTCATCTTGCTGGCTATTCAGTGGAAAATGTATGCCCTAAACACTCAAGGTTTGATGAGCAGGAAACATTAACATGAAAAAATTCAAGCTTCAATCAATCCAGTTATAGTTATTTAATTAAAGCTGCTGTGTTGTATCAAATCAAACCAGAAAAGCATGACATCAAGATCTTAATGGGCTTGTGTTACAGAAACATTCACCGTGGCAAAATAGACCCTTAAAAAAAATCCTTTCCCCACTGTGATTTAAAAAATGGACATCTTTGATGAATGCTAAAATGATGTATTTCTGATACTACTCATATAAACACATCAGCAATGATTATCTACCCTTTGGGTTGTTTTTGTAAATATTATAATGTCTCTATAAAAATTTACGACAAAATGCAGTCTTAAAAAACTTACATCATTATACATTTTTTTCAAACCAGAAAGTAAATAATTATTGGAGAACCATTGATAAAAAAACATTTTTTTTTTTAAATTCACAGTGGCAGTCATCCTTTTTTCTTGGCAAATCTTGCAACTCATTTTATACCCAATTTTTATGTAGCAATTTTGTTTGCTCAAGCTTTCCAGGTATATTCCCCTCAGAAGACAGTGCAAGAAAATCCATTAAACTAATTCAATATTGAATTAGTCATTGAAAATAGCATAAAAAATGGCTAAATGCAATAACAAAAGAACTGCTGTAAACTGTTATCACGCCCTTGAGCAGACCACAACAATTTAGAAGGGCAGATGTCTTTTAGGCATGAGAAGCTGATGAGGTTTAAAAGCAAATACTCAAACATTGTCACAAAAAGCCAGTCCATACCCCCCCCCCCCCCCCAAATGACATCACACCTCAAAGTTGCTGTCTAATCTGTTTTTAAACATCGATTTCTTTCTATTGACTGAGCTCAGTAACCACTGAGCTCATTAATCAATTTCTGTTACAATTTACAAAAACAGTGTTTAAAAAAAACTGCTAAAATTGTTTTCTAGCATTACTTTTTTAAAAAGTAAAGTGTGATGTCACACTATCAAAACTCACACACCCCTCCCCCTCATCACACATTGTCATGAAATTACAACTCCCCTCACCCCAAGGAGTGTGGCATCATTTATGATAAGAATTTTACAGGAGATAGTTGTCATTTAATGTGAAATAATTAGCAAAAAATTGTAGCAGTTTTACAAGTAGTATCATTTAATTGTAGAATTGTAGGTAAGTATCCCAACTAAATTAAATTTATTCCATACCACTGTCACAAACCAGTTAATATTAATTTGAAAATGTATTAGGTAAACTTGCCATTTTCTCTTTTAGGTAATGGGTGGACAGTAACCGGAAACTATCTAGAAACTTGTGTTCAAATGATTATATAAGGTATTTATACATATTTATTTTTGTGACATTTTCTTGCTGTTTAAGAAGAAAAGTTAACAACACCTTCAATTGAACACCTTCAATTGAAACGTTACAAAATTCTAGATAGTGCTGACAGTTTTTAACTTATTAGTTGTGTAGATGAGCATTATTTAGCATTTACATTTAACACTTGAGTTATTATCATTGATACACATAAATCTTGAATAAGGTTTTGTGTGTTATAGCAATAAAAATTTAAGAACCTTTATTTGGTTCAGGTGGTGTTTTTGAAAGTATATTGTACAAATATTTCTTGGCTCTTATCACTATGCTTGATAATGCATTGTAGTTTTAATCAGTGTTTTTCTCTCCTACACTTGATAAGTAATTAGATCTTTCATAACTTACACAAGAAACTTGATGGTATTAGTTAGATAACAACCTTTATCTCTGCAGCTTTTGGTCCATACTTGTGTTCAATGTGTTAAGTTAGCCAATTATTGGTCAGAAGACTTGGTCCTTCTCCTATGTAGATCTAGGTTAATGTGGGATCACATTTTCTAAAAGTTTGGTGTTTTAATACTATTTCATTAGGAAAAATGTTAAGCTGTAGTTAGGAAGGTATAGAAAAGTTACCGGAGAAATTCTTTTTTAAAAAAAAAACATTACTTTCTTTCACTTAGGTAAAGTTTTTCGATTCTATTTTAAAATCTGTAAATTTAGTAAATCATGTTTCGAATTGAACAGTATTTGTGCATTGTTTATTAAAGATAGAAATTAGTTTTCGTATTTTAAAATATTTTTTTTGATGTCAACTTTACAGACTAGCCAATATTCTAGAGAATTTAATATGGCTGCTAGAGGTAAAAAAGGTAAACCATTTTTTTGTTTCTCTTTCTTCAGATTTTCTGATTTAATCCTTGGTTTAACATTCTAAATATATACAGACTTGTCATTTTACATGTCCAGTTATGCTGTATAAAAGGTGATCTCAGAGACCCAACTTTAGTGAGACAGACTGACAGAAGGTTTTCTGTATATAATCCACTATTAACATGATAATACCAGATCTTACTTAAGAATTGCAGCACTATATTCCTAATGACTGAGGATTTAACTGTAATTTTCCAGTTTTTAGTCCAAATGACCCAGCAAGATTCAAAGAAGGCAACCTGTCCTTTAAAGCAAAGCTGATAGGCATAGAGGATGTGCCTGAGGCACGAGGGGACCAGATGTGCCAGGAGACCATTACCAAGCTCAAGAACTCAGTCAAGATCTCGGGACAGCATAAACAGAAGATATTCATCAACATCACCCTAGAAGGGCTGAAAATTGTTGATGCCATTTCCCTGGTAAGTTTTTGATTTCGGCATGATGTAACACAAATCTTGAATGAAACATTGGCTATGTGTCCCTGTCAGTGACTGCCCCTGTGTGTTCATTATACTTTCAATGTAATGCTCTTCAATTCAAAAGTTTCAACAAATTTAGAAGGTCATGTTTATAAATGGAGAGCAAAGAGTTGTTAGATTTCCAGTCATTTATTAAATTGAATAAATAAATGTGTATTGAAACAAACCATGCATTAAGAATAGATGAGGTGCAATACATAAGGTACTTGATCAAATTTGTTGATAAAATTTAACAGCCTCAGTTGGATCGTAGAGTATCCTTGACCTTAAAACCTACTGTGGAACGCAAAGAGCATGTGAGTTCTACAACTTAATTTCTGTGAGAGAATCACAATTAGAAAAAAAAGGAAATATTTAATTTGATTCTAATTAAATTAAAACCTTATCTTTGCACACGGCCAACAGGTCTTATCTTTTACCTTCAAACCCATCTCCCTCATTGTGTATTGTCATCCTAGGTGTGCTAAGATGTAAGTATATATGTAGCTATATGTGCCTGTAAGTATGTTGGCTTTCATTTCCCTTGAATTATTACCCATTTTACCATAATTTAATTTATTCTGGTGTTTTTACAAAAAAATTTAAATAAATAATATACTAATGACCAAAAGAAAGTTGGTAGTTGCCTAAGGCAAGCTAGTGAATTTAAGCAGATTTAAGTTATGTTTTAAGGATGTTTGAAATAAATACAAAATAATGCTTCATTAATTGATTAAACATATGTTTGCTACTGTTGATAATAACATCTGAATTATGTCAAGATTTGTTGTATTAACTCTGAACACCTAACTGATTTATTTTATGAAAATAAACAACTATAAGATGGTATACTTAAAAAATGTTCTACTCTATACCTAATCAATGTCTCTTTTTAATTTTAAAACTAAATGTAAAATAAAATAGTAAGTCCTGCTTTGAATTCTATCAAAACTGATGTAGTTGAACATCAGCTGACTGGTATAAATTCTTCACCGATTTTTTTCTTTGGGTTAAATGCTTGTTCTACAAAAATATAAAGAATGCAACTTTTAAAAACTGCCTAATTTATTATGATTGTATTCCTATTTTACTAAAATTACTTCTACATTTTGTTGTTCTACTTTGTTGGCTAAGTTCTCTCATGTTAAAAATATTAAAACTTAATGTAATTACAAAAAAAACCTAATTAAATGGTTTAATTTATTGTTACTAGGCTGGAAAAATTGTTGAGTTAGATGTTATATTTGATTTACTAAAAAAATGTTCAGCATAGAATAAGTGACAGAGTATTCTATTTCTTTCAGCTTTATTATATTATCTGTCTTACTGTAATCACTTTTAAATAGATAATCCCATTTGAATAAAAAATATTTTAATACAAATTAGCTATGGCAATTTTCCTTTTTTTCAAATAGTTTAATTTTTTCAAGTAAAAATTGACATTAGTTTATAAATATCTACTGGTAACTTTGTCTCTATAAGGATTTATTCCGTGAAATATGTTCTTACTGTGAATGTAGCTTAACATGATGTTAAAATATCCTTGTTGTTGTGAATGATTGTTACCTATGTGTTACCCTGCAATGTTACCCCCCTCAACTATTTGCTTCACCCAACCTGCTTCCACCCTTTCACAGGCCTCTCTCAGTAAAAAAAAAACAGATCCTAAAGTTTCAAAATCATCCGAGCACATTGAACAGGCTGAGAAGGAGCAAGACTTGGTAAACTAAAGCTTATGTGTTGATGTTGGTCTCTGTGGTTTTTTTCTTTCAAACTGGATCTAGATTCACCATAGAGATGCACGAGATGAACCATAGAGACACTATATATACATATATATATATATATATATATATATATATATATATATATATATATATATATATATATATATATATATATATATATATATATATATATATATATATATATATATATATATATATATATATATATATATATATATATATATATATATATATATATACATATATATATATGTATATATATATTACGCACATTTAATGTACAACAGAGAAACTTGATGTACCAAAAATCCCACATCAAAATGATACGTAGAGACACGTTTAATGTACCCAAAATGCACATTAAAATTAGACAATATAGACACACTTGATGTACCATATAGACACACTTGATGTACCATATAGACACACTAGATTACCATAGAGACACTTAATGTAACAAAAATGTACCATAGAGAGACAATAGATTTAGAGACACACTTGATGTACCAAAAATGTACCATAGAGACACATTATCTGTAGGCCAACCATAGAGTTATTTTACTATTTAAGAAGTAGCAGTTAACAATTAGTTGACTGTGATAAATAAAAATAAAGACGACCTTAAGAATTGTAAATAAAAATCATGACATCAATGGTTTTAAAGAAAAGCTGTTTTATCTACTTGTCTCATTCATCATTGTAAAAAATTTTTAAATTTTAAAAAAGTTTAAGCTATTTACAACTCCTTAAGACCATTTTAATTATCACATAAATATTAATATGTTAAGCTAATTAATTAGTGCTGTATATTTTTGTCTAGTTAATCCTGCACATGTATAGCTATTCAATTTGTTCTGTATATCTTTGGGCAGATAATTCTACACACACACGCAGTCCATCGCATCTCATTCATCTCTCGAGACACCACAGATAACCGAGCCTTTGGCTACATCTACGGCGAGGGAGATGGAACGCACAAGTTCTTTGCTATTAAAACAGCAGCTGCAGTAAGTTTGTTGAATGTTCCTCCCATCCCCCTTCACTAATTCTGTCAAATTGCCCCCCTTCACACACCCACACACACACCCTCACCCTCAGTAGTAAACCTGTAAAAAGTCCCCTCTCCAGAACCCAATATTTGACCACTAGACAGAACCCAATATTTGACCAGTAGACAGAACCCAATATTTGACCACTAGACAGAACCCAATATTTGACCACTAGACAGAACCCAATATTTGACCACTAGACACCACCAAATATTTGACCAGTAGACAGAACCCAATATTTGACCAGTAGACAGAACCCAATATTTGACCACTAGACAGAACCCAATACTTGACCACTAGACACCACCAAATATTTGACCACTAGACAGAACCCAATATTTGACCACTAGACAGAACCCAATATTTGACCACTAGACAGAACCCAATATTTGACCACTAGACACCACCAAATATTCAACCATTCCCTCCAGGCTGAGCAGGTAGTGCTGGCCCTCAGGGACCTGTTTCAAGTGGTTTATGAAATGAAGAAGAAAGAAATTGATGAGGCTAAAGAGAAACTAGAGGAAAACTCACAGCCCACGGGGGATGGGTCGACCTCGGGGACTGGACAGGTCAGCTAATTATTTAGTTTTTATGTACTAGTTTGTGAGAAAACTGGACGGGGGGTCAGTCAGACAATAGGGATGGCAGCTTAGATAATGATGAATTAATTTTTATAACAGATTAGTAGGCTAATGATGAATTAGTTGTATATCAGATAGGTCAGAAAAGGATTAATTAGCTTTATAGGGGATGGGTCAGCTAATGATATAAATCAGCTTACTATAAAATAAGCCAACAAACAACGTGTGGGCCCAATTGAAGCCTAAAGTAAACACCTGTTGAAAAAAAAACAGTTGTGAGATAAAACTTTTTTTTTGTTTTTCAGGCCCCAGCGGAGAAAGCGAATGCTGATGCAGAAAACATCTATCAGGTATTATAAATTACCATTTTGTATCTCTTCCATTAAACTAACATTGTTGCATGCTTTTCCAACTTCAAATTATGTTACTGTTAAATAGCATAACCTTTAGTAAGGTCTTTGCTTGTTTTTTATTTTGTTCTCTCGGCTTTTTGTAGTAATCACATTTATTTTAATTTACTAATTAAAACAAAAAAGTTAAATCTGATAATAAATCAAGCTGCAAGTTTGTACCCACTGAGAAAGAACTAATTTTAATTCTAGAAAGAAACCTATCATGATAAATTATTGTAAAAGTAATGCCAATACCAAATAATGGAAAAAAAAGGTTATTTTAAAAAATGTAACCACAATCTTAGAAATTGTCCTTTTTAAAAGTTAAAAAAAATTTAAATAATAGAAAATTTTTTAATGTTTTTTTTTTGCCATGTGTACTTTGTGTAAGCCTGTTTGCTTGTAGTAGATCTAGATATTGTTGTGTAATCTTGTTTGCTTGTAGTAGATATTTAGAGCAGTACAATACTTGTAGGTGCCAACTAACAACGCGCCAGTTAATCCACCAACTGAAGCGGAGCAGGTGGCTAACTTACTCGACCTTGAAGACCAGACTGATCATATCCTTAAAGTGGGTCACTATGTTTTGTTTAGCCTTTGTTCTGCTTGCATCTGTTTCATTTAGCTCTCATAGCTTTTATTTATATTTATTAGATTTATGCTATTTGAAAGATGATTGAAAATTACTAATGTGTATCTAACCAGTATACAAATGGGTTTATAAATGGCTGATATCGTAGTGCTTTAGTGCCTTGTTCTTTAGAAACTCATTGAATTGTACCTGTATTGAATTTATCAGCTATAAGATCATTTTCTCTTTGCCTAACTTTGTTATCAATAATTTATTTATTTATTGTAGAAATATTTATAAATGTTATTTATATTTATTTATAAATGTTTTATAAAATGAAATAAGACAACTTTTATACATAGGTTTTTACAGAGCCAATTTCACTTTTACATTCTTAGTCATATGTATATTTAACTAGTTTATTAGGTTGAAATAGATAATTAAAAACTTGGATTGTGAGATTCAAAAAGATGATGTTGATTAAAAAACTTTTTCAGGGCATAGAACAAATTAAAAACTTGGAGTTTGACTCTGTAACAAGTGATCCACTGTTTGCACCTGCCCCCCAGACTTCTGCCAGTGTAACATCCCCAACATCTGTAGGAAGTGCTTCATTAGTTGACCCATGGGGGCTGTCTGAGACTGTACCCACACAGAGTAAGTAGTTGACCCCACACAAGTCATCTCAATCACAAGTAGTTGACCCCCACACAGGTCATCTCAATCACAAGTAGTTGACCCCACACAGGTCATCTCAATCACAAGTAGTTGACCCCACACATGTCATCTCAATCACAAGTAGTTGACCCCCCACAGGTCATCTCAATCACAAGTAGTTGACCCCACACATGTCATCTCAATCACAAGTAGTTGACCCCCCACAGGTCATCTCAATCACAAGTAGTTGACCCCACAGGTCATCTCAATCACAAGTAGTTGACCCCCACAGGTCATCTCAATCACAAGTAGTTGACCCCACACAGGTCATCTCAATCACAAGTAGTTGACTCCACACAGGTCATCTCAATCACAAGTAGTTGACCCTACACAGGTCATCTCAATCACAAGTAGTTGACCCTACACAGGTCATCTCAATCACAAGTAGTTGACCCCCACAGGTCATCTCAATCACAAGTAGTTGACCCCACACAGGTCATCTCAATCACAAGTAGTTGACTCCACACAGGTCATCTCAATCACAAGTAGTTGACCCCACACATGTCATCTCAATCACAAGTAGTTGACCCTACACAGGTCATCTCAATCACAAGTAGTTGACCCTACACAGGTCATCTCAATCACAAGTAGTTGACCCCCACAGGTCATCTCAATCACAAGTAGTTGACCCCACACAGGTCATCTCAATCACAAGTAGTTGACCTATATGAGTCAGCAAGTTGTTGAGACTTTTTCAGAAGAATTAAGTTTCATCTTCAGTTGTTTACCTACTGGTAACATATGAGTTGGAATGGCAGTAGAGCACTACACTTCTCACCAGATAGTCTTGAGTTCAAATCTGGGTTCAAGTCAGTAGAACGTCCCTGAGTCCACCCAGCTCTGATAGGTATCTAACTCAGGTTAGGGAAAGTAAAAGCATCTAGGCATAGTGCTGACCACACTATTCCTCCAGTGCTGACCACACTATTCCTTCGTATGCAGAGGTCACAGAAACAGGTGAACTCAACTTCATGAGTTCATGAACCCACTGGCATGATCTCAGCCTGAACTAGTGACAGTGTTTAGGGTGGGTGAATAATTTAGCCATTCTTATAGACTTGCAATGTTTGATTGAAATGACCTGAGCCCCAAGTAACCTGAATGTTTGACCCTGGCTCCGGATGTTAGCTGTTTTATTGTTTGCTGCCCCAGAAGCTGCTCCTGCACCAAGTTCCTCAGCTCTGGGAGATTTGGCTGGGCTACAGACCACTTCTTTCAACAGTCAGCCATCTTTCCCAACTTCACCATTCTCCATACAACCAGGTTTCCTTGGAGCCCCGAGTTTTGTAAGCAATTTTTTTCTGTACAAACATGCTTTCACATTGCGTTATGGAGAGATGGGGGAAGGTTCTGAAATTATTTGGGAGAGGGAGGGGGGGTTGTTGGATGATAGCTTTGAGGGATGTAAGGGGTAAACATTGGCTAAAATAACATGACTCTCTTTTAGTGAGATTTCTTTCCCAGTTTCACAAGGCATTAAAAAGTTAGTTTAATTTAAATTACATGAGAATTTAAGGGTTTTCAATCTTTAGTAAATGTGTTTGATCTTTCAGAGCATGATGGGAGGTAGTCTACCTGTAAACCGTGACCCATTTAGCAGCGATCCATTTGGTGCTGGGACTCAGCAGCGAATGCCAGCGCCACAAACCTTCGGAGCTCCGAACCCTTTTGCGTCTGCTGGATTTGGAGCCCAGTTTGGCATGCCAGCTACAGGGCCCCAGCCTTTAGCAGCTGGGATGATGCCTGGAATGGTGCCCCATGGTTTCATGGCCTCGCCTGGGATGGTTGCCAGTGGCATCCCTCCCATGGGGGCAGTGCGGAACCCATTTGCCCCTCAGCAGTTTGCCAGTCCTCCTATGGGGAACCTGTTTGGTGAGGACGAACCAAATCTGCTGAAGCCAATCAAAAAGGATAGTGCAGAGGCCAGCGCTGAGCAGGCACCAGCTCCTAAAACCACACGAGATGATCTTTTTGGGGATCTGGTGGATATAAAAAAATCTTCCCCGGCTGCCGCAGCTCCCAAATCTGCCAAAGATTTGTTTGCCCAGTCCGGGGTGGCAGAAAAAAAATCTCTGAATGAGCTCAAGTCTACCCCAAAGATGGCCCAACAGGCAAGTGATGCTGCTTTTGACCTTTTTGGAGAATCAACACCCAATGTGGCAGATAAGACACAAGATCAAATTCTCTCCACAAATGGAGCAGATGATCTTTTCAATTTGCCACATCCATCTCTACAAGTGGGTTCACCATCCCAGCTACACCCTGCTTCACCCCCGCCTGTGCCACAAAGACACCCTTCCCCACAAGTTCCTGAAGACCCTCAGATGCCAGAAGAACCGCCGCCGCCTCTACCCGAGCTTTCACTTCCTCCACAAGCCACTCCACCAGTCCCCAGCAGAGCCAGGATCCCCTCAGATACTCTACCTCAGCTGCCGCTCCAGCAAGCCACCACAACCTGTTTGCTACCCTCACCTGAAGAACCTCCCCCTCCCCTTCCTTCTCATGTCAATTCACTTGCTCCCCCACCACCTCCCCCTCGCCCAACCACTCATTCATCGCTATCATCCCCCACAGAACAGAATGTATTAACCCTCAACACAGGAGACTATGAGTCCCAGCTCAGTGATAAATGTAGTCCCATATCATCCAGCAGTATTGACAGTTTTGATGAGCACTTTCATAAAGCTTCCATTACAGACTCCACATTTCCCAGTCATAGCCCATCCTTCAGCCCAGACTTCCCTGCATCATATCATAATCATTTTCATGGCGACCCTTTTGCTTCACAAACCTTTGACAATGACTTCAGCTGTAAAAATAATGTACATATCAATGAAACCGGTGAATCTCCTTTTAAGAAATTAGATAGTGGTATAGAAATAAATGATGAACTCTTTTCCAACGTGTCATTTTCAAAAGATGAGGATCCTTTTATCATGCCATTTCACTTAACACCCGGCTTTAAAGCAGTTGCCAAATTTGGCAGTGATCCTTTTGATGATAGTTTCCAGAGTTGTCCAACTGAAAAATGGGATCCTTTTGGTGCACCATGGCCAGATAATTCAGTGACAACTGTTGGTGCACCATGGCCAGATAATTCAGTGACAACTGTTGGTGCACCATGGCCAGATAATTCAGTGACAACTGTTGGTGCACCATGGCCAGATAATTCTGTGCAACCCGCTGATGTGGTAAGTGGGAACATGAAATAAAATTGCAGTATGGCATCGTAAAATAAAAAAAAATGTTGGCTGTACTACGAAATGTTGCCCGCTTGTTACTACTTGATTGATTCTAGATTTTGCATGTTCAATCTTAGGCCATTGATTGGTTCCAGATTTAGCATGGTCAATCTTAGGTCATTGATTGAATCCAGATTTAGCATGTTCAATCTAAGGTCATTAATTGATTCCAGATTTAGCATGTTCAATGTTAGGTTTTTTCTTATTATTACATTATTGTAACCAAAGCCTTTTTAAAACCTATTTGTTTCTGCTTGCAATATTCATTTTAAAAAAAATCTTATTTTCACAGTCATATTTTCACTTTTTTTATACTGTTAATTCATAAAAAATTTTGTTACATAAAAGTGCATTCTAATATTTACTTATCATTCCAGTTGTTAAACTCTGAAAGAAAAAATGGCTGTTGCATGAATTCATGACCCTGTAATGCTGAACCCACATGTGTGCCTCATGCTTTATCCTATTCTTTTGTCCTCATTTATGTGGCTTGTTTTATAAATAATGTTATAGAGTAAGATTAAGTTTTTCTAACCCACAACTTAAACTTCACTTAATTTCACTTAAATTCCATAATCTTAATTTACGAGAAAAATGGCCCGTTGAGGAAGGGTACAACGGGCGCTAGGCTGATAGTGCTGTCTCTTTTCTCTAAACTAAAACCAACCCACCCCCCCCCACACCACCCCCACCCCCACCCCACACCACCCCCCACACACCACCCCCCCCCCCACCCCTCCACCACCCCCCACCCCCCAAAAAAACATGTCTACTGTCCCATTCAACGAAATATAATTATATACTTTTTCCAGTGTCCGCCCCCTCCCAGAAAATTCTACCCCCGCCCCCGAAAATTTCAAGTACCCCCACCCCTCTCCGGGGAGGAAAAAGTCTGAAAGAAACACTGAAACCAACCCACCCCCCCCCCCCACACACACCACCCCCCACCCCCACCCCCACCCCCCCCCCCCACCCCCACACACCCCCCACCCCCCACCCCCCCAAAAAAAAAACATGTCTACCGTCCCATTGCAAGAAAACCACTTTTTAGATTAGACACATTAATTAGGCGGTAATTTAATTATAGAGTATCGATGAGGAAATTTCTTTTGAGTTGGGGAGGGGGGGGGGGCTCAGACGTTCTTACGCGGGGGGTGGGGCTTCGCCCCTACCCGAAGAATTGTATGCAAGAAACTCTTCACGCAAACCATTTAGATTAGACAACATTTCCTTTTTAATTCAATGTTTACGCGATAATCAATGACGTCATATGACTGTGTGCACTCTCTGGTTTGAGATTATGTTCTACTCTGTGCTAAATGTGTCGACGTCATACTTCGTTTTTCGAAATACTATGCATGTTTTTAAATTGCTTGTGTTTTCTCTAGAGCGTTCTTGTCAGACAAAGCGTTCTTGTCAGATAGACAGACAGACAGCGAAACTATTAGTATTAATTATTGTGATATTTCTATACATCCAAGTATCTTGTTTTATTGTGGTGTAAATAGTAGGCAAGTAATGAGATTAAAACTTCTATTTTTATTTAAAATTGCTTAATTGTAAATCCTATTGTAAGTTTTATAAAAATGTTATTGCTTTTCGATGTTACAACTTGTTATAATGGATGCATAAAGCTGGTATAGTATAAAGTTTTTGTTAAAATTGATGCATGTAGCTAGTATATGAAACTGTTTGTTGAAATGGATTCATATTGCCAGTATAATATGAAGTTTTTTGCTCTCTAGCCAAGCTCACCCTTTGATGCTTTTGGTGCCCTGCCACAGCCCTCCAGTGGAATAGTGAGTACATTTTTTAGGCTTAATTGATATGTGAGACTTTGAATTTGGGCTTCAAGTCTAACATTCTGTTCACATGTAATTGAACATAAAACAGTCAGTATGCACAAAGTTGAGCTGAACAAACCTGGGTACTAGAGTGACTCAGACATAATGGTTTAGTACTATTGGCAGAAATAAAGACAAGCTTATACCTAGTGACCTGGAAAGCACTAGACGGTAGCTTATGTCACTTCCATAATCTACCCTTATTTCTACTCTAGCCAAGTTGAGTTTAATTTCTAGAAAGAGAGCCTGTCACCACCATAACATTATTCAAACCTTTCAATTTCTTACAGCCAAGTCCTGCGTTCAATGCCTTTGGCGCCACACCACCTCCTGCGAATGGATCAGTAAGTGTTAAATAACTAAATTAGCTACATGTTAAGAAACTTAATTAGCTGTCATGTTAAACTAAGCAACTCAGTTTTTGTATAGATTCAATACTTGAAAGTTTTTAAATTTGTTGTTTTTACCTTGTATGTTTCTATCGATATTTTTCAGAACAGCGACTCTCTCCTAGATTAAAATATGAACTTGTCATGCAACCACCCTAGGGCAGTTTATCCAGGAGCTGTGGTTTAGTATTATACCTTGTAGTTTTGCCATTGTCAAGATAGCTGTTGTTTTACTAACTTGTCAAAGCTGATCCTTGTGTTGTAATGTCTTTTCCATATTTATTGGGAATTTGAATCCCACACAGCAGATGTTTATTTTAGCATTTAAGTTCCATTTGTCTTCCCATGAAATATTTGTCTACCATACACTTTGTCTTCCTGAAAATTGTTATAAGTGTTGCTGAAATGTATAATACTATAGCTAAATGGGTTTTTTCTAAATGCTTTAACATTATATATAATTAACTATTTTTTAATACTTAGTATCCTTTTACATAATGAAATCACTTTTAATTTAATAAAATAAAATTTTAATTTATTGTTTTGCTGTCTGCATAATAAAATACATGTGAGTTGAGAAATAAACTTGAACTTAAGCATAATAAAGTTTTTGCTAGAAATATTGGGTGTCAATTCAAACTCTTGAAAAATATTAAAAAGAGCTCTATCTTTTTTAATAGTTAAACCAAAATATTTTCTTTTTTAGAAAACATTAGTATCCATTATGCAGTATTATTTTGAAATTTATAATGAAACCCATTTCAATTGACTTATGCACACATTTGTATTGTTAAACAAAAAGCTATTTTTTAAAAATGTTTCCTATCTATGATAATGATATTCTTTTATACTTATAATAATAGCTGACATTTGAAAATCAAATCACTGTATTTTAGTTATACCATTTGTCGGTTTAGTATAGTAGACCTACATTAGATGCTATATCCTTGGAAAATCTGCAAACTATGTTCCCTTTTACAGATTTATAAAGAACTACAAGGAGGAAAAGTCCAGTGTTTTTTTTTATCAATATGCTATCATTTATCAGGTTACATTGGAAAATTGGTCCCACTATGTTCAGTGGCCTCCATGTTCAGGCTATAACCATTATTGTTTTAAAGTGACCATAGTATGAAAAGGATACACAAATGACTGTGGTAGTGGAAAAAAATTTCCTTTATATACTCTAATAATACATGGTATTGAGATTTAATATGTGCAATAAATGTCGCTGTTCTCTACATTTTTAGTAAAATACAAAATAGTAAGCGTTTTTTTGTTTGAATACAAGTTTACTGTCTACAAATGACTAAGCATAAGAAAAAAAAGGCTAAAATCCAGCAGCACAGATGAGGCTTTACATTATTTTATAAACTTTAATATTGATCTTGCATTTGCCAGATCAGTTTTAAATAATATTGTAACTGGTTATTTTAATTACCTTGAAAAACCAGGTTTTATCTGAAAATTTATTATCACAATTTTAATATGCACAATATTATGTTGCACTTGTAATGTTACTGCACTTTGTTAATGTATTAGCTCAGTTATTGGTGCAGTAAAGCTTTGTTCTCGCTATTAAATTGTTCTTTTGTTTGTACACTGGAAACCCACTAATTCTTACAAATTGCACTCTGTACACTTGCCACATGTACACTATACATGCCTAGAAAAAACTCTGCACTATTATCTTAGGCCCTATAGCAAAGTTTTTTTCTAGACATATATTTTAAACATGGTATTACAGAGCTACTTTAAAGCACACTTTCCAAACAATTAAAATAAACAACCAGTTCAAGAAATAAATGTTTAATACCAAATAAAATCTATCTGGTAATCACATTGGTCAAAATGTCAGATGCACACATTCAACTAGTCAATCATATTCAACCAACAGGTAACAACTGCATAAAGAAAAAACACCCCTAAAAAGGTGTATATTATGTGTATTAAAATAGATGATATTCAATGCAAATCTTTTATTAAAAAATCATGCACACACACCATTCACATATACATTACCAATCAAATATGCACCTATTAAAAATGCAACAAATGGAATACAATACAGCAGAATTTGGACCAACACAGCACATCAAGATCATGACTATTTGGCAGTCAATAGGCATTAAATAACTTAATGCACAATAGCTGAAGTAAACATCCTACATTTCTTAAAATTATTCCATCTTCTTTACAGCTATTATTAAATACTAACAATGAATAAACAGATACCGTACACAAGATTTAGCCCAAATTGAGTAAAACAATGCACATTATCAAAAAATGATTAAAATGAAGCTATCAAATTTTTTGAAATGATCCTAGTGAAATATGACCAAAAAAAAAAGGGAAGAAAAACTAAACTAAATGCTGCCTATAATTCATCTTTAGGTTCTTTATCCTCTTTATTATCAGTGTCTTCATCTTCTGGCTCATCTTGATCATCCTCATCTTCATCGTCTTTCTTTGTGGAATCTTCTTCCTCCTTTCTCTTCTTTTCTTCTTCTTCTCTCTGCTTTCTTTCTTCCTCATCTTGATCATCCTTCATTTTCTTCTCAGCATCTTTTGTTTTTCCCCATGTTTCCTTTCCAAACTGCTCAGCATAATCAATGTCGTCTGTGATAAGGAAGTTGTCAAAAATAGTTCCAGACTTCACCTGTTTCAAAGAAAAAATGTGTACATATTTTATTAGAAAATGATATATGATAACAATACACATATTTGCTTAGTAAATGTACATCAAAACTACAATAAGTACTGCACTTTAAATGCGAAATGCTTACCTGCCACAAATCCAGACCCAAAGCACCAAAGTCATCATAACGGTACAGTTTATCATCAGGCTTGTATTCTGGGTTGTCAATTTCAGGGTGTACCCATTTTCCTTTGTAATCTGGGTTATCAATTTGCTTTGGTTTCCACTCACCCTACGAAAAATAATACTAGTTATACAAAGAAAACACTCAACGTTGCAATTTTAGTACTCTACAAAATAAGTGAAAATTTATAACAGCAAAGCTATAGTCATACTTTGTACTCTGGGTTGTCAATCTGAGGTGGTTCCCATTCACCATCCATCTCATCATCCCAATCATCAGGCTTTTTGGCAGCTGGGTCAGGAATATGTTCAGGCTTATCCCAATCTTCAGGTTTGGAGTCACTGGGGTCATCAATTTTCTCACGCTCATCCCAGTCATCGGGTTTCTTGGCATCTGGGTCCTAGAAGATGGAAAATAACTTTGATTGCCAGCATGATAGAGTAAATGATGCATCAATACAAGTATTCTGTCTCAGAACAGTGTAATACAATGTAAATGTGTATATATATAAATAAAATTTAATATATTTTAAAATTTAAGTCTATAAACAGAGTAAAACTCACAGGAATCTTCTTTGCTGGCAAGAAATCCCAATCAGCTTCTAGCTCACCACTTTCCACCTTTTCATTATCAATTTTAACTTCATAGGTGTTGTCAGGTTTAACAATCAGAGTGTACAAGTGAGTGAATACATCATCCTGAGATAGAAAAATTAATAAGGAATAAAATAGAAAAATTAATAAGAAAAAAATATAACTTTTGACAAAAATAAGTGTTCTTAAAATACAAAATAGGGACTAGGCACATCATCAACACAAACCTTGCATCGAATATCTTTTTTCACAAGCAAATTCTTTCCTTTGTAGCTGAAAATAACATGAACCTTCTTGGTTCCAGGTCCACAAATATCAGGACCTGTAAAAGATTATTTGTGTTGAAAAGCAATCCAAAAAGTGAAGGACAGAGATAGGTGAAACAGCACCAACTTCAAGGTAAATTTACTGGTTACAATAAAGAATTAAAATAGGCTTACCAAACATAATGTTGTATGGTGATTCACCATGCATATCCTTTTGGTCAAGATCACTGGAGAAAAGCTTAACATAGCCACCACCACAATCAATATTCTGTTCATGCTTCACTGTAAACTGAATCACAAGATTTTTGCCTTCGTTGCTAAACTTGTCAAACTTTGCTGACAGTCCATAAAAGCGAGCATCTTCAGATGTCTTCAAACCTACAAAATTTTATGACAATTCAATACACAAAGAAAGAGAATGGCAAACAAGTAGTAAAGTTATGTATTTATTTTATATTCCCATAGAAGGGCAAGCAGAAAAACACTCACCTTTATCTTTTTCAGCATCACCATAAAATTTACCAGCAGAAAGGACAAACTTCCCTAGGTCAGACTTGTGTTTGGACACCACCCATCTGTCTTCCCATTTATCTATAAGATACATTAACATATGTGTAATATAGTAAAATACAAGGCTGCAGTATTCAGAATTCTAAGAAGAAAATCTCAGTTATTTTACTTATTACTTCTTAAAAGATTTTAACATAATGTGAAGGGCATTTATGATTTAGCTCCTTTGAGTGCATTTAGGTCAATTTAGGAATACAGACCCATGTCATGAATACATGTAAATATCAATGGGTGGGCTACTAGATCCATGAATGTTTTCATGCCACAGGTGGGTGTACATTTCATACCAGTGTGATATAAAGTCAGAATAATGACTGAATAATCTTATTATCAAGATTGATCTTGCATTGATCTACAACTATTTAATTTTAATGAGCTGACCGAAACTGCATACTACTAATAAGTACTAGAGCAAGATCAAACCCATACAAGTCTAAGAAAGGTTAACCCTGCCAATGAATCTACTTTCAAGTCATTTTGATATGGCCAATGGGTACCTCCAGGTTATCTGGAATAACCAGAAAAAATTACCTGCCTTCATTTCTTTAATAGCTTGCTGTAGCCTAACTATTACAATTGCTTTCTTTTTCTAATCTAGATCTAGAATCTAGATCTAGAGGAGTTTACACTTTTCGGACACACACCAAAAATTACGTAGGACCGAACACTTCGTCGGTTTTTGGCTCATAGAAACTTTAATTAGCATGTCTCACGCGAAACCACGGCGCCTGCACGTAAACTGTTCATTTATGAACACTTCCGTGTCAAGTACTTCCGTTTCCTTTCTCAAGAATTATTTTTAGAAATTTTTTAACGTTGCATGGTACGCACATTTCTATTTTTACACCAGCCGGATGAAGTGACCTAGGGTTGGACTTAGGGGCAAAACTTGAACCAATCAATGCTTAGCTAAAAGGTTACACTATAAATAGCTTCTATATATGTATGGAACATCGTAAATGTCAAGGTTAATGGGTTTTTTCGTGCTTGAACAATAAAAAAGGGGTGTTCGCTAACTTTTTTGACCTTACATGGGATCGGACAGCAACACAAAAATATTATTAAATAAGAATTTAGAGCATAAAAGGGGCTGGTTATTGAAGGGAAAGGGTCAAAATAAGGTCAAGAAGGCAGTGGAATGCGAAAGAGGAGGGGGAATCATGTGACCTGGCTGGCTTAGCAGCGTACTGCGCGAGCCGCAATGGCTGAATGGGATGAACTTTGGGAGTGTGGGAAAAAGGTTTTATACTATTAAAATTACCTCACAAACAATCAATAACACAATATAAATGCATATAATATATGTTTTTATTCATTAAATTGACTTTAAATTATTCTAAATGAACAAAAAGTGCTATGTCCGATGACGGGTAAAGGTGTCCGAACACATGTAAAACTGTATTACATGTGTTCGAACACACGTTAAGACCCCCCAGTCACTATAACAAGAATAGCTTAAGTTCTATGCGTATGAATACAAAATGACACACACATTATTAAAGTAGAATGGTTGCGGATAGATATGATACTTTTTTTTGTTTTCTATGTTAAGCGGTTACTGAATGAGACCGCATGGAATTTTTACGTTGCGTTTTTTCGCTATGTGTGTCCGAAAAGTGTAAGCTCCTCTAGATCTCTAGCATACCAAGATAAAAAAAAAACTTTTAAGTAGGGTTGCCAGGTGTCCAGTATTGAACTGGACAGTCCAGTATTTGAGCAGACTGTCCAGGATAAAATAAATATAAATACTGGACAAGTATATGAATAATACTGTTACCCCCTTCTGCTTTGCGGCATACCTGAGAAGGGAAGGATGGAAAGATCTGGCAACCCTACTCTTAAGAGTAGATTCTAATTAGCAGAATCTATAATCAAAAATTAAAATGTCAATCTAATACTAGATCTAGATCTGGGTTCAAGTGTAATAATTATAACATGCTTAGTTAAGCCAATAGGCCTAATTTAAATTGTATATATTAGGCCTACATCTAGATATCTATTATTAAAATTAAGAGGATAGTTTAAAAGAGGTGAATTGGTTTATAAAAAGTAAGAAATAACTCACCATCGAATTCCTCTTTAAAGTATACTGTTGGGTCGGCGAATGCAAGACCCGCCAGAAGCAGGCATAGAAAACTTTTCATTTTCTGTAGCTTCCTCTGATTTTAACAATATGTTAACTTCTAAATACGTAAATCGAACAGCATTAGTTGGACTCGAGACTAGTTATGAGATATCCACGATAAATAAAGCCGGTGTTTCCACGTGACCTATACAGCTGTCTGGCTGCGATTGGTCTGTTGTTTAGAACATAGCCAGGTCACGACCAATCGTATTTCACCACGCGCTAGGCTTCGGAACACCCCGCGTATGTATACGACAATTTTTCCGGAAATCTCCGTCGAGGTACCGAAGATCACCAAGGAAAGATAATTCTGCCGTCTTAACTATTGAATGTAAACTTCCGGGTAACAACCAGAAATACATTTAATTTTAACTTAACACTACTGATTACTGATAGAGATCTATTTATTAAAATAATACCATTATTATTAAATATCCTCAAAACTTAGTTCTTAGTATTTATATTGGGTAAAACTCCATTTTAGCGTATTTTATTCCCCGCTTCACGTTAACCTCCAGTTGAACGTATATCTATAATATATAATATATATTTAATTGGTAATCTATCGTTTTAGGTACGTAAAATCGCCCGAGACTAGTAATGTGAAAAACAGGTGACTCCTTACATTTTAATAATTATTTCACATTTTGAGGAGGATTTATGTTTTGAAAAATACAAAAATGTTTCCATGTTTCATTTATGTACCTGTTTTTAAACAATTGAATTAAAACTTTTCAGTAATAAATGAACACTAGCGATGTTTCCAATAGATGCAACCATGCTCATTTACTATAGCAGCCATCTTGTTAAAGTTTTATTTTTATAGACATAGCGGGAGATTCAGGGGGAAGTCACTCTATTTTACAAATGGCTGCTGTTTATATAGGAAATCTTACTTGCAGACACTGCTGTTTAAAGTTAATTTCTGGCCTATATTGATATATTTAGCCATTGTTTTAGGTTTATTATCCATTTATCTATAATATTTGACACAAACATATCACAATATACTTCTATTACAGCCTTGACAACGAGGTAACGTTTTCGTACATTAATAGCCGCGGGCGATTTTACGTACCCAAAACGATAGATTACCATTTAATTATATAAATTATAAATTATAATTCTCTTCTGGGAGCCGTTAGAAAACAAGCTGCAAGCGCGCCTTTGCAGTCCCCTCTCTTCCTCTCTATCGCTACCCCCCCCCCCCCCCCCCCACCCTCCACCACCACCCCTACATGGCCTGGTGATTTGTAGTTCACTCTAAATATTTACATTTTACAATCATAGAGCGATTTTAAAATTAGAGGAGGTAACTAAGAGGAGGCTGCTTTCACGGGGGGGGGGGGGGGGGGGGTTAGTGTTTTAAAGCACATATTTTCAGTGGCAGCATTGGTACTGTCGAATTCACAAATTATGAATTACTGAAAAGTAGAAAAAAAAACAACAACTAAATAGCGGCGTATGATATGCCGCGGGTCGGCTCGTTATTATATAATTATTATCATAATATCATTATCAACACAACCGAAACACACAAAAATGTTAAGTTACTAATATACTATAACTATTTCTTCAAGAAATTTAGTTTTAGATAGTTTACTTTTGTCAAAACTTGAGAAAAATCCAAATTTGGAATTATTGAATGTACACTGTTTAGTTGGTTTTTTTTAGTCTTTAAAATATGTTCATGTCCGTTAAGGTTTCCATGGGTAAAGGACCAAACTCATAATTGCTAGAGATACTTTTAACAATACAAACTTAAATGCCTACTAACTCATAATTGCTAGTTAGTAGGCATTTAAGTTTGTATTGTTAAAAGTATCTCGCATGCATGATACTATAAATAAACATATAAGAACTCATAATGACCTCAATCTATGACGTATGCAGATAAATTAAAGTTTAAAGTCAATATGAACTCACGGTGAACCCTCGACTGTGTAGGGATTTTTCTCACGCTGACGATCACTCGCTATTTGATTGGAACTGTAGGCCTAATGCTTTTTTATAATGTTTTTTTACCTTTTCTAATTAAAACACACATTCACAAAAAAGTAGATCTAATCCTAGTGTTTTCTAAATTTTTTTGTGTTTCTGTTGTGTTTATAATAAAATACGTTGAACCGGAGGTGTACTACAATGAATTAACTTTTTCGTACATTACTAGCCGCGGGCGATTTTTACGTACCTAAAACAATAGATTACCGATTTTACGTACCTAAAACTATAGTTTACTATATATTTAAATAAACACTTAAGAAAAGTTAGGCCTAAAAAACTACACTAAAAAATTTTAAAAAGACTAAAAGAGAAAACTAAAGTAAAAAGTAAAGTTTAGGCTACTAAAAAACTAATTCTAACTAGTTAGTTTAGTAGTGCTAGATCTAGTAACTAGGCAATCTAGTAACTAAAGAAAAAGGGTAATCTATCGTTTTATGTACGTAATATCAGCAGAGGCTAGTAATGACGAATGTAAAAGAAAGGTGACTCATTAATATATGAGTGTGTCTTTAATACAAGTAGGCTATATTTATAATTTAAATATTGTGATATTAGGGTCTAGATCTATTTTTGTCAAATATAATAGAATAGATAAATTGAATAATAAACAAAAAGCAGTGTCTAATATTAATATAGTATATAGCCTAAATTAAGCTATAGGCCAGAAATTAACTTTAAACTGCAGTGTTTGAGAGCAAGATTTGCTACATAAACAGTGTTTATCTGTAAATTAGAGTGGCTTCTCCTAAATGATGAATCTCTAACTATAATTTAGGCCTAACAAAAAAAAACAACTTAACAAGATAAATGAGCTTGGTTGCATCTGTTGAAAACATCACTAATCTGTATTTAATCCTGAAAAGTTTTAATACAATTGTTTAAAAACTGGTACATGAAACATTGTTGATACTTTTAAAACACAATTCCTCTTAAAAATCTGAAATAATTACCAAAATTTCATGGGTCACCTTTCTTTCAGATTACTGACCATTTTACGTACTTAAACAGATAGATTACCATAATCACATTAATAGCCTCAGGCTAGATTATCAGAAAAAGATTACTAAAGAAAATTGAAGTAACTTGGTAAAATGATAGTTACTACAATCTATCATCTTCTTATTAATATTAATTCCAATTAGTAAATATTAATCTAACCCCACTCCTTAAACAAAAAGGAGAAGAAATGGTTACTGATATAACTCAAATACACAGTGCCAGCTTTTCTAGAAGCACAGAGGACTGTCTTCTATAATACTAACAGGTATTCCTAAATCCTTTAAAGTGCAATATTATAATCAGTAATTAATTATTTATGGGCTATAAAAAGTAAAGTTCCATTTTCGAACCTGATGGTCCATGGGGCAAGTGAAGTAGAAATCACCTTTTTTTGTGACCTTTGCATATGGAGGGATAGTGTGGTCAGCACTATGCCCAGCCACCTTTACTTTCCCTATGTACCTATCAGAGCTGAGTGGAATCAGGCACATTCTTCTGACTTGAACCTGGATTTGAACTTGAGACTTGCAGGTTAGCTTTCTAGCATTCTACCGCCAGGCCACAGCATCCCATTTATTGGCTTAGCATGATAACTCTCTACTGTCAAGCAGCCACTTATGAAAATTACTATTTATTAATCTAAAACATTCCACATATTAAGGGCAGGCAGTTTTAAAGAGGGGATGAGTAATTTCACAGTCTGTCATCATATATTGAAACCATATTGTATTCATTGTTTCTTTCCTTTCTTTTAAGCATCTCTCATGGGGGAGGGGGGGGGGATGGACAATTTATTTACTTATAAAATATATATAACTTTAATAGGAACATATACTTTAATCAGTCTCTTCCCCGTCCCCCCAGATGTTTCTAGTGCCCCGTCCCCCCAGATGTTTCTAGTGCCCCTCTGAGAAAAATGTCTAAAAGAAACCCTGATAGTATCTACCTATCTAGTGTTATACAATGTACATGGGAATGAGCAAAAGCTAATGAACATAAGCTCGATATGGTAATTGCAGTAAATTAGAGATTATCTTCCTTCTATCTAAAAATTATTAATTTCTTCAAGCTTCAAGAGCTCTATAGCCCCTAACATGCCAGCTGGACGAAGTAATGCTTTGGCCTTGCTTCAGAAAGTGAACAGCCAGCTTCGAGGTGAAAAAGTTCCTTCAAAAAGCAAAGAGGAAGATGAACTTGCAGTAAGCCCTTTACTTTTTAAATTTGTTTTAATATAATGTTTGGGGGTCGTCCATAAATGACGTCACACTCGTAGGGGGGAGGGGGGTCAGTAATTTTGTGACGGTGTGTGATGAGGGGGGGGGGTTCAGATGGTGCGACGTCACACTTTTGCATTATAAAAAAGCAATGTTAGAAAATGAATTTTAGTCGTTATTTCGCGTTTTAGAAAACTGTTATAATAAATTGTAATAGGAATTGATTAAAATACTCTATTTTGACAGAGTTCAGACAAGATTTTAGAAAAATATCAATATTTTAAAAAAAATTCAACTGCAATTTTGAGGGGGGTTGTAGACTGAGGTGTGACGTCATTTTGGGGGGGGTCTGGCTTTTTGTGACGACGTGTGACGGAGGGGGGATGTAAAAATCGTTTTAAAAAGCGTGCTGTCATTTATGAATGACCCCTTGTATACAAAAATTTAATATCCACTTCTTTTTTTATTATTCCAGACGTATTTAAATAACTTGACTCAGAAAACCCAAAAACCACGAAGTGTAAATTTTGAAGAGTATGGGGACCTGTCCATCTCAAGTGGGGCTGATGCTAGGAACTCTCTTGCTTCTCAAGGTCGCCGTTCTGCCAGCCCTTTAAGCTCAGCTCATGCCCCCGCACCAAGCAAGTTTCTAAAGAAGAAGATACCTTTACAAGATAAACTAGGTAATGTTTGGTAAAACTACTCCAGGGAACATAACTGTTGTAAAAAATGGATGTACTGTTTGTTGTTGGCATATATTATTAAAAACCTTACTCATAATTAAATCCCTAGTAACTCTAAGAGCTAAATTACAGTTGTCAGCTCTACATTTATGATATTTGCAGTTAAGGAAATGCTCAATTTTATCCCTTCTTTCTATTGTGTTTAAGTAAGAGCTAAGTTTTAAATTGTATGTAAAATACAATTTTCATAGGTTTAGAAATATTGTAATCATGATTAGAAATGTCATTGATGAAAAAGTATAATTTTCACCTAGTGGTTGTCCATAAATGACAACAGTGAGGTTTACTTCCCCCACCCCATCATAGTACATCACCAATGATTTCACAATGTTGTATTCCCCCTCACCCTCAAAATAATTACAATTAATGTGTTAGGGTTAAAATAATATATACAATGCCAAAACCTTTTAAATTGCCAGGAAACTCCGAAGTGCAGAAAAATGTGCCACAGTTAAAGAAAGAGGACACCCTCAAAGGCAGTGGGTCAACAAGCAAAAAAAAATTACATCATACTTTTTCTGGAGAAAGTGGGTCAGAAGATGGCATGAGGTCTGAGTTAGCCAAACGGCCCAGTTCTGCAGATAAAAATGTAGGGATTGAACAAAACAGGTTTTTAAAAAGCAAAACTAAATCTGGTGCAAAAAAGCTAGAGGGTAAAAGAACCCCAAGCCCCCAACATTATCAGAGAAGCAGCTCTTCAGATAAAAAATCAAAAAGTTATGGAGGTAAATCTAAGTTTTAAAAAAAATTGAAATTTAACTTACAATATTTGTTTTTAAATTTTCAGAAAACCTTTTTAACATCTATAACTGCCTAGAGGAAAGGCGGAAGGGGGAGGGGTTTTTGAAGTGTGTTACAGTTTGACCAGCACCTTAATTTGAGTAGATCTTACAGAATTATTTATATTTAAGGAAATATTCAACATATGCTGTTATTGTAGGCCTTGTCTAGGCTACTAACCCGAAAGATTCAATTTCAAATCTGGGTCTAAGTCAGTAGAACATTACTGAATCCACCTAGCTCTGATGGGTATCTAACTCATGTTAAGGAAGGTAAAGGCAGCTCGGCAAATTGCTGACCACACCTTACCTTCATATGACGATGTCAAGAAACATGAACTCTACTTCATCTGCCCAATGGATCTCTAGGTCTAAAGAGGATTCTTTATGTCAGATTTGGCTTTCTAGATTTACATGTACTTGAACACAGAATCTTTGAGAGCTATTCTTTACATGGGTGTGTTTAATGATTCCACTATTCTTAAACAGGAAGTAAAAAGAATGAGATAGTCCGAACCCTTGGGAACATGTACTTAACTTCTGAAGAAGAGAGTCTTGCAGAATTTATCCACAATCTCTCAGTTTCTGACTCCTCTTCAAGACGACCACAGAATGTAAGTCTCAATTTATTCAGTAGCATTTACATCAGAAATCTACAAAGTAGAATTTTATTGTAGTAAATCTTTCTTGTTGAATACAATGGAAAATGAAGTTAAATAGAGCCATGTATTAGTATACAGCCACTGGAATTGCAGAAGCAGCAGAGTAAACCTAAGTACCCGATGTTAGGCAATACATTTTGCTGGCCACATAATTATCTTATATGCCTAGCAATACAAACGAATTAACTCTGCTGCATGTACATGGCCAACAGTCATAAAACATTTACTTTTATTCTTACAACTCTTGAAGTTCCATCTTTTCTGTCTTTGTTTTGCCAGTTGTACTCTTATTTTCATCAAGTGTCTAATCATTGTTTTTTAATTTGATGTTACTCTCAATAGTTTCATCAAGTGTCTAATCATTGTTTTTTAACTTGATGTTACTCTCAATAGTTTCATCAAGTGTCTAATCATTGTTTTTTTACTTGATGTTATTCTCAAAAGTTGGTTGCTAAGAAACAGCAAAAATGGCGTAAAAAATCTACTTTGAAATCAAGGCCATCTAGTGCTGAGCCTAACAAATCCAGATCTTCATCTCCATTTAAAAGATCTCCCTCACCGTATGGCAAACATTCCAGGTCACAATCTCAAGATTCTGATCTCCCTGATTCAATGGGGAGTGAAATTTTGGAAGTGAGACATGGCAGACGTGAGTCATCAAGCTCAGAAGACCAAGTCAAAAGTAAGTATACAACAGGCAGGTCAAAACATTAGAAAACAGACTGGATAAATAATATAAAACAAGCTAGGAAGGTCAAACCGGTTTTACATTTCTCCCTTAGTCTGCCGTAATTTTTTTTTGCTTGTCTGACACTTATTAATTTTGTATTTGTCTAGTAATTTTTGTTTGTACTATCACATTTTAAAAGTTATCGCTTTTATAACATGAACAAATTTCTGTTTCCTTTGGTTCAAGTCAAATTTGAATTGGACATCCCAAGTATTGCATCACCAGAGCCTGTATCTTCCAAGCAGAAATCTCCAAAAAGAAAGCACCAATCAAATACATCAGTGAGCACAAACAAGACATCTTCTGTGTTTAAGGCTCCTTCAGCAATTGAACATAAAGCAGCCAAGAAGAAAGAGTTGAAGACTGGCTCTAATGTCAAATCCAACTTGCTGGAAAACTTGGGTATCCACATGGTGGATGAGCTGTTGGAGGTCCGACAAGAGTTTAGGGATCTTGAGATATCTGAGGAATCTGAAATCAAAACAGAGAGATCAGAGGATAAAAGGAAGAAATTTTTTAGAAAACCTTCAGAATCTGAAATAGTTACAGAGATAGGGCCTGTGGTTAAGAAAAAAATGGCTAGCAGACAAGACTCAGTCACAGAAATATCTAAGTATGTTCATAGTGGAATGTGTATTCTCAATTTTTATTAAATATCATAATACTTGTAAAGTCAAATTGACACTTCACTAGCTTGTAACAACACTTGCTGCCCATATGAGTAGTCTTTTACAGTTAATTCTCATCGTTCTGTTTTTGTAAAAAAAATTGTAAGAAATATTTTAAAATTAGTTGATTTAAAAAAAAATTCAAAGTAATTAATCTGTTACCATTAAATATTGGTAGTTGTTTTTTTTTATCACAGTGAGAAGAGCAGTGATAGAAGAAGACAAACAGATACAGATCTAGACTATTCCGACTCCTTCTTGTCTGACTCCGAGTCACAATCCCTTACTCACAGTTCTTCATCAAGATCAAGACATAAAAAGTCATCTAAAAAAGATGAAAAGAGGTGGGTGTTTGAGTGATCACCATATCATGCTTATTTAATAAAAAAAAAATAAAAAATGTTCTTAACTGCCTCAAGCTAAATCATGCTTATCATACTTGTAAGGAGAACTCGACAAAAAATATGTATATATTTAGTACTAGAATGCCTAGTGAAAAAGCTTAATGAGAGAATAAGAGAGATTCAGTCAGACATTAAGAACACATTTTAGCTGTAACAGACCAGTCATTCCTCATATTTTCTATAGAACAAATAAAACCAACAAAAAGTTTTTTCCCAGGAGCAGGACTAGACAGCGTAAGGTGGTGCTGGAGGAGGGACAGTTGGATATCTCTACTGCTGACAATCAAGGTGGGACGCAGCATTCTACCAAGTATGGCTTCAGGGTATCTGTGCCTTATGGTCTGCAGTATGTTGACCCCCTGCCTGTGGCCACACATGTGATCAGTGCTGATGCTCTAGAAGGTAGACAGGTTTCATTTGTTTGGTGTTTTGTATTTAAACTTCTTTTTTAAAGTTTAACACATGGTACTCTTGTATGTGTGCTGTTGTGATTCTTGTGAAACTAAAGCAGGCTCTTTGGTTCTGTTTTGGAGAGCATATACACTATTAAAGTTTATTAAAAGGGTTTCTAAAGGTGCTGGTTTTAGACCTATTGAAAATATTTTATTAGATCCTGCATGAACATGTGCTTTGGAGAAAATTATTTTTATTTTGGAAAGTGTTATATTAAGTTTTAGTATTTTTAAAACTCAGTATTAATCATTGGTTTCTGTATATATGATTTATTTTGCTAGCCTTGACTGCCTACAGCCCTAACATGTTGAATGATTTATTTTGCTAGCCTTGACTGCCTACAGCCCTAACATGTTGAATGATTTATTTTGCTAGCCTTGACTGCCTACAGCCCTAACATGTTGAATGATTTATTTTGCTAGCCTTGACTGCCTACAGCCCTAACATGTTGAATGATTTATTTTGCTAGCCTTGACTGCCTACAGCCCTAACATGTTGAATGATTTATTTTGCTAGCCTTGACTGCCTACAGCCCTAACATGTTGAATGATTTATTTTGCTAGCCTTGACTGCCTACAGCCCTAACATGTTGAATGATTTATTTTGCTAGCCTTGACTGTCTACAGCCCTAACATGTTGAATGATTTATTTTGCTAGCCTTGACTGCCTACAGCCCTAACATGTTGAATGATTTATTTTGCTAGCCTTGACTGCCTACAGCCCTAACATGTTGGCTTTACAAGAGATGATGAAAGCCCAGTTAGATCTGATCAAAAATTTTGTGGCCATCCAGCACAGGATCTACCAATCTTGTATGGACGGACTCAACTACAATCACAAGTACACAACACTAGAGGAAACTAAAGAGGTAGCCATCTTTTTATGCCAGCATTTTGTTTTCTTTTAAAAATTTTATCTGCGGTATTCTATCAATTAACCAAACAATTGTATATTAAACAATTTTCTTCTCTTTAGTATGGTAAAAGTATATATTTTCTATATAAATTATTTTCCTTCAGCGGGGTGATAAATTTCTGAAACAATTATTGTTACATCACAACTTTGTGCTAAAACTGAAATCATTCCCACTGCATATGCTAATCTTCTATTTTTCAGTACATTTTCATCTAATTAATGTATGCTAATCTTCTATTCTTCAGTACATTCGTGAGCACCGTAAACCAACCTTGACCTTTAAAGAAGCTCTGCAGCTTGTGGAGGAAGAAGGGAAACAGCAGATGTTTTAAAATTATAATAATTAATAATACTTACGCTAGCTCTAATATAGCATGATCTAGTTTTTGTTTATTTATTACCATAACTGTATATTGAGACTTTAAAAATTATTTTGTAACAAACATTATTTTGTTGTTTTTTTGGCTTTACACTGTGTGGACTATCATTAATTAAGAAAAATAACTAAGCAATGGACATAATGGGATAGCGTGGCCTAGAGGTAGAGCTAACCACACTATCCCTTCATATGCAGAGGTCACAAAAACAGTTGAACTCGACTTAACTTGCCCCATGGATGGTCAGATTCGAATAGGGAACTTTACTACTAATTACTAATGCCCATAAGCTAGACAGATAAGAGATGTAGAGTCATTCCATCACTCATGTTGACAAGTTTCTGCCTGACTCTAATTTTTTATTGCACCACCTTGTTCAGAAGGTGGAGATTGGTTGAGGTACCAACATTTGATAGCCCCGGTACCAAACTTATGACTTCCAGATATACAAGCGTACATTCTTAGACCATGCCACCTTTACTTAGTATACAAATCTGAGGTCCTGAGTACAATTACAGACTGCTTCAATAATGAGGTAACACCTGGAGCAGGTTGACTAATTAAAACCACTACAGCAGTAACCTCAGTTAATTGACATCACTACTGTAAATATTTTCTCTACAGCGACCCATTTTTTTTAGTTTTATAGCTAATGTATTTTTGTTATCTTTCTATTCCACTCGTTTCCTTTGTTAATACAAACCACCTCCCTTCAATACAAATTTGCAGTAACCTCCCCTTTTGACAATGAATTTTTAAAACAAGTAACCAGAAAAAATAGCCAACCCACTGTACTATACATATAGCTGTATCCAAGCCACACCAATCAAAGCAGAGAAACCCATGCCCATATGTGTGCCCAACATGGTAGACCAACTAATGATCAGTTACTAACCCACATAAAGTGGTCCATTGTTTTATTCATACAAGAGGACAGATTGTGATAAAATAATATTGAACTGACAGAAAAGGAAAGACAAAGCAATAATAAAACATAGTAGAGTTTTGAACAAAGGAATATGGTGAGGATGTATGCTTTCTATATATAAAAAGACATTGACATTCTATTCTGATTCATTCTAATAAAAGACTTATCCGATCCTAACCAATTGAATTGAGGTAAACATGAAACAGATGTTTCATTGTCTGACATAACCCTAGCATCCTTACCTCATGCACAGATAACTCTAGCCAACTTAATAGTTTAAATTGAAAAATGTGGGCATCACAAGCATATTTTATGAAAACAACTCTTCAATGTAATTTTCTTCAGAAAACTTCCATAATTGATGGCCTAAAGATGAGGTACTGATGATTGACTGCACATGAAATGTAATGGCAGCATTGAAACTTCATAACAAGTATAATTTTTTTAGAACTCTTTTTGTTACTTCTGCTTTCCTGCACAAACTTCCTTGATTTAAATGTCTGTCAGGTTTTATTTGCTAAGGTAGACAAATCTTACTGTTGCCCTATTTTAGAGTGGACATGCCCCCCCCCCCCTTACATGTAGACTGAAGTAGACAAATCCACTGTTGCTCCATTATAGTGTTGACTTCTTTCCCCCCCCCCCCCTTTACATGTAGACTAAACTAGCCAACACTTGCTCTTTTTTTTTTAACTTTCCCCCTCCTTACAATAAATGTAGACTAAAGTAGACAAATCCAAATTTCTATTTTTTTGAGTATCTCCCCACTTTTTGTATGTAGGTGAAGTAGACTATTGTCATAAACAATAAATTATTATTAAATTATAAACAAAGCTTATTTTTCATGTTTTAATCAGCAACCACATATTTTTTTTAGAACATTTTCCTAAATTCAACAAACATGTGAAATAGATCCTGGTGCAGTTTTATAAAACAAATGACAAATGTAAGCAAATTTTGAACATTGAATGGACAATTCATTCTATTGTTGTACAACTTTATTTGACAATGTTAAAATCTGATATCACTGCATTATTTGAATATTACTTTACAAAATATTAACACTTATCACAATATGAAAGCCAGGCTTGTTTGTTGGGATTCTATTACAAGCGGGCAAATGAAGCAGAATGAATGCTATACAAGTACACATCTACACTTTTGCCTTGATGGTAGCCCTTTGTTTAGCTATCCTGGCCATTTATGTACACGTATGATACAGTGAACCATTTGAAATGGAGGGAAATAAGTATTTCTATTAAAAGCATAAATAATATTTACATGACTATCATACCTGAGGTATTCACACAATATGAGCCATTGTATTCTTTAAAAAGTAGATACAACAATCAGAGACTTGTTTTTTTTTTAAAAGTCATAAACTAAAAAATAATTAAAAACACTCAACTAGTAATGGAAGAATTTATAAATTTTTTTAGCATGTATAAAAAAAACCATGCATAATAAAACAACTTATTTGGCAGTTAAGCAACAATTAAATGCTTTTACTTCTAGATCTATGCCTAATATAAAATATTTAAATAAAACAACAGAATTAAAACATTTTTGAAAAATATAAAGCAAATTATTCATCTTAATAAATCATTTTTATTCAGTTTTGGTTCTCCAATTAAAACTTTGGAGTTGATTACAAGCATGTAATCAAATCTGCTCTGAAATCTTCTGATGACAAATAGAAGTACAAGTTTTCATTCCTAACATGTTATTTCCTTTTATACTGTAATGCAGTAAAGATGTACTCTGATGCTCTACAAAATTTCTGAGATCTCTATAGAGATGATGATGCTATATAACATTGCTTATGATAATATCATACAAGTATGTCATTCCTGTACACAAAGATGGCAGACTTCAACCACGCATGCTGGCACACACAATAAGCACCGTCCTTTGAGGAAAACAGATGTCTATTTTTAGAACTACCGTTCTTCCAATATAAGAGTTTCTTGAGGATATAATTTTAGAGTCTCCAGGGTTGATGATTTATCCAAATTGGAAATCTGGAATTAGAGGACATTTTTAAAAATATAGTAACACTCAACTTAAGTTGATACTGCCCACTAGATAATTTTGATAGACATTTAAAATTGTATTATTTGATAAATATGAATAACATAAGGATGCAAGTTCTTAATACGTACATCTCTTCGAGGATAAGTCGTAATGACTTTATAGTCTTCTGTGTGATATCCTTTGGCAGTGAGGAAGTTAAGTAGATCCTCAAGAGTATTTTCTGCTAAAAATCTTCGAGTGATTATTTCACTTCTTGCAACCCGAAATCTCAAAGAACAAATGCGACCTGGACTATTTTCAGGTGGTTCAACTGGTACTGATGTTGCTATTGATTTGCTGATGGCCTAAAAAATTTGTAAAAGGCTTTTGATTAAAAAAAAGTAAGTTTTTTTGTTTGTTAATACAACTATTGAAAATGAAAAAATTGCTAATAAAAGAATGCTAGGATATACATTACCTCTTTGATTTGTTGTTCTTCCTTTTTCTGATTTTCAACTTTCTTTTGCTCTTCTATCAGTCGTTCTTGTTCTTCTCTGCGTTTATCATCTTCCACTTTTTGAGCTTCAGCCTGTTTACAAGATTTTTTATTTTATTAAAATATCCAAACTTTTAACACTAATTGTTGTAAAATTGGTTGTAAAAAGAATAAATGTTGAAAAACTGTTTTCAAGAGCCACAGCTATGGAATAAGAAATAAAAGAGAGGAACTACATTTTTACAATATACCTATGTTACACATATCTTGTACTACAAAAAAAAATAGTCACCTTTTTTCTGTCTGCTGCCAATGATTCTTGATATGCTGCATCCTGCTCTTGCTTAATTCTTTCCCTGGCTTCTCTTTCTTTCTGTTATTAATCAAGATCTTACATGAATAATCTAACAATTCATTATAAATAATGCACAAAGACCCCAACAAAAATATATAACTTGAAAATGAAAAATGTGCACAAACCTCTTCATTAATATCAGCATGCTTCTGTCCTTGAAAGACTTCTACTGCATGTATAAGCCGTGTCATCATCTCATCAAGTGTCACATGACCTTACAATTAAAACAGTGGCTCATAAGTTGAGCAGTACACAACTATTTAAATGGATTTATTTTTCAGGAGTGTTTCTAAGTAAGATTCTATTAAAGTACTAACCTTGTATGACATCAATTACTTCATTGGTTGCTTTGGCTCGAGAGATAAGAAGAAGAGAAGGCAACTGGTCTGGGTTGTAGCTTCTCATTTGTGTTGCAGCCACACTACCAAAGTGGCGTGTGGCAGCCTGTAGAAACCTAAAATAACAGACGTCACATTACATTACTAGATGACAACAAGTTATGTTAACCAAGAATTATGCATGGTAATTTTGTTTAAGAAGCTAGAAACCAATTTTCAATCTTATTTATAAAAGAGTAATCCAATACATTAAAAAAAATATGTGACTGCTTCTTCAAAATGACTTACTTGGCTGAATTCTCAGTAGAAGTTAAATCCCAGGCCCAGGTAATGAAATGTACACTCAAATAGTTCACTATTCCCTCAGCACAAAGCAATTGGGAACAAAACACATTGGAGAAAATGCTGCTGTCATGATGGAGGTAGACAGCTAAAAGCTTGCGCTGTGTTTAACAAACATAAATATTCCATTACAAATAAAGTAACAATGATTCAAATGTAGCCATCTTGAAAACATCTTGAAATTAGGATTAAGTGCTATACAATGTTTGACTTACATCAGTTGCTCTGACAACAAGAGATTCCTGAATAGCATCATCAAGGCTACCGATGTAAAAATGGGGGTGGCATTCGCCATATCTGCGGATATTCAGATTGTATAAAAGAATTTAGATTACAAATTAGCAAAATTAACCAGATCATAATTTTTTAAATTCAGTTTTTCAACATTCATCCATAAACATATTTGACAGAGCAATGTGACATAAAATATCCCCTTTTTTTCTTTCCTCCATTATCACCACCCCTTACATCTTTAGTTAAGATCTACAGGTAAAATAAAACCTTTACGAAAAAGATTATTAAAATTTAGCAATTAAGCTGATGAAAAGAAATAAATTAAGTATTAGAATGCTGCATACCTATGGGTAAACTCTCTAGTGAAATGTTCCAGGGCTGACTTGTCGTCTCCAACACCATCTGGCACTAAAAGGGATAAGTTTAAATCAATTTAACAAAGGCTCGTTAAGATAGCCAATTATTTAACATGCTATATTTTAAACAGTATAATGTTCTTTGCTTTTATCCAACTTACTAAGTGGTTCAACACGCCTCGATGACTTTGGTTCTTCTTGAGAGAACAGATCATCATCTAGTGAATAGTTTTCTAAACCTGTGTCTTCCTCTTCATCACTGTCTACCTCCATCTCCTACAAATTTTAAAATCTATCTAAATATTGCTCAACAGGACCACAACATGTAGTTTCAACTTAATGATAGCGAACTGAAGCTGATGCAACTATCTATTAATATAATTCAATTACAAAAGTTACAACTGTTTACACCAGCAGTAGGAATGTATATAACATAAAGTGAGAAAAATCAAACTTAATTGTTCACCTCTGTGTCAGCAGGTTTACAGGTTGTAGATGAATATTCTGACTTTGTCATTTCCAGTTCATGGGTTGGGTAATTTAGACAGCAATCAAATAGTTTATCCTAGTAGAAAAAGTGAAAGTTTACAAAAAGTTATTTCATATACATAATATCCTTTTCAAAAGTGTATTGATAATACAGAGAAATAGCAAACCTGGTCTGTGACTTCCTTTGTCCACCCACTCCAAATTTGAAACCTAACAGGTATATCTGTTAATGTCATAAGGCTTTGCTTTACCTAAAAGAAAAAAAGAAAAACAGTAGTTTAACAATAAAGAAGTCTAAAAATTTTGAAATATCGCAGCCCAGTAAAATTAATAATCCACAAAGTAATATTGTATTGCGCAAATCATAATTAAGACTGTACATTAGCTTGAAAACAGAACTCCTGTAATAAATTTAGTAATGCAAACCATACAACTTACATCTCCCACAGTTTTACTGCAGTTAAATTTTAATGGAAAATTTCTGTACTTTGTATCATCTCTGTATGTTATTTTTAGCAAATATTCTCTATCACCTTCTAATCCATGAGAGGTTCTGTAAATAAAAAAAAAACATGAATTATATCTGTTTCTATTAAATATGCATTTAAAAGTTTGTTGGCATCACTGTGATATGAATTATCCTTTGAGGAAAAACAGATTGGTAAATTGTTTAGAAAATGGAACTAATGATTAAAAGCTGTTTATTATTTCATTCAACTATTCAGGGGAAAATTTTTTTTTTAAGTTACAATGAATGTAATGAAACAAAAACAAATTTAAGTAGTGAGCAGCAAGTTTTTACCTTTCCTATGTCGAGAATTTTAATTAAGTAGAAAAAGCAGCACAGAAACAATTATATAAAAGCAGCATTTGAAGATACTAGGGAGTTAGGCTTCAATAGCAGCATGTAACAGTTGTTATAATATTCTTGTGTTCCAGTAGTTACAAACATAAGAAACAAGATGCTACCTACCCTTCACCATCTTGATTCTGTGTTTTATTTACTGTAGGGTTTGTGATCTGAGGCGTTAGCAGATACAGGGAATTTTCTCTTGGAAGGTGCAAATCTCTCAGCAAAGTCTGTAATTAAGAATATGAAATTTATGATTGTATCAAGTTCTCTCAACATGAAAAAACATCTATTAATCAAGATAGCCTTATGGACCCTTAGAGCTGAAACATGAGGTTATTAACCTACTATAATATTAAACAATGATTTTAACAAACATACTGAGTCATCAACTTTGCGCTTGACTAGACCTTTCAATTCCTGTTTAGCTCTAGGTATACCAAGTTCAGTCTCTAGTATCTCTTTTATTTTACCTAAAAATAAAACAAGGTATTCTTTTTCAATCAAAATTATCTTCTTAAAATTAATGTTTATGTAATGTTACAATTATTTTAAGCTATAATAGGAGATGAAAATAAAATAGTTCTTCATATATTAACTTTTAAAATCATTTTCTGTAACAGCCCATTTAAAAAACATGAGTAATTATAGAAGTGTAATGAATATGGTTAGAGGTCAATACTAACAATAAAAGAGTCATAGGTTAGCTACTCACCTACAGTTTCATTATCAGGTAACACAACTGTAGTGTTTTTATCCCTGTATTCAACATTGAAATGAATCATTCGCCCAGCAAAGTTCAGTGGTGATGAACTATAGGATGGTCCTGATGCCATATCAGAGGCACCATGATCAGGAGGACGTAAATGCACCCCAAGGCCTTCAATAAACCTGTCGGATCCTTGCCCCAAGATAGGGTTCAGTGTTGATTCATCAAAATTTTCCTCAGCAGGAGAGGGTCCTATTTCATCAGGGGGAAAGCCTCCACCATCAGATGGGCCAAATCCCATTATGCTATTAACAGCTCTCTAAAATAATAAATGTAAACAAAATGTCTTATTCTAGACATGTCATAACTCATCAGAACACATTTTTAAATAAAATACATTGAACTAAAAAATAAGATAAAGATTGTAAATAGATTTCATTTAAAGCTTTTTTTTAAATATTAAAATACGCGACCAGTACCCCCATTTGAATCTACCTTTTCAAAGAATATACCTAATGTAATCTTTGTTGTTTTGCAGTAGATTATGTTTTAATTCAACAAGTATAAGGACTTGTGTTTGTTTATTCTTCAAATCCCATCAATTTTCTAGTGTTATATATCAATAGAATTTAAAATATTAAATATTATCCCCCATGGTATGACAATTATTTGATGCATTGGCACAGAATCTGTTTAGTAGCTGTGAATCCCTCATACTGTATACCAGCATGCATAAAATGATAATCAAATGGGGGGGGGGGGGGGAGGAGAAGAGCGAGAGAGATAAAGGGGGGGAGGGGGAGGAGGATGACTAATGTTTTGCTGTTTTTTACCTCTAAATTCCAGTCATGCTGTGTGAGTATGTTTGTGCACAAATCAAAATCATCAATTCCAGTTACACTCTGAAAAAAAAAATTACAATTTACATTTAGCCTTCAACGTAGCAATATTTTCAACTAGCTTATGAGTACAAAATTTTCTTATTTCATGCTGTTTAAAGTTTGAATTATATGATTCTTAAAATGTACCAATTGCATTATGTATACATTATAAGTTATAAAACAAAAACTTTCATTTATGGTATCTTACTTTAATAGTTGTGTTGAATTGCCAGTCAAACTAAATTTTAAATAACTCTAAATTAATCCTAATACATTGCTTAATATATATATATATATATTACAAATTAACAAACACCATGCTCAAAACAATTTAAGGACTGAAATAATTCAGTTACAAAAAAACCTAGGAGAGGGTGTGCGAGGCACGTCGGTGACACCATTTAGGGGGTGAGACCAAGGCAAAAAATTGCAAAATTTACAGAAGAAAATGCTTTTTTGCCAGTTCAATTAACAGTTTATTAAAGTAAAATAGTCTTTTAAGTACAAATCGACAATTATAACAAGGGGGTGACACCATGATGTAAACGTGCTAACTTTAGAGAAAACAATGCTACACCTAACTATATTATTAACAGACTGTAGATAAACATTGTTACTATTATGTCTGTAGTGATTAAAGCTTATAAACACACATGTAAGTGTATGTGACATATATTTAAATTATGTAGGCCAATACACTCACACACATATATATACAATAAAATCACAATATAGCGTTGGTTATTATTCCGGAACTGTACAGCAGTAAAAAACAGTAAAACCATGGCATAGTCTGCCGAGCCGTTGCAAAAACCACCGGAATACTGTTTTGCTTATTATTTTGTATTTCTAAATTATTTGAAGTGTATGTGCTAACATTGCTGCTACTAAACATTGTTCTAGTTCTTCTTACTACTTAAACTACTTATAACTTAGTAAATCTAATAGTCTTATTTTACTAACTAAATCTAGATCTAGTTGTCGCAAATCTTCTGCAAGTTTGTTTTCTTTAATAAAAAAACAATTACTACACTTGACTTTATTAATAATATTAAGATTTACTAATTGTTCCTAATTTTCTGTCAATTAAACATTAAATTAAGTTAAAACATTAGCCTAATTTAATGCACTAGGCCCTATACTTTATTTTTATTTCAACGGTCAAATAAACTATGGTTTACACTAGTTTACACTTACAGTAACAAATGTTACCGACACTCTACCAGATAATTTCAGATGCTATATCATGAGATTACCTATATATACTGTGTTTCTTGGGGGGGGGGGGGGGTGAGGGGGGTGACACCACAAAGTGCCGCACTGGGTGACACCCAACCTAGCGACGCCACTGCCTACACTCCTACACAATACTACACATACACTGTTGTAATGGAATTTATCAATGTAACGATGTAGCTTCGTCACTTATTACAAACTAAATCAAGCCCAAAATATACTTTGAAGAACTATTACTTTTTTCAAAGGTAGCGTATTCTTCAAATTCCGACTGTCATCACTGAATCAGAGTGCAGTGAGTCCAGTGACGGTCTCTTTCGATGACAACAATTAAAACTTTATTGAATATAACGTATAGTGCTTAGCTAAAACATTGAAAGAAAATAAAACAAATAGATCCAAGGGGAAATAAAATGTAGAGCAGGAGTATTCGTAAGTTAGAATTATTGGTAACATGAGTGATTTATAAAAGTACCTGAAAATCTATTAGAACTTGATCTCGGGACTCGGCCATCTTGCAATTATTTTTATCCTTTTATTTTGTTTAGTGCGCATTACGCATGCCAAATCTAGGTTGCCAGATTTAGGCCCAGTAATTGTTTAAATATCAACTTGCAGATACTGACACTAACAAAAAAACAATTTTAAAATAATAATTAATATTATAATAATATTTTTCCAACGTTATAATGAGTCATTTCCTTTAAGCCAAATATTTAAAATGATATTAAATATGTGCATATTATTACAGGATACCGTAGTTATATTAAGACTATGTTATTTACTATTTTATTTCACACTCTTTAATTAAGATGCCGTGATCGTTCTTTTTTTATCTTCTCGTTTGACTTCTTTGCTACGCAAGCTACATATAGATCTAGGGCTTCTTAGAAAAGCTGTTTTCCACAAACAGATCTAACTGTAATATGTGCATTGTGATCTTTCATTACTGTCTTTGGTAGCAAAATTTTATTTATAATTATTTTAATGGAAAATCTGCTGTCTCCATTTCGGCATTTTATTCCATTCTATGCTTTTTTAAAAACTTTATTTATTTAATAAACAATGCAAACAGGCAATTCGTGCTTCTTAATAACTGTTTGGGGTTTTCGTTATTCAATCTAAAAGTACTTCCGCTTTCGATTTCTTACTAAACAGATGACGGATGTTTATGTTGGCAAAAAATCGCTTGCATCATTTTCAGTTACACAAAGATCAGTAGATCTATATCTTCATTTACATAAATAATATAATAAACACATAATGGGAAAAGTCACATTTATTCATCCAGATTTGGGTATTGGCGGAGCAGAAAGAGCTGTTATTGACGCAGCACTTGCATTAAAATCTCGAGGGCATCAAGTAGAATTTATTACTGCCCACCATGATCCTTCTCACTGTTTTCAAGAGACTAAGGATGGAATACTTAAAGTTACAGTTGTTGGTGACTGGTTGCCAAGAAGAATTTTAGGAAGATGCTATGCTCTTTGTGCATACATTAGAATGGTGTTTGCTGCTTTGTATTTTCTACTTTTTGGATCTAAATGTGATGTGTTGTTTGTTGATCAGATTTCAGCATGCATTCCTATTTTAAAATTATCATCTTCCAGAATAATATTTTATTGTCACTTTCCTGATATGCTGCTAACTCAAAGGAAAGGTGTGTGGAAAAAGCTATACCGAGCACCCATTGATTATGTTGAAGAAAAAACCACAGGGATGGCTGACTGCATACTTGTTAATAGCAAATTTACAGGTACTACAACTTAGACTAGGTCATGACCAGGGGCAGAACTACAGCGCCGCCAGACACAGCAGACCATAATCAATTTTTTTTTAGTTGATGGTTGTCTTGCTAAAAGAATACTGTAGCTGCGTTGGATTAACTTTATTCTATAGACACCATCCCACGCTCTTGTATAATTATTTGTTTTCCCTTTGTTTTTAAACCATTGTGAAAAATAGGCAAACGTTTAAACCACTTCCGTGACTTATTTCCCTTTTTAAATAGTCAAATAGGGGTGCTCATAAGCTCCTTTTAATAGATGAAACAATTAAAAAGCAATTACTTCTCTTAATTATTTTTTTTTTAATACATACTAAAGAATGACATAGTATATAAAGGAAATGTATTTAAAATTAATAATATAAATATAAAAAGAGATAAAAATAAATATAACACGAGAAACCATTACACACATACAACTTTGATATTTTATATTCTTTTGACGGACTTGAGGTTAAGAAATATTACGGCTGACATACAATAAAACAGATTTTCAAAACACACTAATGCACTCACACACATGAGATGTTGTTGTAATTTATTTTAATTGAAAAAAAACAACAAAAACCCGATCAGGCGAGAAATGAGTATCCTATGTTCATATTTTTTGTTTTGTATATGTGTATATATATATATATATATATATATATATATATATATATATATATATATATATATATATATATATATATATATATATAAATGGGGGGGGGCAAATTTTTTTTTTGCGGGGTGGCCCTTTTTTTCAAGTTCTGCCACTGGTCATGACTCAGACTATAGTCACTTTAGCAAGTGTTAAAAAGTTAGATGTAGAAAATCTAAATCATTACAGTTTTAAATTCTGGCACATGAACTTAACAATATTATAATTAACAAGTGGATTCTGAATTAATGGAAAGCTTTAGGCCTACTTCATAAGATAACTTTTTAAAAATTAACAAAACTAGGTAGTAGATAGCCTGGGGCAAATTGATTTTAATTACTATTATATAGTACTTATTATTGTTCTGATATACATTGTTCTAAGACAGTAGCAGAATTAGGTTTGAATCAGCTAATTTAAGGTAGTAATGTAAGCTAAAATACTAAAATAGCCTTAAGTTGCTTAAGACGATGATGATTACTGATAATGTTTGGATGTGCAATTAATATTATAGGCACAATTTAAATACTATGCAATTCATTTTCTTTAGCTGGTGTATTCCATGAAACATTTTCAAGCCTTCATCATGTCCAACCTGAAGTTCTTTACCCAATACCAGATTTCTCTGGATTTGATAAACCAGTTGAACCTCCTGGAAAAGATTTAATACCAACAGAAGCCAAGATCTGCTTTCTTTCAATTAACAGATATGAGAGGAAAAAAAACTTAAATTTGGCTATTCACGCTTTAGGTAACCAGAAAAATCAATCAAATCAATTTCTGAATTATGCCTTTTCCTTCATCTATTTCTTTGTAGGAACAGTAGGATTCATGAGATTGTTTATGTAACAAGAAAGCCTCTATTAAATGTTTTTGAACCAGAAACATCAATGCTACGAAAAGTTTATGATATTGTCTTTAAATTTATACATAAGAGGTGACAGACATTTGGCCTTAGTGCACTATCTGGAACTGATACATTAGAGGTGACAGACAGTTGGCCTTAGTGCCTGTCTGGAACTGATACATTAGAGGTGACAGACAGTTGGCCTTAGTGCCTGTCTGAAACTTATACATTAGAGGTGACAGACATTTGGCCTTGGTGCACTATCTGGAACTGATACGTTAGAAGTGACAGGCATTTGGCCTTAGTGCACTGTCTGAAACTGATATGTTAGAGGTAACACACGTTTGGCCTTAGCGCATTATCTGAATTAATTTCTAAATGTAGGGTGCCACTGTATTGTGTTTGTTGTGTTCCAGATTTTAAAAACTATACAAGAACAGTCAATTGGTTTTGTGATATTTATATAATTCTAATTTATTGAAGTAACTTACATTAGCAATCATACTTTTTAAAAAAAATATTTTTTAAATTATAAAAGTTAACTACACTTCATCTGTAAAAATTTAAAATGATTTTATAAACTTTCTTTAATACTCTTAGTTTGAATAATTATGTAATATTTAACAAAACGTGTTATTATTTATTTTTGCAGATAAATTACTTCAGTTACAGCCTGATGCTGATGTACATCTAATAATGGCTGGTGGCTATGATTCACGAGTTGTTGAAAACGTTGAGCATTTTTCTGAATTAACTTTACTCATCCAACAACGAAAGTTGGAAGGGAAGGTTACTCTACTTCGATCTTGTAGTGACAGCCAGAAACTAACGCTATTAAAACACTGTTCGTGCCTTATTTATACCCCAGAGCGGGAACATTTTGGTATTGTGCCAATTGAAGCTATGTATATGAAATGTCCTGTGATTGCTATGAGAAGTGGCGGCCCTCTGGAGACTGTCAGTGATGGTGAAACTGGTTACTTGTGCAGTAGTGATCCAACTGATGTGGCCAATGCTATGCTAAGATTTGTTAAAGATCCTAATCTGTCAAATTCTTTTGGTGAGGCTGGAAGGCTAAGGGTTACAACTATGTTTTCTTTTCTCAGTTTTACTGAGAAATTGGACTCAATTGTTCTAAGACTGCTTGCTGAGTGAGCTTTCAACATGTTTGTGTTGCAATAAAAATATTGTTTTGTTTGATGTCTTTATCAACTTGAATTTTAGATTTCATGATGAAAGCTTGCTAACAAATATTAATAAAGTTCCCTTTTATAACAAAATCATGGGACAGAGAAAGTAGAGTATCTGGTCTCAACTTACTACTAAAAGCATTGCACATTTGATATATGCTAATTAGATTCTGTGGTTGTGGTTCTAAGATGTAAGCTTTAATGAAAAGATGATGTGACCTTTGCAGCCAGTCAGAATTATTATGCTGTCACTTGCCCCAGGTAATTATAATGTTATTGTTAGCATTATGATTACTCGACACAAGATAACTTTGAGTTTTGTAAAAGAATTTAGATTAAATTAGCTAAGCTATCTAGATTTTAAAGTGTTGATGGAGTTTTTGCTATGTCAAGGATGTTAACACCCCCCCCCTAATTGTAGACATCATGTGACACAAGTACACAGCCACCAATAACAACATGAGACCACTTTTACTTTGTGGAGGTTTATGACTCCCCCCTCTGCACATCATTTTTTCAACAGGACTTTCAATTAGGACTTGTCATTTGGAGCACAATTATGTAGGCTCCTACTGCCTTTGCTGATATTCTGCACATTAGAATGATTCGATAAATTATTTTACACTACTACAAGTACTAGCCTACACTTTCTTCATTTTGGTATGCTTTGTAAATATAATAAATTTATGGCATTTATCTCAAGACAATTTGTAAAGTTTTTTGTAAGCCTACAAAAACTATAATTTGTCTTGTTTTGAAGGGGGGGAGGGAGGGAGGGCACCAATGGAAATTTTTTAGCAGCATCAAACTATATAGGGGCCATCCATAAAAGGATGTCACATTTATTTTGACGATTTTTACCTCCCCACTGTCACAAAAAAATTGGACACCCCCCCCCCCCCTATCTCAACCCGCCCACCCACAAAATTAGTTTTAATTTTTTTTTTAAACATGTATTATTTTTTTTTAATTTTAAACAAAGTATTTCAACAGTTTTCTAAAGCGCGAAATTACGGCTAAAATCCGTTTTCTAACATTACTTTTTAAAAGCACAAGTGCGACGTCACACTATCTGAACCCACCCCTCCCCAAACATCGTCGAAAATTTACGACCCTACTTCTACCCCTCTAGGTGTGTTACGTCGTTTATGGACGATCCGAAATCTATGTCGCAAATAGCGTTTCTGGAGTAAGTTATAAAATAACAGTAAGGGGTCATCCATTGATAACGTCCACACGCGAAGCAACGGCTTTATTTCGGTTTCCAACATTATTGCAAAGGGTGTCGTCACACTTTCTGAAACCCCCCTCCATAGTGTGACGTTATACGGACGAACCCTAATATAATAATAAACAAAATATCACACCTTTGGAAAGCGAGCGATTTAGTAAATATAAATAGAAGCCAAGAACCTGGAGACCTTGCAACTTATTAATCTCATAAATGCTAATATTAATCATCGAAATACATCCGAGTACAGAAAATAATACTGTGTTAGCCCCCCCCCCCCCCCCCCACACAGGGTTGAATACTTTTCATGCGTTTTAGGTCGGTAATTCCTTTTTAAAAATGTTAAAAATATTTATACTTTGACGTTTAAAAATAAAACCTACTAATTTTTCTCTTTACATGCTACCAGTGTTTCTTCCAGACTTTTTTCTCCGGGGGGGGGGGGGGGGGGTACTTGAAATTTTCGGGGGGGGGGGGGTAAACTTTCTTCGGGGGGGGGGGCGGACACTGTTAAAAGTATATATTTTCTATATAAATTATATAAATTTCATTCCGTTCGGGGGGGGGGGGGGGGCTAATAATAAACATTATCGAAAATATTAAAGCCGCGAATCAGTAAATAGATACACAATACATGTCAGTGATTAATAGTGAATTGGTAGTTTGTTTTTAGAGATCTATTAAATTTTTGTTGACGTCCACAATGGGGGGAGAGGGGGGGGGAGGGGCGGGCGGTCGAAAGTGGATGCGTGTGGACGGGGGTCTAACACTCTAAAATCCGAATTTTTTGTGGACGTCATAAGTGGATGACCCCTAACTGTATCAACAGGCCATACCTACGCTGATATATTGGTGTTTTTCTTTTGAATTTTATTTACTAAAACTACAGATTTCCATATTTTGGACTTAATTAATATTTTACTCATAATTTATTGTTATAATAGCCTATTACCAAGCCCCGTTTCCCAATAAGACAATGACGAAAGGGGGGGGGGGGGGTTAGAGTCCACATGGACTTGGATATACGTAGGTATGCTGTATACGTCACATAGTGAACCATTTGAGATTGCCAATCAATAATACGGCTTTATTGTCCCACCAAACCAATCAGTAACAAACACATCTTTGGGGTCATGCTGCGTTCACATTAGCTTAGAAATCAGGACGAGATGTTAGCTTTGTTGTTACTGACATATGTCGCCACTGTAACCAATAATGTAAAATAAGACCAACGTAACTTTTAATAAATGTGTTGCACGCCGATAGATGAACATATAGCGTGACTAACGTACGCCCAGCTAAGAGTATCAGGGCGTGGCAACATTAAGCACTGGCACAACTAAAACTCAAGTAGATAGACTATATACTACTACCAAAATGTGATCTTACAATCGGATGGGGAAGTAAAAGCTTTGATTAGAGCTTTCGCGCAGATAATTTCAAAATTCTACACCAGAGTAAACCCCGCCTAAAATGGCGGACTACTTTATAACATGATATAACCAACTCACGGTTGCTTTTAATGTTCCGAGGACACGGCACTGATGCTGCAACTTTTAATTACAACAAATATTTGAACGTAGACATCAGAAGTGCCCCATGTTTAATAATGATTACAAGGAGAGTTTTAACCTTAAGGCCTACACATAGAACCTTAAAATTCAAATGTCTCCACAATGAACCATTTATATAAGTGTCTACATGTGATGCTATTGTGGTTAATAGTGTCCATTATCTTTTACAGATTATTTACATAAGCCTATTTCTGCAAAATATACACAAGAAAAAACATGATGTTTCATTTGATGTGCTTTATTTAAATTATTACAATTTAAGTATTAAAGAAATAAATAGGTACTGAAAGTGACACTTAGTTACATTTAAAAGTTGTAGTTAAAAACAAAAACTTAACATCAAAATTTTGGATTCTATAACGGAGAGACAATTTTTGTTTGACATCAACTTCAATTTGGGCTAAATCTTCAAAAAGTTGTAAATTAAACATAGTAAAATTAATAATGTCAGGTGTATAATAAGTGTACAAAATTGGATGTAGTCCTCTCCATTCTTTCAACATTCACCAACAAGCTCTGGTTAGGGCTTACTCTTACAATCATTTAGACAAATTTTAAACCAAAATGTGATGTGTAAAGTGAATACACTTAGAGAGCTGACAGCCCTAAAACTATCTGGTGGTTTATAATATTGCACAGCTGCCTTTTTCCTTGAAGGGGTTCTCACTGGGCTTGCTAAAGCCACTGATCAAGTAGTCTTCCTCAATGTGAGAGTCACAGTATTTCTGCAGATCATCAATGCACTGGGATACTCTGAAGCGTGTAATCTGAGCTTCACAACGAAGCTGCTCAATAAGGCGGCGCTGCTGCTGCAGACCTTCCTGGAACTTGTTCATGGTGGACCTACACACACAAAACAAACATTTGATTTAGAGTTAGATTTTGTAATAGAAATGATAGTTTTTTAGGTGACGACTATTTTTCATAACAAGAAATCCTGACAAATTTGCTCATCGTCAACAGAAAAAGATGTCTCACAACTTTACGCTCTTATATAGTCAGAATCAGTTCAAGCAATGCAGACTGACAGGATGATTAATCAAGCATTTCTCTCACCCATGACATATTACCAGCTGCATTTCATTTCCTCCCCTGTTGCCTGGCGCCGATTGGTAAGGACATGAGAGGCAGTTAGGTCAGGGGAAACCTACAATCTCGAGACATTGCTCATGACTTGAGGGTTAGCATGCACATGTTCTACAAGTAGACTATGCCACCCCATATACAATTTTACTATTTACTCAAAACAAAATGCAGCAGTTAAATTGTAATTATATAGTATTTAAGTCAATTATGAGAGAGCTACTATTCTGAAATAAACTTAATCTCTGATCATGCACAACGTCATGACAAAAGATAAAACAAGTGAAGAATCAAGTGTACTTTCTTTTCGTACACGTTTCTAGGTCTAGTCTAATAAGAAAATCTAATACACTAATAAAGAAAAAATCAGAATAATTATTTTATATGAACAGACTAATTTACCTTTAACTAACTGCTAAAACAGTAACCTGAGAAGCAAAAAAAAAAGAAATCACATGGAATCAATTTATTCAATTTAAAAACATTTTAAAAATAAAAGCAGTGTAAAATTTTAAAAATTTCAATCAAGAAAAAGAAATTTATAATGATTAACAGAAATGATGGTGTAAAACTCAGGATAAAACTTGAGCTACAAATGTTCACAATACAAAAAGCAAACATGTCTTACCAAATTGTAAATAAGACTACAACTAAACAAGTCTTTCTATTGTATGAGCTCACAAAGAAAACTAAAAGGGAAATGTCATATGGCAATTCTAGGACAGATAGGATAAGCTACTGAGCTTTTTTATATGATCAATAAAGCTACTTGTTTCCATGGTAACATCAATTATCAACACAGTTGGTTGTGTAAAATCAATGCTGGTAATTTCTTATGATGACTTGAATGTCAGGTAGTGTTCAGAGTAAAAATGTAGCTATAACTATAAGATAAGGGAAACTTTTGTCAGATGCATTGAAAGCTTACAATAAAAATAGACTTTTAAAAGCTTGGCTTTCCAGCTTTATTTATTTTTACTTTATTATGGTCATTATGAGATTAAGACCAACAGTTAGTTTTGTCCCAGTTAAGATTTTAAAACAAATACTTATGTTGCTTTACCAGTATTACTGTTACCAAATGAGTTACCCTATAATAGAGTAATAAGCATATCTCAGCAGCACAAGCATTTTCTTTTGTTCATTCAAGTGATGTTTAGTGAAAAAAAGCAATACTACAACAGCAACATAAGATAATGTCAGAAAAATTAAAAACAAATGAAACAATTGCGTTATGGTTAAAAGGAATTTTAATGGTTAACTTAAAACAGGTCAAAGGAATGAAATTTGTACACAGTGACTATTGAAACAAATACATATAAATATAACGTGCAACAACCAGTGCAGTTAGCTTCTCAACATTGACTAACACTAAGCAGCTGATGAATATTTTTAAAAATAAAAAATAAAGCAATACATTATGTAAGGGATAAAAAATTTAAATAGAGCCACAAGTAGAAAAATATTCTTTTATGGTCTAAGAAAATAATAAAATAGCTAAAACTCTTCAATGTTAATCACTACTTATACTACAACAATCACACCACAAAATTATAAAAAATAAAAGGAGTATAACTGATGTAAAAACAAAATAAAACATGAGATAAGTAAAAAAATTAAATAATTAAAAAAACATTTAAATTAAAAAAAATTTCTTGGTTAAAAATTTAAAATTTTAATTTAACTCTTGTTATCTTGAACCGATAAAATAACTTTTTATAAACATATTTTAAACAGTCTTGACTACAGTTTACTTATTCTAAAAGCTTAAAATATACATTATAATTTTTTAAGTGTGCATGTTGGTGTAGTCTAAAACTGTGTATTATTGCTGCTATACATTTATAACAAATTTGAATTGAAATAAAATATTTCAGATTTCATCACATTATCAGCTCACCCCCATATTGTTTTAAATATATAAACACCAACATTAAAAATATTTTGATTCATTGTTCAAATATATTCAGTTGGTATCATTTTTTTAATATGCCACAAATTATAAATAATTTTTGACAATTTAAAAAAAAAAAACTGATAGCTATTTACACCAACATAAGATGTACAATTTATACACAAGGTGCTTTTGCTATAAAACACAGTTTTGTTGATTGAACATTGATTTCTTTCAAGCTATAATAAATTATTAAGGAAAATTTATAATTATTCCTCTTAGCTAAAAAAGGCAAAAATTAAAGAATTGTTTTACCTATTTTTTTTACTGTTATAATATAATTATCGCACTACTCTCTAGATAATGGTGTAAAAATAAACTGATCACAAATGTATTTTAAATTTAAAAAGTTGAACACCTTTAACTATCAGTGAGTATTTTTCATATGTTGTACAATTGTACACAAATCCCTTACCTAATAGTAATACATTCAACATTTACCATATCTGGACAGTACAACAAAGAATGTTAAATCTTTCAATGTGTTTTGAGTATGTGACAACAACCTCTACATAAGAATTTAGAAGGAAAAAACAACTGAGAAATGTGGAGAAAAATAAATCTAAATTTGAAAGAATTAGGTAAAAATTAAATGATTGAACATTTTCAATGTAGAAATAAAAATATTTAGTAACTGGCAGTACAGAGCTACAGACCATCAATGTATAATCTTTTAAGAAAGTGGAACCAAATTTAAGGCCGGTTTCACATTTGAAAATGATTTGTGATATACTGGAAAAAGAAAAACTATGATATAGATTGTGTCAACTAACACATTAGTCATTAGTTACAAATGGCAATCTGTATAAAAATGAATTATAATACAGAGGAAAATTGAAATTATAAGAAGAAGAAAAAGGCTGTAGCAAAATGTTATGATCTATTTTATCTATAACAGATATGAATCAAAAGAACAAATATCAGTATAAAAAATGATCACATCTATTAAACAATACTTGTTAGATAGCAATGCATGCACATGGCTGAGAGATACTGGGATAAAAGAAACACAACAACCATACAACAATGCCTAGACTAATTTAAGGAAAAAATGAGCAAAAAATAAACCTAATGAATTACTACTGATATGTAAGCATTTAAAAAATGGAATACACAATCTTGCTTATCAAATTAGGTATTATTCATTAATAAAATATAACTTTAGATGACCCCCTCCCAATAGAGTTTTCTTAAGACATTTCAATATACTAATTCAATGACTTGTATCTGTTTCTATTGCTATATTATTGATTTATGTAATTATTTCTATTTTTAGGAAATTTTTTAAAAAGAATAAATACCTTATAATATATTGTTTTTTATATCAGAATCAAACCACAACTTATTTACATTTGCTGCTGCCTAGCCTTACATAAAACTACATTACTTTGGATTTATAGTTCTTTCTCATTTTTTTCTTTGCTTGTTTGTAGCAGAGCTCTACAAACGTTACTTAAAAAGAGACTACTGTTTCATGAAAGTTTAACTGTTGTATAAAGGATACTTAAGTTGGATAAACAGACAACCTCTCACAACTAATATTTTAATATTCTTTTACTTAAGACTAATAATTATTTTTTTGTGTGTTACACATTCATGTTAACAAAACCGATCAAAGTACTTTAAAATATAATAACAGTTTTCTATCCTTTCTCACTTCTAAAATTTCTTTTTAACTTAGATAAGAAAATAATTGGATGACTAGCAAAAATGCTATGTTTCTTTTCAGGTTTGAAAACAGATATGCATAAATCACAGTTACTAAAAACATTATAAAATTGTACACATTTTCTTTGGCTTAAACGGATTTACTTTATCAGGATAGATCAATCGATCATTTTTCAGGTTATTATTAGTGTACAACATAAGATCTTTAATGGTGTCAGAAGCTTTTTGTCTTTTCATATGGGACTGATTTTGAAGGCTCTGTAGCTCCATTTTGGCTTTTCTAAAGGCCTCTGCCTCGCGTGCATTAGCGAAAGATGGCATGCTGGGATAGATAAGTGTCAACAACATTAACAATTTGATGCAAAAATAAACAACAAATAGTGACATGCATGGAAAGCAGTGGAGTGACAAGTCAAAAGAAAAAAGTGGACAGGTATCTTTAAATTAAAATAATGGGTTGATTATAAAATATTTTACTTAGTATTTATTAAACAGGGAAGAAAAGTTCATATTGTAAACACATGTTTAAAATTACATGCATCATTTCTTGCATAAACAAGGAAGAAATGTTAATATATAGACAAAATGAGTAATGCATATGGCAGTGAATATAATAATGTACATGAATTTATAATTTAAACTTAGTTCAAAGTTGCCTGAAATTTCTCAATTAATTTGTTTCTAAATTCCAATAAAGAAACATGAACAAAAAAACAAATTATCTGTTGTTAAGTATGTTAGTATTATTATTATAATTCATGTTAAAACTTAAATGGGCTTCACTCTCCTAAAGATTTAAATTACTTAAATTACTTTGTTTCATATTGGAAAAGAAGTGCATGATCAATGATAACCTTCACATTACTTATTTTTTAAACTAAAAAAAACAAACAACATAAGCATTAAAGTAATAAAACAAACAAAACATTTAAAAACTTGTATTCATCTTTATACACGTTTTTAGAAAAAAAATGAAAAAATAAAACACTGTCACTACTAGCTCTGTTACCATGCACAATATATAATATTAGGGTGTAGCATGACATTTTTAACAAATATTATTGGAATTAAATAATTAAGAACTAAATGGGCTTCTCTGTGGTTTGATTTTATTTTACTTCAACTATAAAGATAAAATGGACTTGTGTGTTTGTATGTGATTTTGTGCAAAATGTGTATGTTATAAAAAATAATGCACTGAAGGTTATCGTTATATTTTTGTTCTTTTCATACATACATATATATATATATATATATACTAGCTGCATCCCGTGCTCCGCCACGGTAAATCTTTTTTAAATGTACAAAGTTGGGAACAGAACAAAACTAAACACAACACAAACGAACGCAAAAAAAAAAAAAAAAAAAAAAAACGAAAAAACAAACACAACACTCATAACATAGACACAATTTAAATGCAATCATACAGGCATATTGCTCACAGTCTAGCCCGTAGCGCCAAATCGCGCCCTTTCCGGTGATTTGCACCCCCTCAAACTTTCGATTTGCACCCCTTCCCCCCCCCCTCCCTAAATCTTTCGATTTCCACCACCCCCCCCCCCTCGCACATTTTTTCCAACCCACTTTGGCGCCCCCTAAGGTCGGCACCCGGGGACATATGCCCTCCCCTCGCTACGCCTCTCCTATAAAACCCCTAGCTTGTCCTCAAACCGAAAGATAGAATAATAATTAGTAAACAGTATAAATAATAGGCAGTATTTAAAATATCCGTGTTTTACCTACCATATATCACTTTACCAATTCACGCATTTTTTCCCCAGTACTTTAAATTTTAAAAATTTACAATAGTTTCATAACTAAAACAATTGCGCACCATCCACCCAATGAACGTGATGACGCGCCTATAATATTGCGGAATAGTTATTTAAAAATTATATGTAGTTAACAGTAAATTCAGTGAATGAAATAAATAAAAGATTGCCTTTTATCAATCCATGCTAATTATAATTTTCTAACAATCCGCATCCGCACAATTTGCATTCACATTTTGCTAATTATATTATTGCAACACTAATTCCTTCTAAAAGGTCAGTAGATTTGCATTCACATTTTTTTTTTTATTAGCGTGAGTTTAATTTATTTTTAAATTACCTCCCTTGTCAAAAAAAGAGTTAAATTTATTTGATTTTTCTACCCTACTGTTATAAGGTTATTAAAATGCTTCCACTTTTTCAAGGCATAAAAAAGAAAATAATATTTGACATTGATCCTTTTAATATGTTTTAGCAATGTGCGTGTATTTAATATTCTCTTTACGTTATGCAAAATTGTACAAACAGTGGAAATTATAAAATAGCTCTATGCCGTTATATAAACAAACCCTACTCAATTACTTATAATCAGACACTGCGGTGCACTGAAAAGCACAGCATGGTGCGTAGCTTACTTTTATAGTCCCAAAATCTATAGCGATAACGGACGGAAGGAAGGACACGCTCAGCCCGCTTATATTATAGATACACATATATATACATATATATATATATACATATATATACATACACACATATATTTTAATTTATTTTACCAGTATTTACCAACTGGCATTAAATGGTAGTTCACTTTTCAACTGAACATTTTAATTAACTTTAAGTACAAGTAACAAAATCAGTAAGGTATGTAAAAATTGGTGAATGCACTATTTATATTGGTTAGTGTCCAATACTAAATAAACTTATTTTTTTTACAAAAGTAATTCAATATATAGTTGCACCTCGTTACACAAGTGCCCCGAGAAAACAATTTTTTTAGAAACAAACTGTCCAGCAAGCTCAAATTTGCTTTGACATACAAGCAAAATTTTAGAAACAAGTAACTGGATTAGCTGATTTTGTTAGTGGAAAAGAAACACCCCAAAAAGTTACGAATGATTATGCATTGGAGCTATTTAATGACATTTACGTAACTCATTTCGGAAACATTATAAAAGTGAGAAAAAACAAAACCTCCACGTAAAGGTTTAATTTAACAGCCTGCGTGGAAAAGAGTGGAGAATATTAGGAAAGCATGGCGAAAAAAGTAAAGGGAAGCAAAGAGAAAAGCATCTATGAAACTAAGCAAAAGTAACAAAACAAGGTTCAATTATGTTGTATGTAATGCCTGAAAAAGATACTTAGAATACACTGACCTAACACCATCAAAAATGAGGTACTATGGCAACGAACAATTAAACTGTCAGCTGAAGAAGAGATCCTTCAAAGAAAATGGAGATAGAATGGCCACACACTCAGGAAGCCTGTATCTAGCATAACAAGACAGGCTCTCCACAGGGCAAAAGGAAAAGAGGCTAACCAAGGAAGACCTGGAGGCGTGACCTGGAAGAAGACACTAAGAAGATGGGATACACCTGGGGACAGTTGGAGACCAGCCCAGGACAGAGATGCTAGGAAAGTTCTTGTCAGCGTCCTATGTCCCAGGAGGGGCGACAAGCTAACCTAACCTAAGAGTGTAACAAGTGAATTAAAGTGATGGAAAGAGCTTAGCATTAACAGTAAATAACCCTAACCCAAGTGAAGCTCATTCACCAGCATCTTCCGTAAGCTTAAGTCAGCCGTATGTCCCTGTGTGCCGACCCTAGGGGCGCCAAAATGGGTTTGAAAAAAATAATTAAAAGCTAATTTTAGCTGCAGTTTTGAATTATAAACATAAAAAATATATGGGAGGGGGGCGCTATGCCTCTGTCGAGGAGTATCAACAAACATAAGTACTAAAATGCTAATTATTTAAAAAAATTGTACCCATATTGAACTTATAAGGTGCAGAAGTGTTATTCCAAATGGTATATGACAAGATTATGACAGCATAAATATAAGCAGTTAAAGTTAATATTTTCTTGCTAACTCCATTATCCTCACCATTCAGTTTTTAAAGTATATGATATTATCTACAAAGATTGATTTTTAAGTTAATCTAAAAAACATATCAGACTCTCTTGAGAAAAAATTTCATAAAGAATGTATGACGACTATCATAGTTTTGGAAAATGAAGTGCATCTTTAAAAGAAACCTTTCTAACTTTAAGCAAACAGAGACGTCTTAAGGATAAAACCTATCTAATTATTCCTAAAAACACTTAACTGAAGTAACATTGTTATAAAAAAGAACAATAGACCAACATGATGGCAGAATTTAATACCTTTTATCCTTCTTTCCATTTACAGATATAGAGGGACGGCCTTCTGTCATTTTATTTTCAAAACTTTCTCTATAGATCTCAGCCCAACAGTATGACACAATATATTAACAGAAATTCCTCTGTTGGGAGAATGGAAGTGTAGATTCTCAATTAGTTATAAAAAATTAAGTTTCTATAAGGGTATAGATTGTGATTTGTATAATAATACACGCACGAATATTGATGTTAATTGCACATAGGCTTTTGAAAAAGAAGTACCTTACAATTATAAAAAATATTAAAATTACTTTAATAGATATTTTGTAATAGATTGCAAGGAATATGCAGTCCCTACCTGTCAAAAAAAAAAGAGCTCCCCCCCCCCCATGATTGCAATTTTCTTTTTGAACTTAAATCGCTCTGCTGTAAGCCATAGACAAAGAGCGCATATAAGCCTAATATGATATGGCCTTATGACTTAACATACAGGATAGCAGAAATTACTAACTCATTAGGCTGTATTAATATATTTCTGTGGATGTGTTTAGTCAGTCCAAAGTTGCGGTGGGGATAGTACATTTCATTTTCTTTGTGAAATCAAATAATGGTTGACCTCTTAACCATTAATGTCCCGTAACGCCCGCTGCCGCCCAACACCGTTAATGTCCCGTAACGCCCGCTTACAATACGCATAGAAAAATTAAATTTGTTTCATTAAAATTTGGCCTACACATCCTAATTTTTAACTAAACAGGAAGTCGGATAGTTTCAGCATCCTTTTCCGGTCTTCTAATTTCAATGGCGCTTTTGAAAGATAAAAAATAATAGTTTCTTTCTATCTCGAAATTTTAGACTCATCTGTCCTATTTTTAGTAGATTTAATATTAAAAATAAAATAAAATAATGCCTCTAACGTATCTAGGCATGTATTTTATGAATTATATATCTTAAACATAACCAAATTGATATTTAACTGTTAAATTCGATGCATAGTTGTTTAGACAAAAATAAATAAAGTTGACTACCGAAAATGACCTGTTTTGAATTTTCTCCGACATTTTTTAATTTTATACTGTACTTTTACCGAATATAATATATTCTATTTAATACTGTTGGAAAGCCAGGTTTATTCCCAACATTAAGCAGTAGTTTTTATCTTAATTTTCAATTTCATTTAGACAAAAACAAATATTTTGTGAAACTATTCACTTGATCATACAGAGTTATGCTCCTTACATTGGGCCGTCATGGGTGGAGTTTTGGTAGAATGAATAGGACATTAATGGTTAAAGGACAGAATATAGTACAATAAAACTACTGTTAAAGTTTCCTAGCTTCATTTATATTGCTGAAAACACAATCACTTTTTAATGCTGAAAAACTTTAGGGCCAATTTAAAAATATAGTAATTGTTTTTATTACAACTTACAAAAAAAAGAAAAAAAATGTTTTGAGCAAAAAGCTTCATGTACATATTCTTAAATACGAGCTGACCCGCGATGTAGTATAAGCGGCTATCTAGTTGTTTTATTTTCTACTGATCAACAATTCATAATTTGTGAATTCGACACTACCCCCCCCCCACCCAGTGAAAGCAGCCGTTTACAGACGACAACCAACAATAAAAATATCAAGCAGAATTTATTATCTGCCTTTAGTTTCAAATAGTTTAAAGACTGAATTATCTGCCTCTAATATTGAAAACATTCGGGGTGAACCATCGCTCACCTGACAGGTGGGGATGAGGGTGGTGGCTAAACTGTGTGGTGTCTCATATGGTCCCCATGAAGAGAATTATATATATATATAGATAATATGCTTATATAGATAATATTTTAAAATCTATCCGTTGTCAGTCAAATTAAGTTGTGTATAAGTGTTTTATCTCCTTTTGATTAAAGTCGGCCAAGTTCTGGTTTAACTGTAAGCTAGTTAACATGAAATATGATTTTAGTCTTGAGCTATTTGCCACATGTGTTTATAATTTAAGTACATACACACATTTAAGAGTAAAATTTAAAGTTTCAGCCTTCTGTAGCCATCAAAAACCGGATGTTTAATTTCAAACAGATGAAAAAGTAAAGATTTTTATGAGAAAATTGAAACTTGCAGAGAAACTAATGTAAAACAACATTATAATCTACTAGCCTTTAATATAGATAATTTAAAATGTAGCTACTGTACCCTCATACCTTCCCCAACTCCATACATAACTACTTAAGGACTCAGAATAAGCCAGGTTTACTTAAGACGACTCTGTCTGCAGCAGAAAGTGACAATACTAAAAGATAGTTAAGACAAATTATCTGTTATTTAGGAACATCTATTTAGTGTGTTATAAAAAGTGTTTGCTACATATTCTGTATTGACTAAGGTAAATAAAAGGGCAATCCACACTACTGAAATAGTTTAGTAAACTATATGTTCACATATAAATCTGCATATATCTACTACATAAAAAGCTGCATGGAAAAACTTTTTCATTTATGTGTATGGATGTGTAAATACACCATTGGATTTTAAAATATCAAGATTAAAATATATTTCATTTTTTTTTAAATGAATTTTCAGTAGCTTATAAATACCTAGATTTTAGGTAAAACAACCAAGGCAAACAAGAAATAAAAGCAAAGCATAACACTGAAACAAAAGCATAAGCCAATGAATATATATATTTATTTTTTTGCTGGATTTTAAACCACTTCAACTGTCCACTTTTTATTTTAAAATTAAAGCAAGAAAAAAGACAATCAGCAGTGTACTACAAAATGTTAAGTCTAGGAACAGTTTGTAATAAAAACAACTAAAAAAGTTACCTTAAGAGAAGACGTCAGTTTATAAAACAATAAACCTGAAGTAAGATAAAATTATATTTAATAATTCTGACTGAAAGATGTTTCTTTGTGACAAGATAATATTCATTTAAACAAATCATCAGCTTTTGAAAATATTATGGTGTTATTACACAACAGTTAAAATTTTAGTTATTAATGTTACAGAGTCAAAAAAAAAAAGTAAAGTTTCCCTTTCAAACCTGACAGTCTATGGGGCAAGCAGAGTTCACTTGTTTCTGTGACCTCGGCATATGAAGAGATAGTGAGGTCAGCACTATGCCCAGCCACCTTTACTTTCCCCATCAGAGTTGGGTGGACTCAGGGACTGTCTACTGACTTGAACCCGGATTTGAACTCGAGACTTACGGGTTAGCAGTCCAGCTCTCTACTGCTAGACCACTCCGTCCCATGTTACAGAGTGATAATAACCAATTAATTTGATACCAGGAATACTTTTTGCCAGGTGCTATGTGCTAAGTTGCCACTTATGTTTTACAATTATATTTTATCAAATGCCACCAAGAAGAAAGTTCCTTCAAGGATAACTTGTAAACTAACAGTTTTTCTTTTAATTTCGATTGTACGTCAAAAACTGTTTGGAAGGTCCAAAATTAAAACCTTTTGTGTGTGTTCATTATCATCAATATAAGTAGGTCATCCATAAGTGATGTCCCTCTCAAAAGGGGAGGGGTACGTAACGAGGAGGGAACCGCGCAACTGCGGCCTAAACTAATTTATACAATTTTAAAATTATTACAGAGTAGAGCCGAATGGATACATAGCTAAGACGAATTTTAAAATTTAGCTTAATTTTTTTTATCTACACAAAATGTACACATTATTTTTAAACTCTTAATAGATAAAGCAAATGTAGTTTAATGTAGTAAGGTAAAGTAATTTAAATATTTAATTTCAAATTGAAATCGATCTATCTTGATAAAATTTGTCTTGAAAAAAAAACGATAAAAGCTCTCCATCTTGTACTGATACCAATTGTAATTTTAACAGACAAAATAATGCTCTAGCAAAATTTTTTTAAACGAGATCTAGGTCTAGCTTAAAAATAATAATAAATAAACGCTTAAAATGCCTGTAAACAGATTATTTAGCACCAAAAAAAAAGGCAGCTGAACTAGCACTGTTTAAAATACGCAACAATGAAAGAGGCTAACGGTCGATCAATTGAGTCTAAAAATCGCCTGTAATTAGGCCTAGCTCTGAAAAAGGCCACTGAGAGAGCATCGTTAGAAATACTAAACAACGCTTCATACTAACTTCATACTTCATATAGACGAATAGGTTCGCAGCGTTGGCGAGGTAAACCACCGTTCACGAATTAAATTCAATGTAGCTACTGTCGGCCCACAGTGAAGAAAAAAATCAATATACTAACAAAATTACTAAAAGTAAAAAAAGTTTCCCTTTCAAACCTGACGGTCTATGGGGCAAGTGAAGTAGAGTTCACTTGTTTCTGTGACCTCGGCATATGTAGAGATAGTGTGGTCAGCACTATGCCCAGCAGCCTTTACTTTCCCTAACGTGAGTTAGGTACCCATCAGAGTTGTGTGGACTCAGGGACGGTATACTGACTTTAACCCGGATTCGAACTCGAGACTTACGGGTTAGCAGTCCAGCTCTCTACCGCTAGACTACTCCGTCCCATAATAAAATTACTAATACAATAATAATTTCCACAATTTTTCTTTTTCTGCACACGCTACAATTGAATTATAATGAAAATGCTAGACTTAACAGTTCATTCCGCAAAAAAAACCAAAAACTAGTTGATTCTGTCAGGCAACTAGCGTAACAATGACGTAACGATACCAAAAATAGCGGACAGAAATGTGTGCATGGGTACCTCATATGGAAATTCAATATAAAAAAGGCAAATCAACATAACTGTAATTACTCATTATAAATATCTCAATTATATATTACTACTTTTGTACCGGGGGTTTCGACTGTGATCCGGGCGTTTAAAGAGGCAGTTCAGTTTTTCCCAAGAGTACTCGACAAGAATAGCGTGTATTAATTAAAAACATCTGGCGATTTTTTTCGCCCATTTTCAGGCATGGCATCCATTTATTTAGCATCTCACATTAAAATGATGAGATTTTGAGAAATTAGAAGTTTTTTCATTTGTCGTGTAAAGGACCCCTAAAAAACGAAAAAACCACAAAAAAAGATGCGTGACATTTCAGGGTCAGAGGTCATCCCGCCATTTCAGCAATGAGCCAGACTACTAGATTTAGATCAGAGTACGAGAGTAGATCTAGAGAGCTAGGGTAATCTATCGTTTTAGGTACGTAAAATATGCCGAGACTAGTAATGTGAAAAAAGGTGACTCATTAAAATTTTAGCAATTATTTCACATTTTTAGTCAGATTTATATTTTGAAAATTACAAGAAATGTTTCAAAGTTTTATTAATCTAGATCTACCTGTTTTTAAACACTGTATTAAAACTTTTCAGCATCCATCTTAAGTTGTTTTTTTTTTTATTAAATTATAAGAGATTCAGGGGAAAACACTCTATCTTACAGATGATCGCTGTTTATATAGAAAATAGGCCAACTGCTGCTTAAAGCTAATTTCTGACTAATATTGATATATTTAGCAGTTGATTTTGGTTTACTATTCAGTTATCTAAAATATTTGACACAAATATTTCACAATATAATTCTAATTCCGATTACCCGTAAAACTCCATTTTAGCGTATCTTATTCTCCGCTTCTCATTTACCTCCAGATGGGCGTATTTTATTATAATAACCGAAACACACCAAAACATTAGGAAAACACGATTTATTTATTTATTTATTTGTATTGTATTTTTGTTTTAACAAATGAATAAAAATGAATAAAAAAACAAAGAGACTGACTTCGTCTAAGATTTAGATAATTTACTTTTGTCAAAACTTGAGAAAAATCCAAATTTAGAATATTGTTTGTGCTATGTTCGTGTCATGACATTTAGGATTTTCATGGTAATGGGTGAAGTACGTAAACGGACCTCACTATTGCAAGGCTGTTAAGTTTGTATTGTTAAAAGTATCTCCCAGGCATGATACTATAAATAAACATTTATGAACTTACAATGACCCCAAAACTGAGGCCAACACAATTTCAAACAGCTATTGCCCGAGCTATGACATATGCTGATAAAAGATAATTAAAGTCAATGTGAACTCATGGTGAAACTTACAGATGGCTGCTTTTTATATAGCAAATCCTGCTCGCAAACACTGCTGTTTAAAGTTAATTTCTTGCCTATATTGATAAATTTATTGGCCTATGCTAGCCGGAATAAGATACGCATGCGCAGTGGAGAGAAACTACGACTTGCCATCGCGGCGATGTTTTCTATGGTACTGCGCATGCGCGTGTTTACAACTGCAAAACCCTAACTCCAACCCTAATCCTATCACTAATCGGTGACTAACCCTATCCCTAATTCTAGGCCTATCCTTAGCTGTAGGTCACTGCGCATGCACAGAGCTATCTTTTGCCGACTAAGTGGAGAAGTTGGGGAGAAAAATCTTCCGAGTAGTCACTTCGTATTTATTTTGCCATTGAATTAGGTTTATTATTCATTTATCAAATTTTACACAAATATATCACAATATTAATATGGCCGATTCTAGCCGGTATAAGATACGCATGCGATACGCATGCGCAATGGAGAGAAACTACGACTTGCCTTAGCGGCGATGTTTTCGATGGTACTGCGCATGCGTGTGTTTACAAGCGCAGAACCCTAACACCAACCCTAATCCTATCCTTAACCCTATCCCTAATCCTATCCCTAACCCTATCCCAAACCCTCATTCTAGCCCTAACCCTAGGTCACTGCGCATGCGCAGAGCTATCTTTTGCCGACTAAGTGGAGACGTTGGGGAGAAAAATCTTCCGAGTAGACACTTCGTATTAATATACTTCTATTAAAGCCTTGACAATGAGGTAACTTATTCGTACATTACTAGCCGCGGGCGATTTTACGTAGATTTCTAGATCTAGATCTAGAGGAGCTTACACTTTTCGGACACACATAGCGAAAAAACGCAACGTAAAAATTCCATGCGGTCTCATTCAGTAACCGCTTAACATAGAAAACAAAAAAAAGTATCATATCTATCCGCAACCATTCTACTTTAATAATGTGTGTGTCATTTTGTATTCATACGCATAGAACTTAAGCTATTCTTGTTATAGTGACTGGGGGGTCTTAACGTGTGTTCGAACACATGTAATACAGTTTTACATGTGTTCGGACACCTTTACCCGTCATCGGACATAGCACTTTTTGTTCATTTAGAATAATTTAAAGTCAATTTAATGAATAAAAACATATATTATATGCATTTATATTGTGTTATTGATTGTTTGTGAGGTAATTTTAATAGTATAAAACCTTTTTCCCACACTCCCAAAGTTCATCCCATTCAGCCATTGCGGCTCGCGCAGTACGCTGCTAAGCCAGCCAGGTCACATGATTCCCCCTCCTCTTTTGCATTCCACTGCCTTCTTGACCTTATTTTGACCCTTTCCCTTCAATAACCAGCCCCTTTTATGCTCTAAATTCTTATTTAATAATATTTTTGTGTTGCTGTCCGATCCCATGTAAGGCCAAATAAGTTAGCGAACACCCCTTTTTTATTGTTCAAGCACGAAAAAACCCATTAACCTTGACATTTACGATGTTCCATACATATATAGAAGCTATTTATAGTGTAACCTTTTAGCTAAGCAGTGATTGGTTCAAGTTTTGCCCCTAAGTCCAACCCTAGGTCACTTCATCCGGCTGGTGTAAAAATAGAAATGTGCGTACCATGCAACGTTAAAAAATTTCTAAAAATAATTCTTGAGAAAGGAAACGGAAGTACTTGACACGGAAGTGTTCATAAATGAACAGTTTACGTGCAGGCGCCGTGGTTTCGCGTGAGACATGCTAATTAAAGTTTCTATGAGCCAAAAACCGACGAAGTGTTCGGTCCTACGTAATTTTTGGTGTGTGTCCGAAAAGTGTAAACTCCTCTAGATCTAGAATCTACCTAAAAAACGATAGATTACCGGAGTTTTACACCGATTACCAACTCTAGGACTCCATCTTTAAAAATTAATTATTCATTTTAAACGAAAATCTAAGTTAAAAATAAATAGATCTACCTGTAGATCTTAATGAAATCCCAAAAACGTATCTGGAGTTAATGTAACCGTTCAGGCAAAAGCAAATGTGTAAATTTTAAGTTTATAACTGTACATTCAACTAGGCATAGACTCTGGGTCTATGTTATAAATCGTTATCTAGACTTATTATGGTAATGAGCCTCGCTTTCATCCAGCAAAAAACAAAAAACAGACTTTCCCTTCCGGGTTCAATGCAATACAAAATTATAACGCAAATTATCTCGAAATAAATAAAGTGCCCTAAAGCCTTTCACATTCACTTCTGAAGCTTGGTCATCGCCCGCAACCTGAGAAGCATACTCAAAAAGATGTTTCCTTTCTTTGCAAAAAAAACAAAAAAAAAAACAATAAAGCAATAAAACGCGTGTAATTTAATTGGACATCTTGTAATCGTCAGTTGTCTTAAGAAAATGGGTTGCAATGCAGTACGACTAGTTGCGTCACTAGGTCGGGTGACTAGATTCACAGATCAACAGCGTTCCCAAACATAATTAAAAATTACTTTTATTTGTCATGCTGTCATTTTCATTGATAACATGTCTAGGCTTAGCAGGGGTGTATACAGGTTTTCAGGATAGGGGTAGTAGTGAATAAACAAATAGGTTAAAGTTTCTCGATATATATATATATATATATATATATATATATATATATATATATATATATATATACATATATATATATATATATATATATATATATATATATATATATATATATATATATATACATATACAGATACTTTGAAAACTCAAAAAGTCGAGTTTTCAAGTTCCAGAAACGGTAAAGTTATGTACAAATACGTATTTGACTTTGTTTACTACAATGGGACGGAGTGGTCTAGCGGTGGAGAGCTGGACAGCTTACCCGGGTTCAAGTCAGTAGACCGTCCCTGAGTCCACCCAACAATGATGGGTACCTAACTCACTTTAGGGAAAGTAAAGGCGGATGGGCATAGTGCTGACCACACTATCTCTTCATATGCCGAGGTCACAGAAACAAGTGAACTCTACTTCACTTGCCCTATAGACATTGTTTACTAACTACTTTATCATTCAAAGTATTATTTTATCTCCGTTCGTTTTCTTCTTAAAGGCTTTTATTTAGCTCACCATGTATGTGTGTGCGTTTGTGTGTGGCTCCACATATCTTGGAATATAAATTTCACCCTCTTACAATTGTCCGATAGCGCTGAAATGTGGCACACAGTGGTAGATCTAGATCTTGGATGACAATGCAAGAATATCTCATTTTTAATATAAACACAGAGACTATCTAATTTAAAATGTACTATATTTAATGACAACATGCAATGATAAAAGGGGAGATAACAAGATAAGTAGTAGCGATCGCTTGATCAGAGAGCCGTCGAGGGTGAACTCTTTTCACGGTTGGCTAATTTCATTCCCTATGACGTCGACCACGAACTAAGTACAGATAACTGAAATTAGAGATAACAAGTTACTAGAAGGATTTGAAGCACATATTTTTAGTTATAGCAATGTTGTGTCAACTTCATTTCGAACGAATTACTAATAAACCGGGAGTGATCTCCCCTAAACTTTCTCGAATATTCTTATATAAAACTACGTGGGATGGCAACTCGGAATATATACATGATTTTTAATTACTTAAACTTTTAAAAATAGAATAGAATCTCGTAGAAAAAAGAATTGCGCAAGAAGCGAACGCCAAAACAAAATATGCATAATAGTGCGGAATATTATTAGTACTTTATACATTTTTTTCATTTTTTGAGAAATCGGAAATAGCGTAAATTACTACTTCCGATCAACGGAAATTACTCAAAATTTGATAGAAGGTAGAGGATTAGATCTTTTACTTACATGTGAAATTTCATTTATCTATCTGAAATAGTACTCAAGTTATAGGCTTTTGAAAAATTCAAAGTAGAAAAAGTACCACTTCCGGTTACCGGAAATCGCTCAAAAGTTAATAGAGATCTACAATTTTGATAACATACTTATATATGAAATTTCATCAACCTAGCTGTAAAGGTACTCAAGTTATCGTGTTTACAGACACACAGACACACACATACACACAGACATACGGACAATATTGCAAAAATATGTTTTTCCGACTCAGGGAGGTGTAAAACTTCGAGATTTGTAAAAATCTCGATTTTTTTTTACACGATTACAAGACTTTCTCTATACTTCGTATATACGAGAAAGTAAAAAGTGGAAAATAATTGTTACATTTTAAAATAGTTATAGAAAAAAGCTTTTATTATATTCACATAACATACAAAAATCACAAAAGAAATTATGCACTTATTTTTTTTTACTTTGGTGTGATCTTACTCAAGCTATATACGCTGTTATGACTAAAAATAAAAGACTGGATGCTTACCTAAGGAGAGTATAATAATTCCCTTTTGTAGCGAGTTTATTGATAGGTTTACGTTCAATGACATTTACACGACCTATGTTTAATTTTCATTATTGAGACATTATTACAGAGGGACATTGAGCTATAGTGTCTCAATGTTATAGTGGGACATTGTTGCAAAGGGCCATTGTTACAGTGGGACATAGGATTAAAGTGGGACATTGTGTTATTGTGTGACAGCGTGTTATTGTGTTTCCTTTCTATCGTCACTTTATTTCTAATTTTTCCCTTTTCCATTGGTCAATTTCGTCTACCTAACAGAAACAGTACTCAGGTTGTGTCGTAGGCCTACACCCAGAAATTCTGTTACAGTAACACCAACATCAGCTACAGAAACACCAACATGGGCCAGAACTGTTCCAGAACATCAGCTACAGAAAGAAACACCAACATCAGCTACAGAAAGAAACACCAACATCAGCTACAGAAAGAAACACCAACATCAGCTACAGAAAGAAACACCAACATCAGCTACAGAAACACCAGCATGCGCTAGAACTGTTACAAAGCATCAGCTACAGAAAGAAACACCAACATCAGCTACAGAAAGAAACACCAACATCAGCTACAGAAAGAAACACCAACATCAGCTACAGAAAGAAACACCAACATCAGCTACAGAAAGAAACACCAACATCAGCTACAGAAAGAAACACCAACATCAGCTACAGAAAGAAACACCAACATCAGCTACAGAAACACCAGCATGCGCTAGAACTGTTACAAAGCATCAGCTACAGAAAGAAACACCAACATCAGCTACAGAAAGAAACACCAACATCAGCTACAGAAAGAAACACCAACATCAGCTACAGAAAAAAAACATCAGCTACAGAAAGAAACACCAACATCAGCTACAGAAAGAAACACCAACATCAGCTACAGAAAGAAACACCAACATCAGTTATAGAAAAAAAACATCAGCTACAGAAAGAAACACCAACATCAGCTATAGAAAAAAAAACATCAGCTACAGAAAGAAACACCAACATCAGCTACAGAAAGAAACACCAACATCAGCTACAGAAAGAAACACCAACATCAGCTACAGAAAGAAACACCAACATCAGCTACAGAAAGAAACACCAACATCAGCTACAGAAACACCAACATCAGCTACAGAAAGAAACACCAACATCAGCTACAGAAACACCAACATCAGCTATAGAAAGAAACAACAACATCAGCTACAGAAAGAAACAACATCAGCTACAGAAAGAAACACCAACATCAGCTACAGAAAGAAACACCAACATCAGCTACAGAAACACCAACATCAGCTACAGAAAGAAACACCAACATCAGCTACAGAAACACCAACATCAGCTATAGAAAGAAACACCAACATCAGCTACAGAAAGAAACAACATCAGCTACAGAAAGAAACAACATCAGCTACAGAAAGAAACACCAACATCAGCTACAGAAAGAAACACGAACATCAGCTACAGAAACGCCAGCATGCGCTAGAACACTGTTACAAAGCATCAGCTAGAACAACTACCCGCAGTAACTTTTAGAAATGCGATGCCAGATTTAATAAAGATAACACGGTCAGTTCCTCTGTAAAAATAACTAAAAACTAGTATGTCTGCGAAGTTAATTAATTGCTTAATTTAAAGCATTTAATGTGCACTACTGGTATTTTAATATGCCACAGAAAGCATTCCGTGTTGAGGAGAGACTACAGTTGTAATTTAGGCCACTCCACCCTCATCCCGCTCCGTGTTCAAAGCTCAATCAATACAGAATGTCTTATTACGTGTCTAACTGTGTTGCTTAAAATCATGTTTGTCTGTGAGTGCGTGTTTGTGTCCTACACGTCAGCCCATCTGTCACAAATTAGCCGACGTGGCTAGCGCTAGTGTAATAACCAATGGTAGGGTTACAGGTTGTGTTTTTATTTCGTTTTAAAGTAAATCGGTTGAAAATGCCAAAATTATACATTTTTGGGGGAGTAGTAGAATAACACTATATGGGACGGTGTGGCCTGGAGGTAGAGCGCTCGACCCGTCAAGTTCGGGTCCCGGGCTGATGGGTACCTGGCACACTGGGTCAACTTAGCTCTGAGGGGTACCTGGCACACTGGGTCCACTTAGCTCTGATGGGTACCTGGCTCACTGGGTCCACTTAGCTCTGATGGGTACCTGGCACACTGGGTCCACTTAGCTCTGATGGGTACCTGGCTCACTGGGTCCACTTAGCTCTGATGGGTACCTGGCACACTGGGTCCACTTAGCTCTGATGGGTACCTGGCTCACTGGGTCCACTTAGCTCTGATGGGTACCTGGCACACTGGGTCCACTTAGCTCTGATGGGTACCTGGCACACTGGGTCCACTTAGCTCTGATGGGTACCCTCATGTTTTAGAACCACATAACACAATAAACACTATAGACTAGATTATCGCTGAAGATTGTAAGCATTGGTACATTTTGTTAGCTATCTCTCGACATTAGCGTCGTTAAATCTCACTTAAAAAGTCTGACTTCCTCTAGCTTATTTTGAATCGTTAAGTCGTGCCATTACTGTATGCAAGTTATTACTAGATCTACGTCAATATTTGAATACTCTGACCAAACCTATACAACATTTGATGCTTCTCTGGCTATAGTGTTAGTTTAGTTCTGCATCAGCTGCAAAGGCCTAGCCTATGCGACACTAGGGACAGTGGAAAACATGACTGTTAAACAGAAAATAAGAGAGGGATGGGGGGGGGGAAGAAGGAACAGAGTTTCTTCCAGGCATCTCTTAGGGGTGGCGAAGCCCCCCCCCCCCCCGAAAAAAATTCTACCGCCCCCCCCCCCCCCGAACGAAATGAAATTTATATAATTTATATAGAAAATATATACTTTTAACAGTGTCCGCCCCTCCCCCGAAGAAAGTCTACCGCCCCCCCCGAAAATTTCAAGTGCCCCCCCCCCCCGGAGAAAAAAGTCTGGAAGAAACACTGGCAAGGAAGCATACATTGCAGTTAAAATGAGAGTCCATGGTTGATATGATATTTATATTTATTAATATTAAAAGCAACAGTAGCTCAGAAAGAGAGGATGCTGGCTGCATCCGACGAAATCGGGGGGGGGGGAGTATAAACATTACATTTGTATTTTTATTGAGGGCAATGAAAGAATGGCCCGCGTTAGTTAGCAAATAGCCTAGCATCGCCACTAAAATTAAAAATTTGGCTAAATACATTTAAGTTTAATAATTTTTAATCATTTTTTTTATATTGAACAAAAAAAAAACATCTTTATTTTTTGACAAATATGAGTGCCAAATGATCCACTTTCTTCATTTATTAAAATTAGTACGCAGGAAATTGCTTAATCAAAATAAAGTGTCGTATATAATCGTAACCAACATTACATTAAAATTTTAAAACATTTGATTTGAGAATCGCGATCTTTATAAACTAAAGATTGAATAGAGTAGGCCTAACGTAACAAAACTTTACAGTCTTTATAAGCCTAAAAAATCTTTCGTATCCTATCCAAGAAGTTAACGCCACGTGTAGCCTATTATTACAAGTGTTTGTCATTATTTTGGGTTTAAATTTGTTTTAGAATACAAATTGACAGATTATTAAATTGCATGGTACAATCTTTTTAACAAGCTGAGATGAGGGTCGAAAACGATTTTTGTTTTAATTAATTCAATTATATTAAAAATTACAAGTTTAATAGTATCAATAGGCTCTACTAGAATAATATAATCGAGGGAATATTAACACTGTTTAAAATAAATGTATTTAGTATTAAAAAGGGGACCAAAACGTATTGCAATTTATAGTTAATTTACGTCGCGGTAAAATGGATTATGCGTGTGCATTTGGGTGTGGCGCACATTTTAGCACCGTATTGCTTCAACACTGAAAGCATATGCAGGTTCTTTCATTTAAAAAAGTAGATCGCTCCTAACGAGTGTGGTTGATCTTTTTTCAGCACAATGTTACGATTTAAAGGCTAGTAAACATGATGGAATTGGTTTCGAGGTAACACGAACTTGAGGGGAAAATAAATTGTAAATTTTAGCTTCAAGGATGTTAGCAATCACCCCAAAGACATTTGTGACGGTTATTTTAATAATTTAATTGACCCATGGGTCATCGATAGAAAATAATTAACTCGCACATCTTATTGAGGTACAGGTCTAACATTATATACTAACATAATTTATGACTCATTCATATTTTCTCCACGTGAAAGCCCGCTGACATTTAGCTGGCCACTAATTAATTTGCGAACTTGAGATAGTTACACAAATTTTTAATAGCAGTCACTAGCTTATCTACCCCAGTAATTTTTTACAATAAGAAAATATAAACGACTTGTCCATGATAAGAAGAATGGGTATCGCGAGTCCTTATGTAGAAGTATAAAGAACATTTTTTTTAGATTGGCCCGTGACCACTGTAAGCCTTGGTCGTAATGAATCAGTAGTTTGTTATAACAAGCAAAACATTCCAAAATTATTTTTTAAATCGTTTTATTTATGAAATAGGAATATGCGTATTGTTTGGCGTATGTAATTTATTTATCACAATAGTAATAATTTGGAACAATGCACTCCCTATTATTATTATCTTTTTCCACATAACATGAGCCTATTATTGAAACTGCAAATACGAAAGAACATTCTAAGTAGACAACAAGATTAAAAACATTTTAAAAAAATGAAACTATGAAACATGGTATTGAATAGAGTTCTAGATATGGTATATTCTTTCTTCTTCTTCTTTTTTTTTTTAGAACTGGTGAAACTTAAAAAACGATGTTTTGTGCTGAAGACGATGATGCAACATTAAAAGCTTCTGTTGTCCGTCCAAACGATGTTCTTGATATCGAAGTTTCACCTATAGCTGGTTTACCCCCAACTTGCTTGTCTACCAGTAATGACTTAACAAAAAACGGGGCAAAATTGAAAGTCAAAGAGAAGCGAGTCACTAAAGGCAATATTACGAAGATATCAAGCCCAATGAAACGCGGAGACCCCTTTTTACCGTCAGTTTTCTCTGACGAAAATCCTATAGCTGATTATACAATTAAAAAAAATTCTCGCAAAAAACCTTCCGATTGTAAATGTAAAGGGTTTGGGTACAACCTCAGTCCAAGTGCCTTGCTACCGGAAGAGATGAAGCAACAATGGGGTGTTGGCATGTTCGGAAAGCCATCTCTTGTTAAACCGAATACGAGTGTTTCCATTAGCAATACAAACGTACCCATACCAACTGTGGCCAACAACAAAGAAGGGGAGCCAAAGTTGAATCAGATTAGCTTGAACAGGACCAGTTCGGGGTGTCCTAGCAGTAAATGTGTCATGAGGTGTAAAGTTTGTTCAAAGGACCCGTGTCTTTGTATCGACATTACCACCACACATGAGGGGTTTCGAGTTCCAGACTCAAACGACAGGAGGAAGCAAAAAACAACAGCTAAACCGACCAGTTTCAAGTGTAAGGAGACGAAGAGCCCAGGGCCTATCATACTGGGGAGCACTAACAATGCTCCTGTGTTGAAGAGGATCGCTTGTTACAGCAGCAAAGACAACAGTAATATCATCAGCACCAGTAATTTTAATAGAAATAATACAAACTCTTTTAATGGGCACACGCCATTGCCATCTGATGTGAATTGTTTTAAAAATACAATCCCTGTGCAGCAAAACAGCTTGGGAGGCAATCGGTGCCAGAACTTAAATGGAAATGTTTCTTGTAATGTTAAAAGTTATTGCTGTACAAGTTGTGATGATGACCCACGAGATCTGGCACCAAAGGCCAGACATCGTCCCCCGTCAATGGTACCGAAGCGTCTTCTAGCAAATATCACACCATCGACAATGCTTTCCAACAGCAGTATGAGCAGCAGCAACAGCAGCGGGTATGATGCTAAAAAAAATTATTCCCGTAACGCAGCTCAGATGCTAATGCTGGGCACACAGTGTTGTAAGTGCGACAGCTGCAGACGTCGAGCTAGTCTCATGTCCAGAATGGAGGCTTTACGTTTCTCCTCCTCTCACGCTCAACAAATGTTTTCCCCATTTTTGTATGCAGCTTCCCAGAAGTATCAACCAGTTTCTATGCAGCCCTCGTTATCGACACCCGGAAGATATGCTCCTTACACCGTGCCCAATTACGGGTACACGCGTTCCACTGGAAGTGTTTACCGTTCTCCCGAACAATACCGATGTTCTAGTCCATCATATTATGATTACGCCGATATTCCCAGCATCAGACAGCCATTTTCAACAACACCCCTCTCCATGGTTCATGAAATAAACAAAATTGACAACTCTTACATAGACAGTGAAAATTCTTTGCCCTCCCCGCCATCTGCTGCATTTGTAGAGGATATTACGGACTTATCCATTCAGGACACGGTGGATTTCTTTGTAAGTATGAAATCCCCATTTGTGAACTCTTCTCCTTCGCCTGTATCGGATTCAAGCTCCGCTGCCTATACATCTCTCTCTCCGATTGATCGATGTCCGACTTCGCCACCAATCTTTAACAACGTGCCATCCTCGTGTTATTGTAGCACGGGTATGTGCTCGTCGTCCTACTCGTTACCCCATTTCATGCGAGAAATTAACTATAGTGAGCCACCCAGTCACAAATTCACCACACACGAAGCGACGTCACAACCAATGTCTTTACTGTATTCATCCTTAGCGTCAGATTTGGAGGATGAACTCCAGTGTGCAATAGAAAATATTCCAACTGGTTAGTGTTAAGCACTGATCCCTAAGAAAAACGCGACCCTATATTATATTTTCAAGTGTACAGCGTGGACCCATCAATACCTTGCCCCAATGTAAACTAGTGTTTGTAAACTAATTATTTGATTAAGCATTAAATGGGTAGGAAGCAGCAGGCGGTTAATAGAACAGTATATAATCTGATGAATTAACAATCTAGATAGTTGATTATTTTATATAAAGTGTGTTTTAAGTTCAACTACATTTTCTATTTCTATATTTTTAACATTTTAGTATTTTGTTCACTCAACAAATTAGCACCTACATACTACAGACATGTTGGGCTTTCATTCAATCATAATTGTATTTATTCAAATGTTCACCATTCATTTACTGGTTTCATGTAATACTTTCTTGATTTTTGCATTTAAATAGATTCTAAATTACTCATATCATTGACTTGATGTAAATTATGACAAAAGTTATGTTTTTAAAATGCCACAATTAACCTACGTATTTAAGGGGAGTGACTGTCATTTCAATTGTTGCCATGTAATCTGTGTGTAGAATATATCTATTCTAATATGGTATATTTTTAATGCCAGTAAACTTAATGCTCATGTATTTTGTCTTTCAATAAATTTGTATGTTTTAAAAAACTAGAGCTCAAGGTTGAGTTAAAAATAAAGGTAATAATTAAAGAACAATGATATAGAAACATTTTTAAATTGTATGTTGATGTTTATTAATGTTCAATGGTTGTATAGTTAAAAACAGACAATATTATGAAATTAAAAGTATACATTACACTTTCATTAAAAAACTGCCAATTCATTAAACATGCTGTCAAAATTTTTGCATATATAAAAATGTACAATCTTGTAAACAATATGGAATGTTGGGTTACGAATTACAAGGAATAAAGAGTATCAAATATAAAATAGTACATGTGGCCAATATTTTACATTTTAATTCAACCTTTATTTTAAAGACCAAGTTAACGATCATGAAAATATTGTTAATTAAAATGGAAGGCATTGCATTAGAATATTTACCTGTAATAGCTCTTTAAAAATATAAATATTTTTTTTACATTGAGCACTTAAAATTTTACAATAAAAAATTTTTAGTAAAATTTACTTTGTTGTCTAGAACAAAAAACTAAAAAAAGATCTTATTTAAAATCTGGTATCTGGTAGTACAAAATGTTAAAAAAAAAAAAAAAAACTAACCTAAAAAATGGCAACACACTTTTTTTGGTTACATATCTTGGATTAAAATGATGCCCAAACAAGCCTTAAAAATGCAGGATAGAAAATTAAATATTGCTCCACTACAAGACAACTGTGCAGTCTGGAGTTAAAAGTAATCCAGTGCAAACACTAAATGTGAAATATACAATGGATGATATATAAAACACTTTCCAACATCATATACAGTCTTTTTTACAGTCAATAATATTCAATTTAAGGGACTATTTAAAACAAATATGTACAGTAAAAATCCCCACAACTACTAATCCATACTAATCTTTTTCAAGTTCACAATTGTAATGGACGAAAAGTAAACTTCACAAAGTAAACAATTATGCCATTCTTCAAAACTCACAAATTAACAAGCAGCAAAAATGTATTGAAATTGGTTGAAACTGAGAATGAAAATGGATAACAGTTTTACCTTTCAATGAAGAAATCAAATACACAATTTAAAACTGATAAAAGATAATATCGGCATCTATAATCTCTCTTACTTAGGCTGCCCACTGTTTATGGTATAAAAAGATCAGTTCTACTTGTAAACTGATTAAACTCAAGTCAGCATACAATATGATAACTATGTTATAAACCGCAATTGAAAATCAATGGACATACAACAAAAGTACTGAAAAAATCGATAAGACAAATATAAACATTAAAATGTATGCTGCTGATAGTTTGATAACAATTGTGAACACAGAGCTATACACACAACTTTTACATAAACACTTCTCTTACTGCCTCCTTTTTTGCTCCCTTGTCTTTTTTTGAGTCTTTTTCTTTCTTTGCTTCTTTTTCTTTTTTAGGAGGTGTTTCTTTTTCTTTTTTAGGAGGTTTTTCTTTTTTAGAATCTTTTTCTTTTTTGGAGTCTTTTTCCTTCTTAGATTCATTTTCCTTTTCTTTCTTTGAAGGCTTTAGAGCTTTCTGTGGTTTTTCCGCTACTGGAGGCTTTTCTGGTTTCTGTAAAAAAAAAGAAAGCAATGAATGAAGTTAATGAATTGTATTGCTATAAATAGTTCTGTTAATCAACTGTGATTCAAATATGTTCAAACGTTGATTACAACTTTGCCATTCCTGCTACTAACCCAAGCTTTTAAAGAGGCTATGGGGGTTCCACTGCATACTTAATGTAATAAATAGGCAAAAATGGAAACTAAATGTGATAAGTGAAAATTGTTTACTTTAGCAACTGGAGGCTTTTCTTTGCCAGGTTTTGGTGCAACTGCAGGCTTGACTTTAGCTGCAGGTGTTTCCTTCAGATCAATAGAGTCTAAGCTACCCTTTGCACTGGAACTGTCTCTTGACCGGTCCAGACTTTCTGATCTGTCACTCTCAGATCTCCTCTTGTTCTGCAGGGCTACTGCTGCTAGAGGAGTTGCCACCCCTCCCATGTGGTTGGACACACCTCTCCTATCTTCATGAGGAGAATACCTGACAGTTGGCCTTCTCTCTTCTTGTGGGGAATCTTGAGGAACTGCAGGAAGCCGGTTATCAAAATCTTCATCCTCTGAAGATGAACTTTCCCCTTTGGCCTTTTTAACTGTTGAGCAAAATCTAGGTTTAAATTTTGGGAAATCTTTGTACGTTAAATTGCCACAGCAAATTAAAATAAATTCTCATATGCCTCCAAGTTTCCAGTAGAAAATAGCTACATGAGACAGATCCTGAGTCACAATCTCATTAAAATTTGATGAAAATGTTTGAAAACTACAGTTACCTGGTTGCCTAATAATTTCTCGAGTTATAACTTTGGGAGATTCTTCTTTTGGTAGTGGAGACTGCAACGGTGTTCTGTCTTCCTGGAAGGAATCTTCAGTTACTCTTGAAAGTGCCGATCTATTCACATCTTCCTTCATTGCATTAAACGAAAGATTGTGAATATCCAGGCTACGATATTCATACAAGTCACGTCGATGACTCACTGAGAAAAAAAATAAAATTGTTATAGTAGATTTAACAATTATAAAGCCTACACAGTAATAAAAACTATAGTTGCACTTACCAATGCACCTTCAAGTAAAGTAGTTATTTCCACAGTACAAAAGTTTTTTTCTTACCTAACCACAACCATCAAAATTACTTGGCTCAAACAATTACATTGCTGTTATAAAATTAAAGTGTTTATTCTAATACTAATCCGATCAATGTTTTTTTTTTGGTAGAAAAATGAAAGCTCTTTTGTTTTCTATGAACAAGACCTCAGAAAAATCCATTCTTAATATTAATTTTCCCAACACAAGCTTATTATTCTCACGAAAAAAAACCCGCTACTTTTTCTTCTTTAAAACCAATATTTTATCTTAAATAAATAAATAATTAGTTAAAATTCATATCAATTACAATTAATTCATATCAGTAGTGCACAGTAATCAACAGGCAAAAAAAATATGAGTAGTTTTGCAGCTGAAATACAAAAAAAAAAAATGTAATGAAAAATAAAACAACTCCGGTGAAACATAAAATTAATTATGGGCTGAAAGAGTTAAGACTGAGTTATGGTGGAGAGCTGTAATATTAATGGCTAGGATTCTTACAATTATCCTGACTCCTAGATTTGTTGTTATTTAAGACCGAGTTCAGGGACTGTCTGCTGTGAGCCCTCTCAAACTGCTTGGATGGTCTGTCTGCCATGGAAGCATTGAGCCTTGTCTGATAAAGTGTCCTGCCAGAGTAGCGATACTTGGAACCAAACCGTGGGAAGCCTGTCCTCTTCTTGGCATCATCAGCTGATCTCAAACTACAAAAAGTGTGATCAAAACCGGTTAATAACATATTAAAGTCAGCTGAATATTCCTATACTTGAAATACTTAGTTAAAAAAACCTACAGATGATGTATTAAAAAATTAGTAGACTGTAGGGTGAAGAAATACAATGCCTTTACAATAAATTTATTGAGTATGTAAAGCTTCTATGAAACCATTAAAAAAAAAAAAAATTACAGTTAACAAGTTTTGAAGGTGTAAGACATTCAAAACTTGATTTGATCCAAAATGAAACCCACAAAGGTAATGGGTATTTGATTGTGGCGTTTGCAATTTTAAATAATGATTTTAAATTATCTAAATTCAAGTTATTATTTTTAGAAAAAAAAGACAAATGTATCTAAATTAATGCTTGTTTCTATTTCATTAAAACAAATTGACCTAGTCATTTTCAGAAAGTGAAAACAACTGCAGACAGCCAACATTTTAAAGGCTTCTGGCTTAAAACATTGGAATAAGAATGTTATTACATTTCAGTTAAACATGTCAGTTTTTGTGATCTATTTAGGTAATTCCATCAAATCATTACGTACTCTGTGTACACTAAGTGTAAACAATTCCCTTAATATCTGTGAACACAGTACACAGGAAACGTTGAAAATCATATCTTATAAAGAATCAATAATAAATAGCTAAATAGTGAAGAAAATAAAGACATTGAAGAATACATACCGAAGAAAAGCATGGTGTTCCACTGCAATTTTCCACACACGTTTGGCCATTTTATTGTTTGGAAGTCTAAATGCAATCCAGCTTTCATAAGTCTCAAACTGTCAACATAATAAAAGGTTAAAATTGGGAAGCCATCTGACTAAAGGTTATCTGCAATTTATGTGCCAATTTCACAGCTAGATAGCATCAATGTATAGATAGACATGAGGCAAATAAATCAGGGGAGGCAGATAAATAACCATGTGTGAAGCCAATTTGACATGAGATATTACTTCTAGTATTTAATCAAACTTTAGTGTTACTACTGCAAGTATGTAATCAAACTTTAATGTTACTACTGCTAGTATGTAATCAAACTTTAGTATTCCTATTGTTGTGTTTACCTCTGCTGGGCGAATCCTAAGCAAGAACTTGTTTCTTCTGTAAGATATTTTTAAGATCTTTGGCCAAACAAATCTGTTGATCCTGAGATTATCTCTGTATACAGAAATGCCAGTAGCTCCCACACCCAGTAAAATATCAACATAGTCAGAATCCTGGCAACAAGGCAGATTGACAAAAGTAAACATACAAATTATTTGATGAAAATCATGGTCAGTTATTTCATGGATACAAAAACAAAAAAAAAAAAAATTCTCATGACCTTTTATAACTAGATTCATAGTTAAATGTCAGCAGAACAGGATCAAGCCTTATTTTTGTTATTTTAAGTTTCATGGTCATATCAACAATATATATTTTAATTAGCTTATCAAATTATTGTCTGAAAATAGTAATGGGTGTTTAGCATTTGTAGTGAATTACTTATATGTTCTGTTGGGTATGTTGGAGCAAAACACACAGTAAAAATTAAAAGATAAATACTATAAAAGCAGTGCTGTATTCCACAGATAAATGTTACATTAATAGTAAGTTAAATGTTCATTCTCGGCAATATCATGAACAAAAATACAGATTTAAGAAAGAAGCCATGCCTCTATTGTCTATAATGCTATTTACATATATCAAAGACACAGGTTTTTGTCTAGCAGCCATTTAAAAACAAAAAAATCACTTTCTAGCTACCATTTGAGCTGATAATTTAACTTTGTATCAAAGTAGTTATTAATTACAGCTTTTATAATTAACAAAGAACAAAATCTTAAGCAACACAATAGTTTAACAGCACTGAATAACAAGGTAGTGTTTTAATAACCAAGTGCTGCTAAATTTATTTTTACCTTGGCCTTATGAAGATCTACTCCATACAGGGCAATTTTTTTACTGTACTCCAGATAATGCAGCTCTGCCTGCTCTGGGGTTTGTCCTCTGGAAATGAGAGGCAAGTTCAGATTTACAGTCAGTAACAAATTCTTAAAAATTAATAGATGACAATTTTAAACAAATGATGTTCACATACAATTTGAGGGTTATTACAATAAAAATAAACTAAAAAACCCCATTTATCACAGCGAGCCTAAAAGAGATGTATAAAATGTTATCACTCACTTGTGTTGTTTGTGTAAGGCAGCAATTTTGTAGATTAAGTCTTCAGTCTGGTCTGGGGCAAAAGGCATGTCTCTAATGTAATCCACACCTGTGCCATGGTCAATGGGGTCATAGTCACCAATATCAGCCTGGACAGCATAGGACCCTAACATGGCGTGTGTAGCCTGAGAGCAAGGCAGCCTAAACAAAATTAACATAACTCAAATAATCCCTTCTGTGTAGCCTGAGAGCAAGGCAGCCTAAACAAAATTAACATAACTCAAATAATCCCTTCTGTGTAGCCTGAGAGCAAGGCAGCCTAAACAAAATTAACATAACTCAAATAATCCCTTCTGTGTAGCCTGAGAGCAAGGCAGCCTAAACAAAATTAACATAACTCAAATAATCCCTTCTGTGTAGCCTGAGAGCAAGGCAGCCTAAACAAAATTAACATAACACAAATAATCCCTTCTGTGTAGCTGAAACCTTGAAAATTTCATTACCCGTCAGTGTTTCTAAAGACATTAACTGCCGATGGGATAAGCAAGTCTTTTCTCAATCTTAGAATTTCTAAGTGAAGCTAAACACGAACAGAGAAATTTTAACATAAAATTTACTTACTTTCCACTTATTATGTCTCTCCTAATCTGTAGACAAACTAGGTATCTGAAATATAAATAGTTAAAGTTACTTTAGTGCAAAAGACTTTAATTGAGGCCTGACACATGATTGAGTTTGTTCAGCAAGAGATGCTAATATTAATATAGGCCTAAATTTCCTTTTTTTTTCTACTAGCCATTTTAATTGTTTTTAGAAAACCTATGATGGAACACAAGAACAGATACCATGACTGAAGACAAGAACAGATACCAGGACTGAACACAAGAACAAATGCCATGACAAGTTACCTGGTCAAACTCTCTGAAAGCTGAGTAGGATCTGGGGGATAGAACTTCAACGCAAACTCAAATTCCATCTTTCCTCCTAAAATAGAGACAATAATTCATAATACAAGATTTTAAGAGCCAATGTGAAATGTGCTTGCAGGAATTTAGCCTGATTTATAGCTTTATTTTTTTTCTTTAACAAAATAAGTACTATGCACATTTAAAAATTGGATTTATGAACATCCAAAGAAATGAAACGCATTATAATAAATCAATAATATATACATAAAAAAAAACAGAATTAACTTACTTTTTTTTTGTTTGGTAATTTTTTTGTTCAGATCGAGCCAATACTGTGAGGCAGGTAAAAGAAATGTTGAATTAGACAATGGTTAAACAGATTTTAAAACTAGAGCATTGCATACTATTTTTAGTTAGATGTCTCTTATACAAAATAGTAGGTATACAAATTATATTGGTGCAGAACTGTCTGCATTGTTTTCCATTTTCCGCCAAAAATGAAACAAATTCTAGTAAGAAAACAAGACTACGAGTAGACTTATTAGAATGAATGGGTTATGTATGCATAATGCACAATTGGTAACATCCGTAATCTCCCTAAGATGCTTAATGATTAACAACAACAAAAATAATCGTACTTTCACATTCTCTGGGTCAAGGTCTTCTTTAAAGGTCAGCCCAAAATAGTCCCTCTCCAGCAAGTCCAAGTGATCACAAACTCTTTCATAAAGGGTTTGTCCTGTTGATCGTTTCTATAGAAAAACAAAACTGTTTGAAAATTTCTAATGACAAAAAAATTGACTTGTTTCTAAAAAAAATAATTGGTGGATCATTTTATCATTCCTAATAAAAATAATTGAACCAGATCACTTAGATTTTTACAATACTATCAAAGGAGGCATAAATAGTGATTTGAACAGTGTAATTTCAAAGTTCTGTACTCACGTCAACAGCCACCTCATACACCCCCCTCCCCATTTAACAACAGAACACTACATCAAGTTGGGTACTCACGTCAACAGCCACCTCATACACCCCCCCATTTAACAACAGAACACTACATCAAGTTGGGTACTCACGTCAACAGCCACCTCGTACACCTCCCCATTTAGCAGCAAAACACTACACTGCATTGGTCTTGGGATGCGAGTTTTGTTATCAATAGGAACAATTGGCCTGATCCCCGGGGGAGGGCCTTGGCTCTGTGGTCCATCCATGCTGCAGCTACTGGACTCACTAGTGCAGAGATCTTCCTCTGCTATATCCTCCTAGTAGCAAATTATGACAAGTTGATAAACAGCCTTTTCACTTCCTTCATATTTTTTTGCATAACAGGTTAGTAGCATTTAGATTTTTGGAATAAATTTTTAACTTAAACAATGATAAAGGCCCAAGCACAACAGCAGTCACAACCAAAAACAAATGTAGAAAAAATTTAACGTTATGCTAACTTTTATAGTGAAAATAATACTTATTAAAATAAAAATATTTTTTAAGCTTAAAAGCAAACACTTGTATGACTTAAGCTGGTCCATAGTTATACAGGTCTATGCCTTTTCTTTTTAAGATTTTTTTTTACATTTGTAAAACAAGAGAAATTGATTTTTTTTATAACCTACATCATGAAAATATATTTTCTAGAATAAAATAAATATCACCTGACAAAGCCAGCTTACCATCTCTAAAAGTAACAAACTTTTAACAATTAAAGATTAGATGGAGAAAACTTTATCATATTATCATATGGGCTAAATATAATAACAATGGCAATTAGGCCTAAATTAAAATATCACATCTTGGAAAAGTTTAAGATTGTTTTTATTATAACAGAGATCCCAAACTGAACACATTTGTTAATGTTAGTACAGTGTTAAAGTTAGACCATGTGCAGAATGAATATAAATGTCATTAAATGACAAATGTGTTCACAGTGACATCTTTCAATAAAACCTGATTTAAACGAATCACCTGTTCACCCAGGTGACTTAATTGATGTGATATGACAGAGTTTGTAATAGAAAAGCTCATTTTAATTTTTAATGTGCCTATTTTTCTGGGGTCTAGAATATCAAGAAAATATGGATGGTTGGACGCTATAGAAATTCTCAGGGTATTTCAGGCATGTCGCACTGTGTAAGGATTATTGTTGAACCAGGAAATGGCGGAAATAATGAAATAAATCTAATTTCGGAAATTAAATGCAAATAATATTTGATAAAACTGTTATCAATTCACTCACATATCAGCACATTGTTAGAAAAAAAAAAAACTAGCGAAGACGAACTATAGGTCAGTTGAAGAAATGAACATGTAATCTACCTGACAGTGTCACGGAACTACACAGGTAGGAAACTCAAAATGGCATCCAGCTCACGACAGGTAACAAACGGACTAGCAGGATCATCACCAAATAAAATGAATCAAGCGCAATGGCCTTTGTTTAAAGAACAGGCGACTGGCCTGTATCAAACAGACAGAGAAAACCCAGACAAAAATACAGAAGTTTAAGCACGTTAGTGGTCACCTGCAAGTTAGATGAGTGGTATTCAGCGAGATGTTTCAAACACTTGTCCACTTCCGCAATCGGTACCTGGCTGCGTCACGGGCGACACAGGGGAGACAACCCTTCTTTCATTGTACGGGACAGGTGACCTACTTTTTGGTTCACTCGATAGTTACTTACACTTACAGCCTTTCTATGGGGTTCTGTTACTAGATCTAGTTGAATCTAAGAGCTACTGGCCACATCTTACATCAAACTGTCCAGACCACAATAATTATCTGTCAGATGACAAATTACCAATACCGTATACAATTTAAAATACCTTTTTAAACAACAGGGGAAAAAACTTTCAAAAGAATATTACTGAATTATTGACCGATGACCTCTGTGACCTACAGGTCTATAAATAATATAATACAAAAATCCCAAATGACGAGGTGAGTAATTCCAACAGAGGAAATATTTTTTTTTTTGCTGTTGGGTGTACGAGAACCAGTGTTTCTTCAAGACTTTTTTCTCCGGGTAGGGGCGGGGTAAAGAGACGACGACGATGGACACTGTAAAAGTAAATATTTTCTATATAAATTTGATTTCCTTCGGGGGAGGGGGTGGGGGGGACACCCCGAAAAGAGATGCCTGGAAGAAACTCTGACGAGAATACCGCTGGTATAGATGTAATTTTTTTCAAATGGTGTCTACAGCAATTTTTAACACATTGAGTTCCAAAATATCATTTAGAAAACAACAAGGAACAACGGGCTGATCAAGTTGTCTACAAACTAGACTGGCTCAGTGCTGGTAGCTCAGACAACTGGCGTGCTACCTAATGATGAGTAGGGCCTACATGACCACCATACAAGATTATGCAGCATGAGGTCATTAGTCCCGTCCCACCCCCCCATCCGTCATGTTACGTCAGCTGACTGATATGTAAACCCTAATAGTTCACCCACGTTATGTCTGACCACGCTACTTACTTAAAGCTAGTGAAAGTGTGTAGCCTACTGGGATGGTGACTTGAACACATGAAAGTGTGTGCTGGGATGGTGACTTGAACACCTGAAAGTATGTGCTGGGATGGTGACTTGAACACCTGAAAGTGTGTGCTGGGATGGTGACTTGAACACCTGAAAGTATGTGCTGGGATGGTGACTTGAACACCTGAAAGTGTGTGCTGGGATGGTGACTTGAACACCTGAAAGTGTGTGCTGGGATGGTGACTTGAACACCTGAAGGTGTGTGCTGGGATGGTGACTTGAACACCTGAAAGTGTGTGCTGGGATGTGATGGTGACTTGAACACTTGAAAGTGTGTGCTGGGATGGTGACTTGAACACCTGAAGGTGTGTAGCCTACTGGGATGATGACTTGAACACCTGAAAGTGTGTGCTGGGATGATGACTTGAACACCTGAATGTGTGTAGCCTACTGGGATGGTGACTTGAACACATGAAAGTGTGTAGCCTACTGGGATGGTGACTTGAACACATGAAAGTGTGTAGCCTACTGGGATGGTGACTTGAACACCTGAAAGTGTGTGCTGGGATGGTGACTTGAACACCTGAAAGTGTGTGCTGGGATGGTGACTTGAACACCTGAAGGTGTGTGCTGGGATGGTGACTTGAACACCTGAAAGTGTGTGCTGGGGTGTGATGGTGACTTGAACACCTGTAAGTGTGTGCTGGGATGGTGACTTGAACACCTGAATGTGTGTAGCCTACTGGGATGGTGACTTGAACATCTGAAAGTGTGTAGCCTACTGGGATGGTGACTTGAACACATGAAAGTGTGTGCTGGGATGGTGACTTGAACACCTGAAAGTGTGTAGCCTACTGGGATGGTGACTTGAACACCTGAAAGTGTGTGCTGGGATGGTGACTTGAACACCTGAAAGTGTATAGCCTACTGGGATGGTGACTTGAACACATGAAAGTGTGTGCTGGGATGGTGACTTGAACACCTGAAAGTGTATAGCCTACTGGGATGGTGACTTGAACACCTGAAAGTGTGTGCTGGGATGGTGACTTGAACACCTGAAAGTGTGTGCTGGGATGGTGACTTGAACACCTGAAAGTGTGTGCTGGGATGGTGACTTGAACACCTGAAAGTGTGTGCTGGGATGGTGACTTGAACACCTGAAAGTGTGTGCTGGGATGGTGACTTGAACTTCTGAAAGTGTGTGCTGGGATGTGATGGTGACTTGAACACCTAGGATCGTGCAGATGTTATCTATGATATCTACAGTAACTTAAAAGAGGACGTGTGTATTGAGGAAAGAAAATATTAAGAGCTATTTTGTTTAGTCAAAGTTATCATGGCCCACAAACTACTGATGTGTGCTGATGTGTAATGGTGCAGCTAACCCCACACACAGTGCTCTTGTGTAATGGTGCAGCTAGTCCCACACAAAGTGCTGATGTGTAATGGTGCAGCTAACCCCACACAAAGTGCTGATGTGTAATGGTGCAGCTAGCCCCACACAAAGTGCTGATGTGTAATGGTGCAGCTAGCCCAACACAAAGTGCTAATGTGTAATGGTGCAGCTAGCCCAACACAAAGTAACTTGAACACCTGAAAGTGTGTGCTGGGATGTAATGGTGACTTGAACACCTTAAAGTGTGTGCTGGGATGGTGACTTGAACACCTGAAAGTGTGTGCTGGGATGGTGACTTGAACACCTGAAAGTGTGTGCTGGGATGGTGACTTGAACACCTGAAAGTGTGTGCTGGGATGGTGACTTGAACACCTGAAGGTGTGTGCTGGGATGGTGACTTGAACACCTGAAAGTGTGTGCTGGGATGGTGACTTGAACACCTGAATGTGTGTAGCCTACTGGGATGGTGACTTGAACACCTGAAAGTGTGTGCTGGGATGGTGACTTGAACACCTGAAAGTGTGTGCTGGGATGGTGACTTGAACACCTGAAAGTGTGTGCTGGGATGGTGACTTGAACACCTGAAGGTGTGTGCTGGGATGGTGACTTGAACACCTGAAAGTGTGTGCTGGGATGGTGACTTGAACACCTGAAGGTGTGTGCTGGGATGGTGACTTGAACACATGAAAGTGTGTGCTGGGATGGTGACTTGAACACCTGAAAGTGTGTAGCCTACTGGGATGGTGACTTGAACACATGAAAGTGTGTAGCCTACTGGGATGATGACTTGAACATCTGAAAGTGTGTGCTGGGATGGTGACTTGAACACCTGAAAGTGTGTGCTGGGATGGTGACTTGAACACCTGAAGGTGTGTGCTGGGATGGTGACTTGAACACCTGAAAGTGTGTGCTGGGATGGTGACTTAACACCTGAAAGTGTGTAGCCTACTGGGATGATGACTTGAACACCTGAAAGTGTGTGCTGGGATGGTGACTTGAACACCTGAAGGTGTGTGCTGGGATGGTGACTTGAACACCTGAAAGTGTGTGCTGGGATGGTGACTTAACATCTGAAAGTGTGTAGCCTACTGGGATGATGACTTGAACACCTGAAAGTGTGTGCTGTGATGGTGACTTGAACACCTGAAGGTGTGTGCTGGGATGGTGACTTGAACACCTGAAAGTGTGTGCTGGGATGGTGACTTGAACACCTGAAAGTGTGTGCTGGGATGGTGACTTGAACACCTAGGATCGTGCAGATATTATCTATGATATCTACAGTAACTTAAAAGAGGGCGTGTGTATTAAAGAAAGAAAATGGTGGAGCTCAAAACTAGACCCACATTAAAAGAGAAAAATTACTTACACATATGGAGCTCATGATATGAATAACTCTCATATATTAGTATGAAGGTAGTCAAAGATTCAGTGTGGCCTTCATCTGATTGTCAAAGTGAGACTGTGTGGATCCTTGTTTAAACTGTTAATGACAAACTTGAAAAATGCAGAAAGATTTTTTTTCTGAAATATTGTCACTCAACATTGACAACACTGCAATGTATTTCCTGTGTTGTCAACACCTGACCTTATACTACTTGTGAATCCACAGTGCTCAAGTTTTGCCCTTCAAGAAACGGATTTTGTGTGGCATCCATCAAAACTAACAGTTCAACTTAGGTGCTTCCTTGCCCATGAGGGCAAGTTCCCTTATCTCCCTTTTTAAAAAGTGTTTCAGCCAGTGATGTAACTGTTGATTTACAGCTTTATTAGGGTTTCTTTCAGACACTTTAAACTCCAGGGTAGGAGAGGGGCACACTTTAAATTTCTGAAGACAGGGTACACTGATTTATTTTTTCCATTTCCTCATACACACAGCAAACTTTACTAATCTAGGCTGCCCCTGTTTTAATACTCATTCATTTCTACTCTTTGAATGCAGACTTACAATACAGCATGGGAAAGTTGGATTTTTGTAGAACAGCTATTACATCTTGTCAATACAGACAGGACATGAATGATGAAGGAGTTTCTTAACTCATGCTATAAGCCAAGTAAAGCCTGGTCAATCTTAAACTTGACCTTTTGCCTTTTAATCATTATTCTATATTTTATTGCCATTTAACAATCATGATGCAAATCTAGATTTAGATCGATAATAGATCAATCACCATTCGTATGATCTAAATCTAGAACAGATTTATTTTTATGAACTAAATTTCTAGGTGTACTAGAACAGGGGTTCCCAACCCTGTGCCCGCGGGCGCCATGGCGCCCGCCGAAGGATTTGTATGTGCCCGCCTCTCACTATTCCACTATTCGACAGAATTTATTTCATAAACATTATTGTGAAAGGTTGAAGGGGATGGAAATCGAAAGTTTGAGGGGGGGGGGGGGGGTTGCAAATCGAAAATTTGAGATTTGACGGTGGGGTGCAAATCGAAAGTTTTGTCCCCGGGTGACGGGAAGGGTCGCTACGCCTATGGAAGGAGTTTGTCGATTTAAAACAGGTGGTGCCCGCCACCCTACCGATATTTTAGAATGTGCTCTAGAGTAAAAAAAGGTTGGGAACCCCTGTACTAGAATCTAGATTCTTATACTTAATTATTTTATATAAAACTAATATAGTAATAGTTACATATACATCTAGTAATACTGTTTAGTTTAGTAGATTTTGTTATTTTAAAAATTTTAGTAGATCTAGATTAGCTAGAAAATCTAGTCTAAAGTCTAAGTCCTAACCTAAGTGTAGATCTAGCTAGCTAGATCAATGTCCTGGGCTAGGCATGCAGTTCAGTTCTCATTCTAACTCTTTCTTCTTCTAAGAGTTACTAAGACTATCTAACTAAATTCAAAGTTCTTGTGTTTGTTAACAGTTCGATTATGTTATTGTTATGAATGTTATGTAATTTCAAATTATTAAATTTAAATAATTTTGTTTTTGTGTTTTTTAGTCAAAGTGAAAGTGGGCTTCTAATCTTAAAAGGCACTTTCCAGACTTTAGACAGGTCTAAATTTGTCTATTTCTGTTAACATATTTGGATCTTAATATGTTTTTAGTTGTAGTATTATAGATTAGGTTCTAGAATCTAGAAATAGAGTCTAGTCTACGCTTGGAGTCTAGATACTAGTAGATCTAGATAGACATGTCTTCTTATGAGATTATCATTATGATTATTGATAAAAGATTTCGTAAAATGGTGCCTAGTGACCGGAACCGGATCCGAAGAAATTAATATTAAAGGTTACCTCCCTTATCCAGTAATAATAACTAGATCTAGACCCCTATTATTTAATTTAATTAGGCCTAATTATCTCAGTAAAAGTTTCTAAAAAATTGGGATCACTAGTGCAAAAAGTGCACGGGCGAAAATTTAAGCCTTCCACTTTTTTTGCCAGCACGCACGCAACCATGACCTATTTCTGATGTCTAGACATTTGAATATTTATACGCACGCCAAAAAATAAATACAACTCCTTATCCGCCTTTATGGTTAGGATTCGGGTCTAAGTAAATGTTAGGGTCAGGATCAGGGTTAGTGTTAGAGTAAGCTCACGGTCTACTAAGCTTTGTTTTAAAAAAAATCGCAATTTTAGGATTTGAGGGGGGCTTTAAATGATCGGATCTTTTTAAAAAAGATTTTTTACTCCTCCAACCCAAATAGCAAAAGCCCCCCCCCCCCCCCCCCCAGAAGTTTATTTATTTTCTATAGAATTGTCTGCACTAGAGCAGTGGCAAAGGGGGGGGGGGGATCAATAATTCAAAAATAAGGAACTGACAAATATCTTACAGCGAAACGACGCCTTCATTAATTTAAGAAAGCTCCTAACACCTGGAGTAGAAGTGTTCTAGCTCACATCTGAATAGTGTGATCAATGGGCATTCTAGATTTTCATACATTCTTATTTCTGTAAATTTTCATTAAATTAGCCTGTTAGATGCTATTTTGATAAAAGAAAGAATGGTTTTATATCTATTATGTTAAAAAATATAATCTATACGGTAAAATAAATAAAACACAATTTTTATGGTCAAAGGGAAGCAAACATGAAATTATTTTCCATCGCAGTAAAGCCAAGGTTATCTCGCTTTTTTTGTAGAGAATCATGTATTAATATTACCATTATTACCATTTTTAACACGTTTTTAACACGTTTTTAACACGTTTTTATTAACTCAGCTTCGCGTGTGTTTGTTGTTAAAATTGACATCGAAAATTAGCCCACTTCTGATTGCTCAATAGATCTGAAATTTGGCATGTAGGCTACTTTCGCCTAACAATTTCAGATGCAATCATAAAAACTAGCAATTAGAGACCGTAATTAGCTTAATTTAATTACGCCCCAAGGACCATAAAATTGAGGACATGATTTCTAAAGATACCGACAAGACTGGAGGCCTATAGACACAGTTACTTCGGCCCCAATCGATGTGAGCGCGCTGGCCGTGATCGTATAGTGGTTAGTACTTCGCGTTGTGGCCGCGACAACCCAGGTTCGAATCCTGGTCGCTCAAGATTTTTTTAGTCCGTGTATTTATAAACACTTTTTTAAAAACCACGTTTTTCATGTGTAGCAACGGACTAAAAAGGAGAAAATAAAATACTTAAAAAAAAACTTTTTAAAAAACCACGTTTTTCTTGTGGACTAAAAAGTAGAAAATAACTATTTACATACATTTGATGACAAAAAACGTGGGTACGTTCACCATCAAATTTCCCGACCCATCTGCCCGACCCACGTTTTTTGTCATCAAATGTATGTAAATAGTTATTTTCTACTTTTTAGTCCACAAGAAAAACGTGGTTTTTTAAAAAGTTTTTTTTTAAGTATTTTATTATTAACTCAGCTTCGCGTGGATGTGTTTGTTGTTAAAATTGACATCGAAAATTAGCCCACTTCTGATTGCTCTATAGATCTGAAATTTGGCATGCAGGTTACTTTCGCCTAACAATTTCAGATGCAATCATAAAAACTAGCAATTAGAGACCGTAATTAGCTTAATTTAATTACGCCCAAAGGACCATAAAATTGAGGACATGATTTCTAAAGATACCGACAAGACTGGAGGCTTGTTGACACAGTTACTTCGGCCCCAATCGATGTGAGCGCGCTGGCCGTGATCGTATAGTGGTTAGTACTTCGCGTTGTGGCCGCGACAACCCAGGTTCGAATCCTGGTCGCTCAAGATTTTTTTAGTCCGTGTATTTATAAACACTTAGTCAATTCATACTTAATCAAGTCATTATATAAAGTAGAAAATAAACTATATAAAAAACTTTTTTAAAAAACACGTTTTTCATGTGTAGCAACGGACTAAAAAGGAGAAAATAAAATACTTAAAAAAAACTTTTTAAAAAACCACGTTTTTCTTGTGGACTAAAAAGTAGAAAATAACTATTTACATACATTTGATGACAAAAAACGTGGGTCGGGCAGATGGGTCGAGAAATTTGATGGTGAACGTACCCACGTTTTTTGTCATCAAATGTATGTAAATAGTTATTTTCTACTTTTTAGTCCACAAGAAAAACGTGGTTTTTTAAAAAGTTTTTTTTAAGTATTTTATTCTTAACTCAGCTTCGCGTTTGTTTGTTTGGTTGTTTGGATGTTTGTTGTTAAAATTGACATCGAAAATTAGCCCACTTCTGATTGCTCTAGAGACCTGAAATTTGGCATGCATGCTACTTTCGCCTAACAATTTCAGATGCAATCATAAAAACTAGCAATTAGTGACCGTAATTAGCTTAATTTAATTACGCCCCAAGGACCATAAAATTGAGGACATGATTTCTAAAGATACCGACAAGACTGGAGGCCTAATGACACAGTTACTTCGGCCCCAATCGATGTGAGCGCGCTGGCCGTGATCGTATAGTGGTTAGTACTTCGCGTTGTGGCCGCGACAACCCAGGTTCGAATCCTTGTCGCTCAATATTTTTAGTCCGTGTATTTATAAACACTTTTTTTAAAAACCACGTTTTTCATGTGTAGCAACGGACTAAAAAGGAGAACGGACACGGTAACACATTGTTAACGGTGACACGGTTGGTACGCTGGGCATGCTAAAATACACATAAACACGTTTTTTCCTTAACTCAGCTTCGCGTTTATTTGTTTGTTTATGGGAGATTTGATCACGTGATTCGTGAGTAGATCTCCACGCCAGCAACGTAAATTACACCCTTTCTCTGTTTAAAGCGTATCGGTCGCTCAAGATTTTTTTAGTCCGTGTATTTAAAAACACTTAGTCAAGTCATACTTAATCAAGTGATTAGATAAAGTAGAAAATAAACTATATAAAAAACTTTTTAAAAACCACGTTTTTCGTGTGTAGCAACGGACTAAAAAGGAGAAAATAAAATACTTAAAAAAAACTTTTTAAAAAACCACGTTTTTCTTGTGGACTAAAAAGTAAAAAATAAATTTTCATACATTTGATGACAAAAAACGTGGGTCGGGCAGATGGGTCGGGAAATTTGATGGTGAACGTACCCACAATTTTTGTCATCAAATGTATGAAAATTTATTTTTTACTTTTTAGTCCACAAGAAAAACGTGGTTTTTTAAAAAGTTTTTTTTAAGTATTTTATTTGTTGTTGTCATAAATACATTGTTAGTAAAGAAAGTATGAATATCAAAACAAACAACAAAATTGGTACAGGTAAATATTAATTTTTCTTGAAGAAAAAAAAATAATATTATAAGCTATTTATGGTCAACATCAAGCAGAATTTAGATTAATCTTCTTGTTTACCATAAGCATTAAACAAATTGTGAGGCTTAAAAATGATATTAAAATTCGATTATGTAAAAAGATTATAAGCTGGTTTTAATTTTTTTAATGGACCGCCCCCCCTCCCCCCCCCCCCCCACACACACAAGCTGAACGAACTCCAAATATTAAACTAGATCACCATCTGGTAAACTGCTAAGTAAAGTAATGTTTGTTCCCTTTTGAACATACATTTATTGCCATTTTCTTTAACTGTGAAACAAGCAGTTTAACCTATACAATATACAAAACTAAGCTATACATTTAAAAAAATCCTATTCTTATCCCAAGTTCCACTCAGGTTTTTGTCAAAAGATTTAAAATTCTAGATATATCACACATTTTAATTTTAGTATATAGTTGCAGCTGAAAAAATTGAACATTTTACTGACGAAATTGTTATATTGTATTTAGCCAACAATTATTTAGTAAGTAAATTAAAATTAAATTGATATTTTTGATTAGTTTGTATTTTAAAGCCTTGAAAAAGTAAAATTGTATGTACTATTTTTGTATAATATTAAAGGTTAATTTAGGTTTGGCACTATCTAATTTGTAAGGTTGTTAAGAGTAAGAGATTATCGAATTCTAATTATGTGATTTTCATTGAGTATTGTGCTTAATTCTATAAATAACACCCCGCTCCCACAAATAAAAAATCAAAAGTATTAAGCGAGGTAACCACGACTATACTATTAAATGAGACAATTTCATGTTTGTCCCCCTTTGACCATATATTTTTTATGTTTAATTAAAGAGGGATAACTTTGATTAAAATATTTAAGCGAAGTAACCACGGCTGAACTATGAACTGAGACATTTTCATGTTTGTCCCCCTTTGACCATATATTTTTTTTGTTTTAAAAAAAGAGGGATAACTTTGACTCAAATATTTAAGCGAAGTAACCACGTCTGAACTATGAACTGGGGCAATTTCATGTTTGTCCCCCTTTGGCCATACATTTTGTTTTTAAAGTTTAACAGGGATTTAATTTAGTACAATAAATTAAAAGTAATTCGTACAATAATACAATTTTAAGTAAAAATTTTAATTTCAAAACAACTGCAATTTTTAGTTTTCCTTCTTTCTTCTAACGATTATTTTACTAAATTTCTTTATTGTTGATAATTTGTATTGTAATTAAAAGGATCAGAGAATATGAAAATTTTATTTTTAATGTTTAAATTAAATTTGTCTTATCAGTATTTTTTTTTAAATACATTATTAATATGTACATCCTAATGACATTTTTTTAAAAATTTTAATTTAACCTGAATTCCAAGTTTGTTTTTGAAATTCGGAAGTTATAGCATAAACCTGAACCCCCCCCCCCCCCCGCCCATGTGTGACTTGAGGATCTCATATCTGTTCATTTAACTGAAGCACAAGCCACAACAACAATGATTTAGTTTCAAACTTTTAATATGGTGTTGACAATTCTCTGACGTCAGGTGTTACATAGGTTGTCAGGTGTTACATAGGTCGGTACACTCAAGATGACAAGGCACTTGTCATTTAAGATGGCAGCAAGGCTGTCAATAAAAGCATAAATTATAGGATTAATCATATCTAAAGAATATTTTGATTACATGAGAGAGAGCTCAAAATACAAGCTTTCTTCATTAAAGTTGCTTTAACTGTTCACAGATATAATATTTTAGGTGGATGAAATACTCACAATAGTTGATAGTTTTGTGAAATATTTTAGGTGGCTGAAATACTCACAATAGTTCATAGTTTTGTGAAATATTTTAGGTGGCTGAAATACTCACAATAGTTGATAGTTTTGTGAAATATTTTAGGTGGCTGAAATACTCACAATAGTTGATAGTTTTGTGAAATATTTTAGGTGGCTGAAATACTCACAATAGTTCATAGTTTTGGATCTGTGAAACAGAGAGCCAAGAGAATGTCTAGTTTTGGCCTTGTTGCTCTCCTGTGGCGCTGCAGCATTAGTCCTGGCCTGGTGCAAGGTCCGTCCTGTAAAGCGAAATTTGGAGCCAGACCTAGAAAATCTTTTTTTTGCCTGGTCAGCTGATCTCAAACTGGTGAAACAAATCGTCTTTGTTTAATCTCAAACTGGTGAAACAAATCATCTTTGTTTAATCTCAAACAGGTGAAACAAATCGTCTTTGTTTAATCTCAAACTGGTGAAACAAATCATCTTTGTTTAATCTCAAACTGGTGAAACAAATCATCTTTGTTTAATCTCAAACTGGTGAAACAAATCATCTTTGTTTAATATCAAACTGGTGAAACAAATCATCTTTGTTTAATCTCAAACTGGTGAAACAAATCATCTTTGTTTAATATCAAACTGGTGAAACAAATCATCTTTGTTTAATCTCAAACTGGTGAAACAAATCTTTGTTTACAACACTTGAAAATGTAAGTCCCCAGTACATGAGCTGTGTACATATAACACTAAGTGATATGGCAGCTTCATGAGCTGTGTACATATAACACTAAGCGATATGGCAGCTTCATGAGCTGTGTACATATAACACTAAGTGATATGAGAGCTTCATTTCAAACAGCTTTGAACTGTTTTTAGCATTAAATAGACAAGATTTGTAGTCTAGCTGAGGCAGCCCACTCACCCAGCCAAATGTTGAAGTCAGTTTTGTAGAACATTACTCTATACCACCCCCTACTGTTACTACTACTATATCAACCACCCCACACCAACTGTATCTTTTAACTGTTAACTAGCAGTTTTTAAAACATTTTTTTCTTACCGAATAAAAACATGGTGCTCAACAGTTATTTTCCACAAAGCTTTGGCTGCTTTATTATCAGGCAATTTGAAAGTAACCCAACTTTCAAAGCTACTAGACTACAGGAAAAGAGTAAAACATCAAAATTACTAAACATTTGATGTTTATTAATATAAGGTTAATTGCTTCCACAAACTAAATGTATAATAATTCAAAATTGATTGCTACAGTATGTAAATATTTAATTATTTAAAGTTAATTACTTCAGCAGGTTTTACTCTGAGAAGGAATTTATTCCTTCTATAAGAAATTTTCAGAATTTTTGGCCAGTTAAATTTGTTAATTAAAATATTTTCTCTGTAAGTTGATATTCCAGCAGCGCCTATTCCCAAAAGAATATCTTTATTCTCTGCATCCTGTAAATATAAATAAATTAATTAGTTTAAACATTTTCCCAAATGAATTTAGTTTTATTTATTTATATGAATATACATATACATTTTACATTATTTTAATCAAAAATGGGCAAAAATTGAATCTTAAGCAAGTTTTGTGACTAAAACCTGTTAACTGCAAGTTCAGACCTGCAACTAAGTTTACCTTGACTTGATGAAGGTCAAGGCCATAAAGGTCCATTTTGTGACTGTATTCCAGGTAGTGCAGGGCAGCTTGTGCTGGAGTTTGACCTCTAGAGTTCAAAGGTTAAGCATTGTAAAACTTGTAGCTAATTTACTTTAATTTCATTTTAAAAATAAAGCGAGTTGCAACAGTAGTCAGATTTATTTAGGATTTTTTTTTATCACTACAAAATATGAAAAATTTATAGGACCCTACTTTAACTAATGTTGCCCGTCTGAAATTTTGAATGCCCCCCCCCCCCCCCCCCCTTGTTGAGAGTAAAAATATCTGAAGTAACACTGAGTAAAACCATGGAAACAACACAAGCTAATGAATGTAACCATGGAAACAACACAAGCCTATCAGTGTAACCATGGAAACAACACAAGCCAATGTGCGTAACCATGGAAACAAGACAAGCTGTTTATCCCACCACTCACTTGTGTTGTTTGTGTAAGGCAGCAATTTTGTAGATTAAGTCTTCAGTCTGGTCTGGGGCAAAAGGCATGTCTCTAATGTAATCCACACCTGTGCCATGGTCAATGGGGTCATAGTCACCAATATCAGCCTGGACAGCATACGACCCTAACTAAACTGCTAAAACCTTCTGTTTTTACATCTAAACTCTCAAAACTTTCTGTTTTTACATCTAAACTGTCTAACTTTAAAATTAGTATTTTAGGATATAATAGAACAGTATGTAACCTATAATAATAGCCTATTATAAGTGAAATAAAAACATGCATAATAATATTTGAAAAAAAAATACCCCTCTAAACTGATTATCTCCCTTGCCACATGTTTGATTAGCTCCCTTGCTGTATGTCAAACCAAAATAGTCCCTCTCTGACAACTGTAGATGGGCGCACACTTTATCAAACAACAGCTGACCCCTTGCATGTTTCTAGGCAGAGTATAAGACACTAATCAATAATCAATATATGTTACTTTAAGAAACTAATCAATAATCAATATAGGTTACTTTAAGACACTAATCAATATAGGTTACTTTAAGACACTAATCAATAATCAGTATAGGTTACTTTAAGACAATAATCAATATAGGTTACTTTAAGACACTAATCAATATAGGTTACTTTAACTTAATTTAAGACACTAATCAATATAGGTTACTTTAACGTACTTTAAGACACTAATCAATATGGGTTACTTTAACTTCCTTTAAGACACTAACCAATATAGGTGATTATAAGACACTAATCAGTAACCAATACAGGTTACTTTAAGACAACTGTTATGTATACAATAATGAGACTATACAGACTGCAAGCATTAAATTAGATTGGTGATGTTGATCAATTGGTTAGGTTGGTGTGGGTTAGGTTGGTGTGGGTTAGGTTGATGTGGGTTAGGTTGGTGTGGATTACGTTGGTGATGTTGACATTGGTTTAGGTTGGTGTGGGTTAGGTTGATGTGGGTTAGGTTGGTGTGGGTTAGGTTGATGTGGGTTAGGTTGGTGTGGGTTAGGTTGGTGTGGGTTAGGTTGATGTGGGTTAGGTTGGTGTGGGTTAGGTTGGTGTGGGTTAGGTTGGTGTGGGTTAGGTTGCTGTGGGTTAGGTTGGTGTGGGTTAGGTTGATGTGGGTTAGGTTGGTGTGGGTTAGGTTGGTGTGAGTTAGGTTGATGTGGGTTAGGTTGGTGATGTTGACGTTGGGTTAGGTTTGTGATGCTGACGTTGGGTTAGGTTGGTGATGCTGACGTTGTGTTAGGTTGATGATGTTGATGTGTTGAAACCGCCTACCTCTACCGTCACCTTGTGTACATCACCATTCAACAAATTCACCACACACAGCAGGGGTCGTATGGTGCTGGGTACTGGTGAGACATCACCACATGAGAATGGTGACACATCACTACATGAGAGTGGTGACACATCACTACATGAGAATGGAGACCCATCTGGACACACACTGTGGTCAGTCTGTTGTGTCAATGACCCACTTAACGACCTTGACCTTCCATCTTTCTCCATGTTTGCCGTCTGATAAAGCCTATTGAGACAAGACTGTTTTACTCAAATTACAAACACCACGTGATTAGGCACAAATATAAATTGTGTGTGAACATACGTCTCCAGGAAAAAGGGTATAACAGCAATCACTTGACCGAGGTTTTGGGAAGGAAATTTTTAAAATTGGAAGATTAAAAAAAATGTAAACAAAGCCCAGGAAGTGACACCGTGGATTATTGAGAGGCGAAAATATGGTCCACATTTTGAGCACACCCCACATTTTGAGCACACCCCACATTTTGAGCACACCCCACATTTTGAGTACACCCAAAACCACAGTGAAAACACGCAGGAAGGAAATAAACGCAAACTTACACCGTGTCGACACCAGTAGCAGTAATGGTAAGCAGGACAAGATGTGTTGGCCTACCAAACGTCGAAACAAAATTAATTTTAATGGATGTAAACTAACAAAGAATAAGGGAAACAAATAGTTATCAAAGAGATACTATAAAAAAGAAGTAGAAAACATCAGGTTAATTGATACTTTTAACAAAGAAATACGAAAACGCCAACGGTTGCTACCAACAAAAAGTAAACAAAGCCACAAACTAACACTGTTTAAAGCACACAATGCCAAGACTCACTAGACTCGCCTCCTCAGAATCACGTAAGTCTCAAGCCGAGAACACCGTGTGAGAACACCGTGTGAGAACACCGTGTTTACAGCACACAGAAAAACTGGTTGAATTCTACCACAGGTTGGCTACATCAGACATGTTAGGATTTCACCAACACCCGACCTAACGTCCACCACCGTCCACCACCCCCACCTACCAGCCACCTGTTACATTCTCGTCCGTCCACTACCCTGGACATACGTGTGTTCGTCACGCTTGACTAGACACAGCACATTATTGTTGCCGCCTGCGGTCCAGTGAACTCTGGTGACCATCACCTTAACACTGGGGTTGGTACGCTGGGGTCATTAAAGTTGACCTACGTCTGTTGGAACCCGCGGCCATGCCGAACATATGACAGAGAGAGTTCGATGGACGCTAGCGCCAGTATTTGGGAGACGGTTAGGGTCGGCTAATGGGGGGTGGGGGGGGGGGGGTGGGGGGGGGGGGAGTGGACACGGCTGTTTCATCTCTAGGGCAAGCCGCTGCTGAAAGTTGGCGTCAAAACTAAACAAAAGTTTATTTAGGGTTTAGTTAGGTCCACAATACTCTATCAATACACACACACGTCACACACCCGCACAAACACACACACTTGCTTGTGAGTTAGTTATCTCATGTGTATATTAAGGTCAATCAATATATGGCTTTTGACGGGGAAATAGAATCCTAATGCTGTTCACACCCAAAACAAACAGAAAAAAAAACAACTAAGATCCGCTCAGAAAAGAAAAATAACAACTTATTGTGGAGTTTTTATTTATTTTTTAACAACAGGATCTTAAACGAAAATAGACTAGAATGGACGTTACAATTAAAAAAAATAATGTTTGCGATTTGTAATGAGTGGGGTATGAGTTTTCGAAATGTTGTAAATAAAAACATGAACCGGAATATAATACCAGACAATTATGTGAGGATGATCTATTGATGGAATAGCCAGTATGCGTTCACCAAAAATCCTGTGTAAAAATGCTTGAACAAAAAAACATCAATTGACGCGGAGAAAAAATACAAATTCTCTGTTACAAATTGTATTATTGACGTTCCTTGAAAATGTAATTTCAAATTCTCTGTTACAAATTGTATTTTTGACATTCCTTTAAAATGTAATTTCTCTTGTTTTCAACATCGTGTGGTATACTTAAAGAATCCGCCCCACACATATTATCACACATACCCGCCCCACACATATTATCACACAAACCAACTCCACGCATGTTATCACACTTTGGCCATCTACATTTTTTTCTTTGACAAAATCCCCTCACACATACAATATTTAAACACAAACTTGACAAAATCCCCTCACACATACAATATTTAAACACAAACTTGACAAAATCCCCTCACACATACAATATTTAAACACAAACTTTAAGGAATTAAAATCTTTCTTTGACAAAATCCCCTCACACATACAATATTTAAATACAAACTTTAAGGAATTAAAACCAAGTCGGCGTTCACAGTTTCAGATATCATTACCTATATCAGCCCTTAATCTTCAGACACTACTTGTACTTCATAAGTTCCTTAAGCTACATTCTGATTTGACAAGAGTTTAGCGGCCTTGTAATAATGCGGTGGGTTTACGGTACCGTTGCTATATTTAAAAAAAATATTTCCGTAGACTTTCTGTGTTTTCCTGCAGTTTTATGGCATCAGTTCAGATATTCTGCTCTCCCCTGATCTGCCCGGGGCACACTCCCCACCCCCTGTCGTAGCCAAATTCGTTGCCTCTCCCAGTACGAAAATCGACATTTTTTTAATGTTCTCTTTTCGACTTTCTTGGGCAATTTCCTTTTGTTTAACACTGTGTCCTATGCACATCATTATGTCCTATACCCGTCATTGTGTCCTATACCACGCCATTATGTCCTATGCCATGCCATTATGTCCTATGCCACGCCATTTTGTCCTATGCCTTGAACATTTTCTGCTAGTTCTGATGACCCAGTGACCTAACCATTTGAGCTCACGTGATGTACCGATGTTACTCTCAGATAAATTATTTACACAGCTAAAGCAACAAGCATCAATTACTCAGCGGCAGCTTAAGGGTGTGAACTGGCGATGGCGGCAAGCCACGGAAAGCTCTCGTCAGCGCATGCGCGGAGTAATAAATTCCTATTCCCCCACAGGCAAGACCAAGGACGATGATGCAGACGTCCAGCGCCCTCGCTGGGCGGGACATGGCGAACCAGCGCAGACGTAGGTGGAAGTAGCAGGGCCAGACGAAGGACAACATGGTGCCCGTGAAGCTGCCGATCAGACCCATGAGCAGCGCGAAGTGGGGGACAATGATCGCCATGGCGCACGTGAACAGCACCAGCCCCAGACGTAGACTTAGGCCCCACCATCGCAGCACGTGCTGGTCGTCTAGGCAGGGCGGGCAGCAGGTGTGGGGCGCGCCCCTGAAGAAGGCCGCCTCCAGCAGCTCAACAGAGGCGTAGTAGGGCAGCGGGTAGGAGAGCATGGCCTTGCAGACGAGGATGATGTTGACGATGAGCTTGAGACTCAATGAGGGCAGGTTGTTGGTCACCACTTCTAGCGTGTCAAAACCCCAGGTCAGAAAACCGACGTAGCTGTTGGTAGAAATGGGGGGGTGGGGGGGGTGGGGGGTGGGAGGATGTAGAGAATGTTTATGTAACCAAACCGCAAGGAAATTGAAAAAAAAAACAACGGAAGGTTAAAAGACCAAGATTATAAAACCAGGACAATTTTTTTTTTCAAGATTGTAGTGAGTTTAAGGCCCTAAACATTTGTCAGGAAAGTTTTCATTACGGTTTTCTCATATATTCTTGTTAGAGAAATTTACAATAGGCTTGAAAAGTTTGTTCTAAATAGTTTCAAATAGTTGTTGCAAGAGAGCACATTTTTCAACCAAAATTGAATATTTCATAACATTTGAGAAATAAGTACAATGTGAATGTTGGATGATTGTTGAATGAATGTTGGATGAATGTTGGATGTATGTTGGATGAATGTTGCATTCATGTTGGATGTATGTTGGATGAATGCTGGATGAATGTTGCATTCATGTTGGATGAATGTTGGATGAATGTTGCATTCATGTTGGATGTATGTTGGATGAATGCTGGATGAATGTTGCATTCATGTTGGATGAATGTTGGATGAATGTTGGATGAATGTTGGATGAATGGTGGATGTATGTTGGATGAATGCTGGATGAATGTTGGATGAATGTTTGATGAATGTAGGATGCAATTTGGATGTATGTAGGATGAATGTTGGATGAATATTGGATGAATGTTGGATGCAATTTGGATGTATGTTGGATGAATGTAGGATGCAATTTGGATGTATGTTTGATGAATGTAGGATGCAATTTGGATGTATGTTTGATGAATGTAGGATGCAATTTGGATGTATGTTGGATGAATGTAGGATGAATATTGGATGAATGTTGGATGCAATTTGGATGTATGTAGGATGAATGTTGGATGAATGTTGGACCTGAATAGAGCTTTGAAGACCGCAGCGGTCAGGTGTGTCCACGTCATCATACACTTGAACTTTGACCTGTCGCGAAGCTTGCCCTCCAGGGAGGGGAGGAAGATCTGTGACGTGTACGAGAAGACGATGATGCCCAGTGAGATGGGAAATGTCCAGATGTCTATCCGCACCTGCACGTCTGACCATCGCCACTGGTCAGCCTGTGGAGTCGTTCAAGTTAGAAACAAGTGTGTTGTAAGCTGGTTAACATACATATTTATGTCGTGAGCTAGATGACATACATATTTATGTCGTGAGCTAGATGACATACATATTTATGTTGTGAGCTAGATGACATACATATTTATGTCGTGAGCTAGATCACATACATATTTATGTTGTGAGCTAGATGACATACATATTTATGTTGTGAGCTAGATGACATACATATGTATGTCGTGAGCTAGATGACATACATATTTATGTCGTGAGCTAGATGACATACATATTTATGTCGTGAGCTAGATGACATACATATTTATGTCGTGAGCTAGATGACATACATATTTATGTCGTGAGCTAGTTGACATACATATTTATGTCGTGAGCTAGATGACATACATATTTATGTCGTGAGCTAGATGACATACATATTTATGTCGTGAGCTAGATGACATACATATTTATGTTGTGAGCTAGATGACATACATATTTATGTCGTGAGCTAGATGACATACATATTTATGTTGTGAGCTAGATGACATACATATTTATGTTGTGAGCTAGATGACATACATATTTATGTCGTGAGCTAGATGACATACATATTTATGTTGTTAGCTGGTTGACATACATATTTATGTCGTGAGTTAAATGACATAAACATTACTGGCGTTAGCTAGTATACCAATTATTGACGAGCATATTATTCTACTGACTCGGGTCTAGGGTCCGAACTGGAGACCTCCGGGTTAGAAGTCGTGTGCTCTACCTCCCGGGCACACCGTCCAGTGCACACATTAGTGGGCAGCTGATATTCTAATTATTGACATGCATGTTCTGACTAATTTGTCGCTAACAATTTTCTAATCAACGAGGGCTAGACATGACAGGTGTTACGTGTGTCAGTAATGTCAGTTGTCATATTACGTGTCATATGACAACTATGTCATGTGAATCATGGCTGTCAGCAAGAATTTAGTCAAACTGTAATGTTCACCTTATAATCAGAGAGGGGGAGGCGTCTATACCGTTGCTAAGATACCCCTCACCCAGCCCACCACACCATGCTACGGTAATGAGAAGAGACAGAGCTAGGGTGCTGGTCACATTACCTTGGTGAAACAATAGATCAAGATAATTGCGTTGATGAGCATGTGCGCCACCGTGCACCACATGCTCAGTGTGCTCACGCGGACCAGCGAGGTCAGGAAGGCACACGCCAGCAAGGGAGCCGTGCACAGGAGGATCCAGGAGGTCAAGGTCAGGGGCGTGTTGGGGAAACTCCCCTGGATCAGGTCGCCACACAGCAGCACGTACAGAATACACGTCATCAGCAGCTCGATCAGCTGTAAGACAGGTGTGAGACAGGTGTGAGAGAGGTGTGAGACAGGTGGGGTGTAAGACAGGTGTGAGACAGGTGTGAGACAGGTGTGAGACAGGTGGGGTGTAAGACAGGTGGGGTGTAAGACAGGTGTGAGACAGGTGTGAGACAGGTGTGAGACAGGTGTGAGACAGGTGTGAGACAGGTGTGAGACAGGTCTGAGACAGGTGTGAGACAGGTGTGAGACAGGTGTGAGACAGGTGTAAGACAGGTGTGAGACAGGTGGGGTGTGAGACAGGTGTGAGACAGGTGTGAGACAGGTGTGAGACAGGTGTAAGACAGGTGTGAGACAGGTGGGGGTGTGAGACAGGTGTGAGACAGGTGTGAGACAGGTGGGGTGTAAGACAGGTGTAAGACAGGTGTGAGACAGGTGTGAGACAGGTGGGGTGTGAGACAGGTGTGAGACAGGTGTGAGAAAGGTGTGAGACAGGTGTGAGACAGGTGTGAGACAGGTGTGAGACAGGTGTGAGACAGGTGTAAGACAGGTGTGAGACAGGTGGGGTGTAAGACAGGTGTAAGACAGGTGTGAGACAGGTGTAAGACAGGTGTGAGACAGGTGTGAGACAGGTGTGAGACAGGTGGGGTGTGAGACAGGTGGGGTGTAAGACAGGTGTAAGACAGGTGTGAGACAGGTGTAAGACAGGTGTGAGACAGGTGTGAGACAGGTGTGAGACAGGTGGGGTGTGAGACAGGTGGGGTGTAAGACAGGTGTAAGACAGGTGTGAGACAGGTGTAAGACAGGTGTGAGACAGGTGTGAGACAGGTGTGAGACAGGTGGGGTGTGAGACAGGTGGGGTGTAAGACAGGTGTGAGACAGGTGTGAGACAGGTGTGAGACAGGTGTAAGACAGGTGTGAGACAGGTGGGGTGTGAGACAGGTGTGAGACAGGTGTGAGACAGGTGGGGTGTAAGACAGGTGTAAGACAGGTGTGAGACAGGTGTGAGACAGGTGGGGTGTGAGACAGGTGTGAGACAGGTGTGAGACAGGTGTGAGACAGGTGTGAGACAGGTGTGAGACAGGTGTGAGACAGGTGTGAGACAGGTGTGAGACAGGTGTGAGACAGGTGTGAGACAGGTGGGGTGTGAGACAGGTGTAAGACAGGTGTGAGACAGGTGTAAGACAGGTGTGAGACAGGTGTGAGACAGGTGTGAGACAGGTGGGGTGTGAGACAGGTGGGGTGTGAGACAGGTGTGAGACAGGTGTGAGACAGGTGTGAGACAGGTGTGAGACAGGTGGGGTGTGAGACAGGTGTGAGACAGGTGTGAGACAGGTGTGAGACAGGTGTGAGACAGGTGGGGTGTGAGACAGGTGTAAGACAGGTGTGAGACAGGTGGGGTGTGAGACAGGTGTGAGACAGGTGGGGTGTAAGACAGGTGTAAGACAGGTGTGAGACAGGTGTGAGACAGGTGTAAGACAGGTGTGAGACAGGTGTGAGACAGGTGTGAGACAGGTGTGAGACAGGTGGGGTGTGAGACAGGTGGGGTGTGAGACAGGTGTGAGACAGGTGTGAGACAGGTGTGAGACAGGTGTGAGACAGGTGTGAGACAGGTGTGAGACAGGTGTGAGACAGGTGTGAGACAGGTGTGAGACAGGTGTGAGACAGGTGGGGTGTGAGACAGGTGGGGTGTGAGACAGGTGTAAGACAGGTGTGAGACAGGTGTAAGACAGGTGTGAGACAGGTGTGAGACAGGTGTGAGACAGGTGGGGTGTGAGACAGGTGGGGTGTAAGACAGGTGTGAGACAGGTGTGAGACAGGTGTGAGACAGGTGTAAGACAGGTGTGAGACAGGTGGGGTGTGAGACAGGTGTGAGACAGGTGTGAGACAGGTGGGGTGTAAGACAGGTGTAAGACAGGTGTGAGACAGGTGGGGTGTGAGACAGGTGTGAGACAGGTGGGGTGTAAGACAGGTGTAAGACAGGTGTGAGACAGATGTGAGACAGGTGTAAGACAGGTGTGAGACAGGTGTGAGACAGGTGTGAGACAGGTGTGAGACAGGTGGGGTGTGAGACAGGTGGGGTGTGAGACAGGTGTGAGACAGGTGTGAGACAGGTGTGAGACAGGTGTGAGACAGGTGTGAGACAGGTGTGAGACAGGTGTAAGACAGGTGTGAGACAGGTGTGAGACAGGTGTGAGACAGGTGGGGTGTGAGACAGGTGGGGTGTGAGACAGGTGTAAGACAGGTGTGAGACAGGTGTAAGACAGGTGTGAGACAGGTGTGAGACAGGTGTGAGACAGGTGGGGTGTGAGACAGGTGGGGTGTAAGACAGGTGTGAGACAGGTGTGAGACAGGTGTGAGACAGGTGTAAGACAGGTGTGAGACAGGTGGGGTGTGAGACAGGTGTGAGACAGGTGTGAGACAGGTGGGGTGTAAGACAGGTGTAAGACAGGTGTGAGACAGGTGTGAGACAGGTGGGGTGTGAGACAGGTGTGAGACAGGTGTGAGACAGGTGTGAGACAGGTGTGAGACAGGTGTCAGACAGGTGTGAGACAGGTGTGAGACAGGTGTGAGACAGGTGTGAGACAGGTGTGAGACAGGTGTGAGACAGGTGTGAGACAGGTGGGGTGTGAGACAGGTGTAAGACAGGTGTGAGACAGGTGTAAGACAGGTGTGAGACAGGTGTGAGACAGGTGTGAGACAGGTGGGGTGTGAGACAGGTGGGGTGTGAGACAGGTGTGAGACAGGTGTGAGACAGGTGTGAGACAGGTGTGAGACAGGTGGGGTGTGAGACAGGTGTGAGACAGGTGTGAGACAGGTGTGAGACAGGTGGGGTGTAAGACAGGTGTAAGAAAGGTGTGAGACAGGTGTGGTGTGAGACAGGTGTGAGACAGGTGTGAGACAGGTGGGGTGTAAGACAGGTGTAAGACAGGTGTGAGACAGGTGTGAGACAGGTGTAAGACAGGTGTGAGACAGGTGTGAGACAGGTGTGAGACAGGTGTGAGACAGGTGTGAGACAGGTGGGGTGTGAGACAGGTGGGGTGTGAGACAGGTGGGGTGTGAGACAGGTGTGAGACAGGTGTGAGACAGGTGTGAGACAGGTGTGAGACAGGTGTGAGACAGGTGTGAGACAGGTGTGAGACAGGTGTGAGACAGGTGGGGTGTGAGACAGGTGGGGTGTGAGACAGGTGTGAGACAGGTGTGAGACAGGTGGGGTGTAAGACAGGTGTAAGACAGGTGTGAGACAGGTGGGGTGTGAGACAGGTGTGAGACAGGTGTGAGACAGGTGGAGTGTAAGACAGGTGTAAGACAGGTGTGAGACAGGTAGGGTGTAAGACAGGTGTGAGACAGGTGTGAGACAGGTGGGGTGTAAGACAGGTGTAAGACAGGTGTGAGACAGGTGGGGTGTGAGACAGGTGTGAGACAGGTGTGAGACAGGTGGGGTGTAAGACAGGTGTAAGACAGGTGTGAGACAGGTGTGAGACAGGTGTAAGACAGGTGTGAGACAGGTGTGAGACAGGTGTGAGACAGGTGGGGTGTGAGACAGGTGGGGTGTGAGACAGGTGTGAGACAGGTGTGAGACAGGTGTGAGACAGGTGTGAGACAGGTGTGAGACAGGTGTGAGACAGGTGTGAGACAGGTGTGAGACAGGTGGGGTGTGAGACTGGTGTAAGACAGGTGTGAGACAGGTGTAAGACAGGTGTGAGACAGGTGTGAGACAGGTGTGAGACAGGTGGGGTGTGAGACAAGTGGGGTGTAAGACAGGTGTGAGACAGGTGTGAGACAGGTGTGAGACAGGTGTGAGACAGGTGTGAGACAGGTGGGGTGTGAGACAGGTGTGAGACAGGTGTGAGACAGGTGTGAGACAGGTGTGGTTTGAGACAGGTGTGGTGTAAGACAGGTGTGGTGTAAGACAGGTGTGGTGTAAGACAGGTGTGGTGTAAGACAGGTGTGGTGTAAGACATGTGGTGTAAGACAGGTGTGGTGTAAGACAGGTGTGGTGTAAGACAGGTGTGGTGTAAGACAGGTGTGGTGTAAGACAGGTGTGGTGTAAGACAGGTGGTGTAAGACAGGTGTGGTGTAAGACAGGTGTGGTGTAAGACAGGTGTGGTGTAAGACAGGTGTGGTGTAAGACAGGTGTGGTGTAAGACAGGTGGTGTAAGACAGGTGTGGTGTAAGACAGGTGTGGTGTAAGACAGGTGTGGTGTAAGACAGGTGTGAGACAGGTGTAAGACAGGTGTGAGACAGGTGTGGTGTAAGACAGGTGTGAGACAGGTGTGGTTTGAGACAGGTGTGGTTTAAGACAGGTGTGGTGTAAGACAGGTGTGGTGTAAGACAGGTGTGGTGTAAGACAGGTGGTGTAAGACAGGTGTGGTGTAAGACAGGTGGTGTAAGACAGGTGTGGTGTAAGACAGGTTTGGTGTAAGACAGGTGGTGTAAGACAGGTGTGGTGTAAGACAGGTGTGGTGTAAGACAGGTGGTGTAAGACAGGTGTGGTGTAAGACAGGTGTGAGACAGTTTGGGTATAAGTAATAGTAAGACAGGTGGCTTTAAGACATCTGTCAACTGTAACAACCAAAGAAAAGTGGATCTCTCTAGCGTAGTTTTTAATCAACTTGGAAGAAATTATATGCTTAACAAATACAAGTCTCAGAATATCAGGAACACTTCCTACCTGGGCACACCTGACGATTCTGGCACCGTACCGTGCTCCCCACACAGCCGTTGCGATGTCCACGTAACTGGAACGCACGCGGACTCTTTGACCCATGGGGTCAAGGTCGTAGAGGCAGTCGACGAGGATGTTTCCGGTGTGGCAGCAGATGTAGGCCACCAGCACCATGGCAACCACAGCCCAGTAGCCGCCCTGCAGCACGGTGTAGGGGAAGCTGACGATAAACATGCCCTGTGGATAGGGGGCACAACTCATGTATGCCCTGTGGATAGGGGACACAACTCACGATATGCCCTGTGGATAGGGGGCACAACTCACGATATGCCCTGTGGATAGGGCACACAACTCACGATATGCCCTGTGGATAGGGAACACAACTCACGATATGCTCTGTGGATAGGGCACACAACTCACGATATGCCCTGTGGATAGGGGACACAACTCACGATATGCCCTGTGGATAGGGGACACAACTCACGATATGCCCTGTGGATAGGGGAGACAACTCACGATATGCCCTGTGGATAGGAGGCACAACTCGCGATATGCCCTGTGGATAGGGGACACAACTCACGATATGCCCCGTGGATAGGGGAGACAACTCACGATATGCCCTGTGGATATGAGACACAACTCACGATATGCCCCGTGGATAGGAGTGACAACTCACGATATGCCCTGTGGATAGGGGAAACAACTCACGATATGCCCTGTGGATAGGGGACACCTCACGATATGCCCTGTGGATAGGTTGCACAACTCACGGTATGCCCTGTGGATAGGGGGCACAACTCACGATATGCCCTGTGGATAGGGGACACAACTCAGAGAGCCGTCTCTAAATGACGTCACGCTTGTTTAGATTTCTATTTTAGCCAATGATCTCTCTCCATTGCGCCACATTCTCACCAAACGTTAACACGTATGACGTCATAATGCAGCTTGTCCTCCTACCCCACGCTGCTTCTCTTTTGTGAAACAGGTCTTGGGATCAAAGGTCTTGGGATCAAAGGTCTTGGGATCAAAGGTCTTGGGATCAAAGGTCTTGGGATAAAAGGTCTTGGGATCAAGGGTCTTGGGATAAAAGGTCTTGGGATCAAAGGTCTTGGGATCAAGGGTCTGGGGATCAAAGGTCTTGGGATCAAAGGTCTTGGGATAAGGGTCTGGGGATCAAAGGTCTGGGGATCAAAGGTCTTGGGATCAAAGGTCTTGTGATCAAGGGTCTTAAGATCAAAGGTCTTGGGATCAAAGGTCTTGGGATCGGAGGTCTTGGGATCAAAGGTCTGGGGATCAAAGGTCTTGGGATCAAAGGTCTTGGGATCGGGGGTCTTGGGATCAAAGGTCTGGGGATCAAAGGTCTTGGGATCAAAGGTCTTGGGATCAAAGGTCTTGGGATCGGGGCTCTTGGGATCAAAGGTCTTGGGATCGGGGGTCTTGGGATCAAAGGTCTTGGGATCAAAGGTCTTGGGATCAGAGGTCTTGGGATCAGGGGTCTTGGGATCAAGGGTCTAGGGATCAAAGGTCTTGGGATCAAAGGTCTTGGGATCAAAGGTCTGGGGATCAGGGAGGATCGATGAGCCAACGATTAGGATTGTCATCCCAAGAAGTCGGTTCAACATGATTCAAGTATTACTGGCTAGGTCTGGTTGTCCCTCGGTCAACATGCTGAGCAGTCACTTCTTGAGGGGTCATATGTTGAGGGGTCATATGTTGAGGGGTCATATGTTAAGGGGTCATAAGTTGAGGGGTCATATGTTGAGGGGTCAGATGTTGAGGGGTCACATGTTTAGGGGTCAGATGTTGAGGGGTCATAAGTTGAGGGGTCATATGTTGAGGGGTCATATGTGGAGGGGTCATATGTTGAGGGGTCATATGTGGAGGGGTCATATGTCAGGGGTCATATGTTGAGGGGTCATATGTGGAGGGGTCATATGTTGAGGAGTCACATGTTGAGGGGTCAGATGTTGAGGGGTCACATGTTGAGGGGTCAGATGTTTAGGGGTCATATGTTAATGAGTCATAAGTTGAGGGGTCAGATGTTGAGGGGTCATATGTTAGGGGTCATATGTTGAGGGGTCATATGTGGAGGGGTCATATGTTTAGGGGTCATATGTTAAGGGGTCATAAGTTGAGGGGTCAGATGTTGAGGGGTCAGATGTTGAAGGATCGTCTTGAAAAATGTTCTGGACGTAGGGACGGGCGGAGGAGAATGAAATATGGGTGTGGTGTCACCAACCCTCACCCCCTACCCATTCGCCTCTGCCCGCCGCCCCATGTACCGCCATCTTGCAGTGGTATCGACTCCAGCGCGTGCACCTTGCCGCCACGCCCGACCCCCACAGACGGCCCCGACCCCCACCAACGGTACACGACAAACACCATGTTTGATTGCCATTCGATTTTCTCGCGCGCCTTACTCGCTAATTCCCAGACCGATTTTTGCCGTAATCGATTACCCTAGTGGTAATCAAGGAACCACAGAACAAGGGATTTGGGATCTGAAGTTCCCCCTCTCCACCCCCGCCCCCGTCCATCAAGATCACATGCCGAATATTCATCGCGATAAAAAAAATTGTTTTTGGGATTTTCAAGATGATTGTTGATTGATCGTGACCTTCGATCATCCCACGTGACCACCCATAAACTCTCACACCTGCATAACTTTTAATCCCCACCCACACCTGCATACCTTTGGGTAATCCCTACCCCTCCGGTCTTCTCATGGATAATCCCCACACACAACAGCCAACCCTCAGGAAATTCCCGTCAACACTGCTTTTCCTTTGCTTAATTCCCCACCCTCCTCCCCACATTCGCATGCTCTGGGGTAATCCCAACCCCCACCCGCCTACCTATAAGTTTTGCTTGCTATCCTAGAAAATCTGTTCCTTAGTTAAGAATTCATTCACTGCGTGTATATATATATATATATATATATATATATATATATATATATATATATATATATATATATATATATATATATATATATATATATATATATATATATATATATATATATATATATATATATGTGTGTGTGTGTGTGTGTGTGTGTGTGTAAGTGTATGTAATAACTGCATGCACATTCAAACTGCTCATATATACACGTAAAGACATTGTAGATAAACACATTACAATTTTACATGAATAATCTCATGCCACCATATATATATATATATATATATATATATATATATATATATATATATATATATATATATATATATATATATATATATATATATATATATATATATATATATATATATATATATATATATATATATATATATATATATATAAGGTCCAAGCCTGGCGACCAAGACGTATATCTGTATATCTGGATGTCTACCTGTATGGCGTTCGTGACGTTCCATCCGGCCTGCCACTCCGTGATCTTGTCTCGGGGATCTCCGCCAATCTCCGCCTCGTCCAGCTGTACATCATCCTGTAGCTGGGAACAGCTGGAGGACTTGCTGCAGCCCCCAGCCGTGCCCTCAGCCGTGCCCCCAGCCGCGCCCCCGCTGGTCTTAGAGTGGAGGAAGGATCCGTTCCTCATGGGATGGGACTCGTAGATCTGGTCCTTCACAGGGAGGAAATAAAACAGCAACATTCACAAGACATGGACCAAATGGCAATAGAGGAAATATAACAGCAACATTCACAAGACATGGACCAAATGGCAATAGAGGAAATATAACAGCAACATTCACAAGACTTGGACCAAATGGCAATAGAGGAAATATAACAGCAACATTCACAAGACTTGGACCAAATGGCAATAGAGGAAATATAACAGCAACATTCACAAGACTTGGACCAAATGGCAATAGAGGAAATATAACAGCAACATTCACAAGACATGGAGCAAATGGCAATAGAGGAAATATAACAGCAACATTCACAAGACATGGGCCAAATGGCAATAGAGGAAATATAACAGCAACATTCACAAGACATGGAGCAAATGGCAATAGAGGAAATATAACAGCAACATTCACAAGACATGGACCAAATGGCAATAGAGGAAATATAACAGCAACATTCACAAGACATGGACCAAATGGCAATAGAGGAAATATAACAGCAACATTCACAAGACATGGAGCAAATGGCAATAGAGGAAATATAACAGCAACATTCACAAGACATGGACCAAATGGCAATAGAGGAAATATAACAGCAACATTCACAAGACATGGAGCAAATGGCAATAGAGGAAATATAACAGCAACATTCACAAGACATGGACCAAATGGCAATAGAGGAAATATAACAGCAACATTCACAAGACATGGACCAAATGGCAATAGAGGAAATATAACAGCAACATTCACAAGACTTGGAGCAAATGGCAATACATGGTCTTCAACAATCTAGGCAAAACAAAATAGCGATGGATTATTTATTTTACGAGAAAGTAAAACATGTATTAAATATCCTGTGTTTTTTTCTACTCATATTAATACCTTGAAAATGTTATAATGTCTAACTGTATTAAAGACATTTGCTATCTACCAATAAAACTACATGTCTACTAATTAAGATTTACCATGACACATTGTTAAGGAGTCCCCAGCGTCACGCATCATCCAAAAAAGCAAGATCCCCCTCCCCTAAAATAACGTCACATCTTAGCCTACATGACTGCCATTCCCCCCCCCCCCCCCTCCGCTCAAAATTAACTTAAAAAAAAAATAAAAAATAAACAACACAAACCCTGCGATTTCCTTTAAAAATGTAGTTCAAAATTTTTGAACACGAGTAACACACACACACAATGTATTTTTATTTTAATTGTGTTCTTATTGATACATAATTCGGCGTCTTTAGCAGTGGCGGAACTAGAAAAAAAGGGCCACCCCGCAAAAAAATGTGTTGGGCCCCGCCTTCATATATATATATATATATATATATATATATATATATATATATATATATATATATATATATATATATATATATATATATATATATATATATATATATATATATATATATATATATATATATATATAAACACAAAATAGGAACATAGCATACTTATTTTTGGCCTGATAGGGTTTTGAAAAGAAATGATTTTTTTCAATTAAAACAAATTACAACTTGTCATGTATGCGAACATTAGTCTGTTAGGAAAATCTGCCTTTAGCCATTAAACTCCAGTCGGTCAAAAGTATATCTAACACGAAAGCTTTGTGTAAGTAATGGTATCTCGTGTTATGTTTATTTTTATGTTTTTTTAAATATTTATATTATTCATTTTAAATACCTTTCCTTTTTACACAATGTTATTCTTTAGTTAGTATTTTAAAAAATAATAATAATTAAGAGAAGTAATTGCTTTATAATTTGTTTAGTAACGAAACGCCGATGTGTTTCTATCCATCAGTACCGAAGTTGGGATTGTAAAACATTCAGGGGAGAGAGTTCAATTTATACACTTTTACTATCACATATTTTGTTAAAAAAAAATTAGTAAACGTACAAAAAACCGAAATTATTGGTTTTATATTCTTTATGATTATTTGTTAATTACATGATAGTACAGAATAATAGTTCTACCAATACAAAAAAAAACTTACATTTTACATTGTAAAATCACAATGTATCGTGGGCCCCTTCCCAACGCTATAAAGAAGCAAAAGTCGTCTTAATATCTAGTGGCCTCGTGCGCAACGGACTTTTTTTCAAAAGAACTTTGCCAACAACAGCGTGTGTTTGATTGTAGGAGAAAGAGGAATCGGCTTTCACAGTGGTTTAATAACAAACGGAAAAAGTATATACAAGAGCGTGGGATGGTTTGTTATAAAATAATCAAATCGCATCTACAGTAATATTTTTAGAAAAATATTTTTCAAAAATTAATTTTTTTTCTAACTATAATTTTTTTTATTATGGTCGGCTGTGGGCCCCTAAATGGCGCAGCCCCCCCCCCCCCCGGCATTGCGGGGTCTAGCGGCACTGTAGTTCCGCCCCTGGTCTTTAGTCGTATGTCGTAACGCCATGAATTATCTACCTGAGAAGTGGCCATGAACTTGGCAAATCCTAATTTCTCCTCCTCAAGGTCAGATGCTCGAAGTCGCCATGAAATTTTTGTTTTGGTCGCCAGGTAGGCGAGCCTCTCTCTCCAGCTCATGGTTGTAGAGCCTGGGTCAGTCTCTCTGTCTGGGTCAGTCTCTCTGTCTGGGTCAGTCTACCTGGGTCATTCTACTTGAGTCAGTCTAACTAGGCAGTGTATCAAGGTTCATCTACCTGGGTCAGCTTTATTGGGTCAGTTGAACAAGGGATAGTTGGTGAATCTACCTGAGTTTGCCTATCTACCGGGGTCAGTCTTTCAGGGTCAGTCTTTCAGGGTCAGTCTTTCTGGGTCAATCTTTCAGGGTCAGTCTTTCAGGGTCAGTCTTTCAGGGTCAGTCTTTCAGGGTCAGTCTTTCAGAATTAGTCTTTCAGGGTCAGCCTGTCTGTGTCGATCTGCTTGGGTCTGTCCAGTCAGTCTATCAGGCATGCGCCTGGAAAAAAAAAACATTTTAAACATAAGTTTCAAAATCTAATATAAATAAAGCGGGAGTGATCTCCTATAAAATTTCTCGAATTTTTTTTATAGGCCTATGTCTCTAATGGATATGGCACTTCCTGTACAATCGGGATTTAGAAGTGTTTTTATTTTATTTTATGATACTTAAAAATAAGTGTGCACCAAATGAACGCAAACAACATGTGTATAATAGTGTGGTGAATTAGTGCTTTATAAACGAAACATTGATTAAATTTAAAAAAGTTAATTAAACATCTAATTAAGTCACATTTTATGTCACAGTACATTGTTATCGAGTCTTTACCTACGTAAAAAGTTGAAACAAATCGAACCAGTTTATGTGATATTTTTTGAGAAATTGGAAATACCGTAGAGTACTACTTCCGGTCTCCGGAAATCAATCAAAATGTGAAACATTCAAGATAATAAGATCTATATAAAATTTTCGTTTATCTAAATGAAACGTTACTTACGTTACCGGTATTTTAGTAAAATACCACTTCCGGTTATTAGAGGTCACTGAAAAATTGAATATAATCCAAGTTTACTAATATATAAAATATCTTCTACCCAACTGAAACAGTACTTAAGTTTAAGTGTTCACACGGAAACAAAGTACGACACTCGATTACCAGATATCGTTCAAAAATTAAAAGAATACTAAATTAAACGGCGCTCAAGTTCTTTGCTTTTAACAAACCGGAAGTAGAGTATGTACCATTTCCGGTTACTGGAAATCGCTCCAAAGTTAATACAGAACTGCACATTTAATATAATACTTATATATGGAGTTCCGTCAACATAACTGAAACGGTACTCAAGTTACCGTGTTCATAAACACACACACACACACACGCACACACGCACGCACGCACGCACACACACACACACGCACACACAGACACACACACACACAAAGACAAAATTGCAGAACAATTTTTTTGGACGATTACAATGCACCCTTTATGTTCGTATATGGCAGGGGTTCCCAACCCTGTGCCCGCGGGCGCCATGGCGCCAGCTAAACGATTCGTATGTGCCCGCCTCTCACTATTCGACAGAGACAGATTTTTTTTTCATGAACATTATTTAAAATATGATTTATTTTTATCCATTTGTTACAGTTTTAATTTTTAATACGCTCCTAATTATGAAGCTCTGGCCAATGAAATGCAATGCCAAAGATCACATTGACTTTATTATATTTTTTTATTAAATGTTTTCTTTGTATTTATGTGTTTTGTTTACTTTCTTTACGTTTTGTAAATACGTTTCTCTGTGTGTGTATGCAATTTGAAAAAAATGCCAAATAATTTTATTATTTTGAAACAATTTTGTTTATTATTTATTAATACATTATGACTATAAGTAAATAAGAATATGAGAAAATAAATTATGGGAAAATGACAAGTTATGGAAGGAGTTTGTCGATTTAAAAAAGGTGGTGCCCGCCACCCTGCCGGTATTTTAGAATGTGCTCAAGAGTAAAAAAAAGGTTGGGAACCCCTGGTATATGGTAAAGTAGGGAGGTGCAAACGACGAAAACTGTCAAAAGTTGTCTTTATTATTCGACACGATTACAAAACGTCCTCTATACTCTGTATACGAGAAAGTAAATATGAAAAATGATTTGATTGGTTCAAACAGCATACCAACCCACCAACCAGACGTATTACAACTACACAACAGACATAAGGACATACATAAGGACATACGTAAGGACTATCATACATAAGGACTAACATACATAAGGACCAACATATATAAGTAAAACAGACATAAGTAAAATAGAAATAAGTAAAACATACATAAGTAAAACATACATGAGTAAAATAGACATAATGACAACATACATAACGACAAATGATGAATTTTTCTAGGGAAAATCAATTAATGAATTACCATATTACATATCTACTACATGTATTATCATAATGAGCTAATTATATGAAACAGGTGGGCGAAGTAATGTGACCTGAAAAATTAAATTAAAACAAAGAATTAACACCCTAACGAATTGACGTCACTGATTGTATTTAAATATGGGCATCACCACCAAACGACACAGACATATTTGAATTACAGCTGCTTGCAGGCCCGCACATGAAGGCACTGATCTATATCAAAGTCATGTTGTGTTATATGTGGTATGCTGATGTTGTATTAGGTGTGGTATGCTGATGTTGTGTTGGATGTAGGGTGCTGATGGCGTGTGCCATATATCTACACCCACGTCATTTAAACATTACCGACAAAAGAACACAAACGACAATAAAAGTTACCGACAATAGACCACAACCGACTACAAGAATAGAACACATTTTCAGTAAACTAGTTTAAAGTGCTAACACTACAAAAATAAAACACCTTTTCAGGAAACTTGTTTAAGTGCTAAAACTACAAAAATAAAACACCCTTTCAGTAAACTTGTTTAAAGTGCTACAACTACAAAAATAAAACACCCTTTCAGTAAACTAGTTTAAAGTGCTAAAACTACAAAAATAAAACACCCTTTCAGTAAACTTGTTTAAAGTGCTACAACTACAAAAATAAAACACCCTTTCAGTAAACTAGTTTAAAGTGCTAAAACTACAAAAATAAAACACCCTTTCAATAAGCCAGTTTAAAGTGCTTAAACTACAAAAATAAAACACCTTTTCAGTAAACTTGTTTAAAGTGTTAACACTACAAAAATAAAACACCCTTTCAGTAAACTAGTTTAAAGTGCTAACACTACAAAAATAAAACACCTTTTCAGTCTACTAGTTTAATTAATGTGCAACAACTACAAAAATAAAACGCCTTTTCAGTAAACTTGTTTAATCAAAGTGCTACAACTACAAATATAAAACACCTTTCCATGACGTGTTAAAGAAAGTACTCCCAGACGGTTGAGCACAGCATGTTGTGGAGCACACGTGTCACGTGATGAGCCTTATAGCCCAACAGACAGCTGATTAGAAATTATGATGAGTAAATCGTCTACCTACTGCTGATTAAAATCTTGATTTAATCAACTACTACTGGTGTTTGCACCATCAATGTGACAGAAATTTACATTGGCATTTATGCATTGTGGGATCTAATTACATGATTATCATATTGTGAGTATTATGGCGCATCAATACACGATTATTCTTTACATACGTATCACAGTATGATTATTATAAGAGTATTATTACATTATTATCGTTACACGTGGATCACAACAAGATTTTCACTAAAGCCTCATCACATGGGCGTAGTTGTATCAGTAACGTCCAATCAAGGTGTGGCAGATTTAAAAAGTCGAAAATAAAAAACTAACCAGATCGCCAGTGTCAGGACACCGAGATAATCTAAAAAAAACCCACCTCGATTTGTTGGTGGTTTCTCTGTCAGTGGTAAACATTCATACTTTGTGGTGTGACCTGTTTCTTAAACCCCGCCCTGCCACCTAAACCCCGCCCTGCCACCAAAAACCACGCACTGCTAACCAAACATGTCATGTTACCTTAACCACGCCTTGCTACCTAAATCACGCCCAGCCGCCTAAATTACACACTTTTACCTAAACTACGCCCCGTTACCTAAACTACGCCCTGTTACCTAAACCACGCCCTGTTACCTAAACTACGCCCTGTTACCTAAACCACGCCCTGTTACCTAAACCACGCCCTGTTACCTAAACTACGCCCTGTTACCTAAACCACGCCTTGCTACCTAAACTACGCCTTGTTACCTAAACTACGCCCTGTTACCTAAACTACGCCCTGTTACCTAAACTACGCCTTGTTACCTAAACTACGCCCTGTTACCTAAACTACGCCCTGTTACCTAAACCACGCCTTGCTACCTAAACCACGCCCCGTTACCTAAACTACGCCCTGTTACCTAAACCACGCCCTGTTACCTAAACCACGCCCTGTTACCTAAACTACGCCCTGTTACCTAAACCACGCCCTGTTACCTAAACCACGCCCTGTTACCTAAACTACGCCCTGTTACCTAAACCACGCCTTGCTACCTAAACTACGCCTTGTTACCTAAACTACGCCCTGTTACCTAAACTACGCCCTGTTACCTAAACCACGCCTTGCTACCTAAACCACGCCCTGTTACCTAAACCACGCCTTGCTACCTAAACTACGCCTTGTTACCTAAACTACGCCCTGTTACATAAACCACGCCCTGTTACCTAAACCACACTCTAAAGATGAGTGTTAGCAGCCACTAGTGTGGTGTGTGACATTAGCCACATGTCATGTGCTAATGTCACGTACGTGATCTACGTGGGTGCTGTTGCTTGTTGTGGACGGGTACAATATGTTGTCGGGGGAGGGGGGAGGGGGAGGGGGAATTCAGAAAACTCTACAAAAATGTCCATTAGAAAACACGCCTGGCCTTGCCATCCACCCCTCTTATCACCTGTACAAGTGATTGTAGGAAAAAAGTCACAGGGGAAAAAAACCCACAGAAAAAAACAAATGTGTATTTGCATGGAATTTGTTAATACTTTTATGTATTATGCTAATCAACTTAAGATTAATTAAATGTAATGTAATCATTTTAGATATATATGCGTGGGTTGTATACATAAAGTAATATTTATAACACATCTAAAAGAGTTTTAGTATAAAGTTTGTAGGTTTTAATTGTAATTCCGTTTTCATATAATATTTAATATAAGTTAATATAATGTTCGAACCTTCATGGTTTCAGTCGTTTTTTTTAAAAATACTAACTTTAAATTAGCGTGAAATAGCATTAAGATGTAGTTAATGTGACTTTTTGTCCTCCACAATTCACATCAATAGTTCAACCACCTTTGTTGCCCACAATTATCACGCTCTTTACATAATAAAGCCTAGGATCAAAAGAGAAAGCCGACACGGTACAAAGGCTATGATTGAAGCAAAACGTCACCAACACGCAATATGGATGGACTAAACCGGCTGCAGAGAAGCCAACCAAGATCAGGTCTTCAGCGAAAACATATGCAAACACAATGATGAGCCTACATTTATTTTATCATAAGTTTCCACCGTGTATTTAACTGAATACGTGACAAAATAATTTTACAATTGTCAACAATTAAATAAAAATATTTCTTAAAATATTTTTGTAATATTTCTTAGAATATGTTTGCAATATTTCTTAGAATTTTTTGTGACTTTTTTCTGTGACTTTATTTCTATGACTTTTTCCGATATAATTTTTCTTATGTGACTTTTTTTCTGTGACTTTTTTCCCTTCATTCACCTGTACAAGCAAGCAGTATAAAATGTACATAAAACTATTATAGACCTAACCTCAGTGGCGTCGCTAGGTCGGGTGTCATCACCGGGTACGGTATTCCGTGGTGTCACCCCCCCCCAAGAAACAAAGTATATATATATATATATATATATATATATATATATATATATATATATATATATATATATATATATATATATATATATATATATATATATATAAATATATATAAATATATATATATATAAATAAATATATATATATATATATATATATATATATATATATATATATATATATATATATATATATATATATATATATATATATATATAATGTTGTTTGTGCCGGCGAACATAGGCGTATAATATATGGCGCATACGCGTACATGTATGTGCATAAGCTTTAATCACTGCACACTTAACAGTACCAATGTTTATCTGTTGTCTGTTAATAATACAGTTGGATGTAGCATTGTTTTCTCTTTAGTTAGCACTCTCAAGTCATATTGTGTCACCCCCACCCTCTTGTAATAATTGTCGATTTGTACATAAAATTCTATTTAACTCGTCATTAATAGAACTGACAAAAAGCAATTTTCTTCTTTACATTTGGTAATTTTTTACCATGGTGTCCCCCCCAAGTGGTGTTACCCGGTGCGGTCCGCAAATTCCGCCCCGCCCTCGCAACGTCTCTGTCTAACCTATTCTCACCTTGGAGATCTGGACAAAACTGAGGCAATCACACACGTTTCATACACCTTATATAACCTTTCATAAACAGGTACAAACCGGACTATTACAACTCACGGCACGAGAATTGAACAATTACGAACGGGGTAGGGTACCAAGTAACAACAACATTCACCCCCATTCATCCCCCTTCGCTCTTTCACTACAGCCGTGTAACAAGATTTCTTACACTAATTATGTAACAAAATTATCAGAAATCGTGTCATAATCGGCCTGCAAAAGTTTTCAACCGCTTTTAACAATATAACCCTAACCAAAAAATGCTATCCCAAAAGATGATTAAAACAATTATTAATTAAACTCGTACAAAATATGTATATTAGTTCTACTTATTTTGTCTGTCTATAAAAATAAACTTTAAAAGCCAAATATAACGGCTCAGAGTTGTACTGTAACACTAATTATCTCGTTTGAAGTTGATTTAAAAATCCAAAAACACAGTTTTAAATCCTATCCAACTTAGAATGACCAAAAAACTCCATAGAAATCAAACGATAGTCCACGGAGAGAAAAAAAAACTCTACCTTCTTTTATAAAGTATCACTCCAGCAAGCCAGATTTTTAATAAATATTTTCCGGTTTGTTTTTGCTTTGTTATGAAATCCTGGCCATCCCACCCGTCACTCGATATGCCAGGAGCTTAGTGGGGAAACAACACGGAACTCTGGGTAAAAAGAAGCTTGAAGGAAATACAGCCGCCATCTTGAGAAATTTCAACAGCTGGTCCCTCCACCATTGGCTGGATCTCCTACGTCATTAACGGAGCTCTCCTGAAATTGCGAGTCGATCGGTGCCCAGTTTTCAATAGAGCCGAGATCAGGGGCAGATCACTCCAATCCCCGACATATTGGAAACATTTTGTCGTCTGTCAATTAAGCCGGCAGTTTTTCCAACTTTGATTAAACGTGGATTCTCTGTCAGGAGAGTTCTTGATATTGGTGTGGTAGGGGAGGGGGTGGGGGATGAAAGGGATGGGGTGGGGGAGGATGAAAAGGTACTGGGGATATTTGAGGGGAGGTGCGGGTGTCAAGTGTGATTTGGGTAATTGAGAAGTTTGTTTCAGTTTCCGTCGATGTTAGGGACCCCTAGTAGGACGCTCGTATGTGAGAGTACTAAACTTAGCAAGTTAGCATAATGGCCGCTACATACTGGACTGGTCAACTAAATGACCGCTACATACTGGGTAGTCAACCAAATGACCGCTACATACTGGACTAGTCAGTTAAATGACCGCTACATACTGGACTGGTCAACTAAATGACCGCTCCATACTGGGCTAGTCAACTAAATGACCGCTGCATACTGGGCTAGTCAACTAAATGACCGCTCCATACTGGGCAAGTCTACTAAATGACCGCTACATACTGGGCTAGTCAACTAAATGACCGCTACATACTGGGCTAGTCAACTAAATGACCGCTACATACTTGGCTAGTCAACTAAATGACCGCTACATACTGGGCTAGTCAACTAAATGATCGCTACATACTGGGCTAGTCAACTAAATGACCGCTACATACTGGGCTAGTCAACTAAATGACCGCTACATACTGGGCTAGTCAACTAAATGACCGCTACATACTGGGCTAGTCAACTAAATGACCCCTCTATACTGGGCTAGTCAACTAAATGACCGCTACATACTGGGCTAGTCAACTAAATGACCTCTACATACTGGAGCATACAACAACATTAATACTGCCGTACAAGAACGTTAACACCTAATGTGGTATATCTTAACACTGGATTCCATTTCATTGTAAATGTATATATATAATTAATTATTTAACTTGCAAGAAATGGCCATAAAAGTTATTAATAAAGGAAAATGACCATATAATATTATATTTTGAAATAACACTCGACAAGGAATTAAATTTTAAAACAAAACTCCTGTTACTAGATCCAGCCAATCAAACCATTAGGTTCAAAGGTTATTTATAGAATAGTAAACATACAGCTGTAGACCTTCCTTCTTATCACTTGATTACAAACTTGTAAACCTTCCTTCTTATCACTTGATTACAAACGTGTAAACCTTCCTTCTTATCACTTGATTACAAACGTGTAAACCTTCCTTCTTATCACTTGATTACAAACGTGTAAACCTTCCTTCTTATCGCTTGATTACAAACGTGTAAACCTTCCTTCTTATCACTTGATTACAAACGTGTAAACCTTCCTTGTGTCTATCATATCACTTTATTCCAAACGAGGCTGACCACAAATGAAGACCACATGGGATAAACCACAGATGTCGCAGTTTTCTAGAGAAAAACGACATTTTGTGTTTGAGATCTTTTGCTGTTCCATTGTGGCAAGATTTTAAAATCCTAAATATTGAGAGGATCGAGGTGGTTTTACGCTTTCATATTGGTATCGTGGCTAGGGAGGTCATATTGGTATCGTGGCTAGGGAGGTTACAACACTGACCACACGATCCTAGTATTTACTGAGGTCAAAGAAAGAAATAGACTCTTTGTTGTAGCCTCTATTTTACTTCTTCTTTCTTGTAAATGCTATTGCAAATATTCTCTGTCCTGTCTGTCTAGATGTTGAGTGCTTTGATAGGGTTATACAGCTGCTTCTCGTAAAAAAACGATGGTACGGTACAGGATCATAACAGACGAATGGACTTTGTGACATACACAAAAATATGTCTTGTTATAGGGTTCAAGATAATTTTTTTTCTAGCCAGGCTATATGACTGGAATCAACATATTTTGTTCCATCAACACTGTGTATTATCCTAGGTAGAGCTAACTTAAGATAAACAATGTTTGACAGGAATCGATATTAATACTGTATAACGTCTACTTTTTTGGGGGTGAAATCTAATTTTTGTTTGTGTTTGAAATAAAAAAGAAGCATTCATTATTTGGCATTAAAAAAGTTTATTTAACTTATATAATACGCCGAGGTCACAGGTAGTGGTGAACTCTACTTCACTTGCCACATGGGCTGTCAGGTTAAAAAAGGAAGCTTTACTTTTTAAAAAAAATAATAAAAATTTGATAACCGTTGACAAGAAAAAATTGGTGGCTCAAAAAATAGAGGGCATTAATATGCTTCTTCCCATTTTTAGCTTGTCATTTCTGGTAAGTCTTTAACCACAACAAACATAAGAACCATGTTTGGACAGGAAGCGCTGACAGCTAAAGTTTGCACCAGAAGGTGTGTTCGTTCTTGAAAATATTACACGGGGAATAACTGTAATTTTGGTGATTTTTTTTGGCAATTCAGAACATAATCTTGTGATTTTAAGATTTGATGACTATTTTAAAACCAGTAAAAACAAAAGTCCATACAAAAGTTTCAGTTTCATTTACTATAGTTTGGTAAAAAAAAATGGGGCCCTTAATTAAAATCGGGCCCTTAATTAAAATGGGGTCCTCCCTACACAGCCCTGTAAGCTCCCACATTAATCCGCCACTGAGGACAAGACATTGACAGGACACAGACAAGAAAGTACCAGACAGGACAGAGACAGGACACAGAGAGGACCTGATAATTATATTTTAATAAACATGAAGTATCTCCGTTGAAGCCAGGGATAGACCATAAGACGGTTGCAGGTAGTTCAAAATCTTCAGCGCAGGAGCAAAAATACGAAATGATTTGAAGAAAAAGGGGAGGAAATCCATGTTTGTATTTGCAAGTCAAACAGTCACGTGACCTCCTGGGGTTGGTCCTAAGTTGTAATTGAAAGCCGGGCCCGGCCTGGACATGTTTGCCGTTGAATATCATTTGCATGCTGTCGATCTGGTCCTGCCGGTACACATCGGGTCGGTGTAACGGGGGGTTGACAGGAATGTTCTGGACATCATAAGGGGACGGGATGGGGGCGGGGGGGGGGTAGACAGGAATATTCTGGACATCATAAGGGGACGGGATGGGGGGGGGGGGATACTGGGGGAGGGGGGAGACAGGAATGTTCTGGACATCATAAGGGGACGGGATGGGGGGGGGGGAAGGGGGAGATAGGAATGTTCTGGACATCATAAGAACTTCTAGGGGACGGGCGAGGGGGGGGACAGAAATGTTCTGGGCATCATAAGAACTTCTGGGGACGGGACGGGTGGGGGGGGGGGGGGGGAGAGGCAGAAATGTTCTGGACATCATAATAAATTTTGGGGACGGGATGGGGGGGGGGAAGGGGGAGACAGGAATGTTCTGGGCATCATAAGAACTTCTGGGGACGGGACGGGTGGTGGGGGGGGGAGAGACAGAAATGTTCTGGACATCATAATAAATTTTGGGGACGGGATGGGGGGGGAGGGGGAGACAGGAATTTTCTGGACATCATAAGAACTTCTGGGGATGGGCGGGGGGGGGGGGGGACAGAAATGTTCTGGACATCATAATAGCTTCTAGGGACGGGACGGGATGGGGTGGGGGGTGGGGGGCGTGGGAGGGGGGGGTCAGAAATGTGGGAGGGGAGGACGGACCAGAAATGTTCTAGTTTTTAAGAATTTCGTGGACCCGAAAGTGGGGAGGGCAGAAATGTTCTAGTCATCATAGCAATTCTGTGGACGGGGCGGGGGGTAGGGCAGGGGAGGGGCGGTTAAGAGAGTGGGGGGGGGGGGAAATGTCACCTTTTTTTTAAACAAAAAACTAAATTTTAAAATCCTTCCAACTTGCTCTTGGTAACAGAGATGATTAAATATTTCAATGAGTAATTTTCACACGAACTGTTCAAACAGTCAGAAGATCGCAGTGGATTTCTGGAAACTTCCATTTTTATTTCATCGATTTCATCTCCCGCCACCAAAATGATGACGTCATTCTCAAACTGTTGATTTTTAATAATTGGAAAGATTTTTGTCCCGTGAATTGCGTGTGTCGCCTCTGACAGAGTCGGTTTAATTAGGTCGTGTTTAATTTGGTCGAGTTTAATTTAGTCGTGTTTAATTTGGTCGTGTTTAATTTGGTCGTGTTTAATTTGGTCGTGTTTAATTTAGTCGTGTTTAATTTGGTCGTGTTTAATTTAGTCGTGTTTAATTTGGTCGTGTTTAATTTGGTCGTGTTTAATTTAGTCGAGTTTAATTGTTGCTCATGGAGGCCACTGGCTCTCTTAGCTGGGCATAAAGAGATTTTTGGGAGAAGGTTCTGGAAACTCTAGATTCAGGTACCAGGTTTAAGGGTACCTGCCTTTGCCGGGGGAAAGGGGGGGGGGTGTTAAAATCAATTCATAACCATTTAAAAAAATCTTGTTTTTGTGCCATTTTTTGGCAAAGTATTTGGGTCAAGGTGACGTTACAATTACAGTTGTCATTAAAGTAGGTCATCTGGTTCCTGTGATCCACTTATGCTTACCAGAACTCTGGACATAGAGTAATAAAACAATCTCGGATACAACATACATCAACCTACATCAAACATACGTCTCATGCAACATACATCTGATACAACATACATCTGATTCCAAAACAAAGAATTTTGTGACGTGAGTTTTTATTTAATTCATTAATGAATTCAGCAACTGAAAGATTTACCAACAGCTGTTGTGTGGTGTGTGTGGGGGTGGGGGGGGGGGGTGAGGGTGTGGTGTTGTGTTGGAGGTTAAGTGGGTGTTGGGGTGTATAGTAGCGAGGCATGACGTGTGATGTTGATGTGTGGTGAGGTGTACTATAATGGGGAAGGTGTAATGTTGGGGGTGTGGTGAGGTGTGGTGAGGTGAGATGTACTATAATGGGGAAGGTATATTGTTGGGGGTGAGGTGAGGTGTACTATAATGGGGAAGGTGTAATGTTGGGGGTGTGGTGAGGTGTGGTGAGGTGTGGTGAGGTGAGGTGAGATGTACTATAATGGGGAAGGTATATTGTTGGGGGTGAGGTGAGGTGTACTATAATGGGGAAGGTGTAATGTTGGGGGTGTGGTGAGGTGTGGTGAGGTGAGGTGTACTAAAATGGGGAAGGTGTAATGTTGGGGTGTGGTGAGGTGTACTATAATGGGGAAGGTGTAATGTTGGGTGTGTGGTGAGGTGTGGTGAGGTGAGGTGTACTATAATGGGGAAGGTGTAATGTTGGGGGTGTGGTGAGGTGTGGTGAGGTGAGGTGTACTATAATGGGGAAGGTGTAATGTTGGGTGTGTGGTGAGGTGTGGTGAGGTGAGGTGTACTATAATGGGGAAGGTGTAATGTTGGGTGTGTGGTGAGGTGTACTATAATGGCGAAGGTGTAATGTTGGGGGTGTGGTGAGGTGTACTGTAATGGGGAAGGTGTAATGTTGGGGGTGTGGTGACGTGTGGTACTGGGCTGGGATTGTTGGGGTGTGGTCTCAGCATAAAACCAGATCTGTCACGTGGTAATCAGCCGACATTATGACGTCACATGGCATAGATCCCACCAAATGGCACACAGTATTGAAGAATAAAATGTCAATTGAAAAACACCGTTTCAAAATGAACAAGGCCAGATCAATTGTTCCATCGCTGGCCATAAATGACACAATTAATTTACATGGCATGTTAGGAATTTGTAACAACAACAGTGAGAGGTCATCGGTTCAGTCAATGACTAAATGGCCAAGTTCAGTCAATGACTAAATGGCCAAGTCCAGTCAATGACTTAATGACCAAGTTTAGTCAATCACTTAATGGCCAAGTTCAGTCAATGACTTAATGGCCAAGTTCAGTCAATGACTTAATGACCAAGTTTAGTCAATCACTTAATGGCCAAGTTCAGTCAACGACTTAATGGCCAAGTTCAGTCAATGACTTAATGACCAAGTTTAGTCAATCACTTAATGACCAAGTTCAGTCATTAAATCAATAACTTAGTTAAATCCTTGATTTAATGACCCAGTTCAATCCTTGAATCAATGACCCAGTTCAATTATTAAATTAATGACCCAATTCAATAACTGAATCAAATACCAAGGTAAGTGATTGACTTAATGACGCTGTTCAATCATTGGTTCGTGAACCAGTGCTTTAAATCAATCACTCAAACAATTAGCATCCCGTTCAATTTTTCAATAAATTTATCACCAAATGTGTTATTGATGAGAGATGACATAAACTTAATGAATGGATGAGAAATTAACTAATTAGAAAAAAATATTATGTCAAAAAACAAAATAGTTATCATTTAATACATTTTGATTACTAAGTTGAGTAAAACGCTGAATCAACCATACAAAAACGAAAGTACAAAAACACGTTAAATTATAGAAGCTGATTTTTGTGTAAACAAATATTTAGAATGTAAACAGCAATAAAAGATCTTCATCCGTTCTTCGTGTGTTCTTAAGATTTTGATCACAGCAGTTATCCTAGAGCAGATCTTCATTACACATCACAGACAACAGCACATAGGTACACATCACATAGGTACACAGCACATAGGTACACATCACACAGGTACACATCACATAGGTACACATTACATAGATACACAGCACATAGGTACACAGCACAGACACAGCACATAGGTACACAGCACATAGGTACACATCACATAGGTACACAGCACATAGGTACACATAATATAAGCTACACACCACATAAGCTACACACCACATAAGCTACACAACACATACGCTTCACACCACATACAGACCACACCACATATACACCACATACACACCACAGCTACACACCACAAACACACATATATTTGAAGCCGTGTTTCTCGATGTTCACTTTGTACGGCTCACGTTTGATTTCTTCGATTATTTCCCCTTCAACTTTGAACTCCCACAACCGGATGTTGAAAGAACCAACCGTTTTAGCTCCCAGCTCTCCTGCTGACCACCTCAGCACACACAGAGCTAAACGAGTGCTCGGCCCTTGTATTGACCAGCTTTAAGTGGTCTCACGGCAGGGGCGGCGACTGAGTGGTAATTATTGCTTTAATTAGGGTCCCGTCTCATCCAAACCGACCATCTCCAGCCGAAGTGATAGCAGAGTACACGCACAGTGACATCTAGGCAAAAACCTTGGGACATTGTGTATACAATTCAGAGTTCAGACTGGAAAACTTGTAACACTTTGTATTGAATTCAGACTGGATACATCGTAACACTTCGGTTAACTACAGCTCGAGAACGTTGCAACATTTGGTATTGAATTCAGACAAAAACTTGTAACACTGTATTGAATTCAGACTGGAAACATTGTAACAGTTTGTATTGAATTACGACAGAAAAAAAATTTTTAACACTTGGGATTGAATACAACCTTCTGCGTAACTCTCTATCTAAAGAAATATTTAACTGAGGTTTGTTTTCAATTGAAGGGAGACAATTGAAGCTTTATTAAAATATTGAGTTTAGATTATCATCAGTTATCCCCCTTATGAACCTGGAGCACAGAGCGTAGAAAGCGATGACGTAAGCAGCAGACGTGGACGAGACGTATCTGGGCGGTCCCCGTGAGACACTCGGCCACGTGTGACTTGTAGCGCCCCCTCTATGTGCCTCTTGGGAAAAAGGAAAAGTTGTATCAACATTTCGAATATACACGAAACAAAGTGTGTATTGTAAATCCATGCTTGACCTTTAGCACAAGGTACATATTTTAGATGAATGACCGCTAGATTTTCATTTCGTTCACGAGAATGAAAAAAAAAGAAATACATTTTGTAACTGATGAAATAAGGGGTGGAGCTATAGTTTGTAAACAGGCAAACATGAATAGAGGGGGCGTGTTATATGCATGTACATCAAGAGCATCAATCAAATTGGCTGCCGTAGTATTTTCTACATCTAAACCACATAATGATAGAATGTTGGATAGGGAGTGGTATCGACTTAAGTGGTATCGCCACATGTGAACTGGTATCGTCACATGAGAACTGGTATCGTTCCATTAGGTATCGTCACATGTGAACTGGTATCGTCACATGTGGTAACGTCACATGTGGACTGGTATCGTTACATGTGAACTGGTATCGTCACATGAAAACTGGTATCGTCCCATTTGGTATCGTCACTACCCCCACGAAACGAGCGCCCTAGCACGAGCGCCCTAGCTCAGAAATTTTGGATGCGCCCCCTTCGACACCTCATCTTGCATCCCCGACATGGTCTGCGCAGGCGCACTTTCTTCTTGCGGGTGGGATATTTCCGGTTGTCCCTCCGCCTCCCGCCCCACTTTCTACCTCTCCGTGCGGGGAATCGTCTCCCCCCCGGGCGCCGCCATTTTTTCCTCCGGCGTCTGTCCTTCCTCTTCTTCTTCTTCCTGTTCCTCTTGGGGCGTTGACACTCTCCTGGGTTGAAGAAAAACCAGTCTGTACATAGAAGTGGCTTTTGGTTACATGGTTGACTGGTTACACGGTTAGTGGTTAAATTCCCAACCATTATAGGCTAATAGTGGTTATATTGTTATGTGGTTATTTTGTTATGTGGTTATTTGTTATATCGCCATAGATAGCGTGGCTATTTACTAAACAACATAGCGAGTAGGGGTTAAAATCTGATTGTTACTGGGCGCTACTCATGAATTTCTCTGGACGCCGAAAGTTTTTTTGTTAGTAAATTAAACATGCAGATGACACGCCCCCTGTGTTCATGTGTGGCAACCACATGTGGATGTGAGATCACAGGCAAGTGGTAACTCGACTAGAGGTAACACAGGTAAGTGTTATCATAGAGGTGACACAGGTAAGTGGTAACTTGGGTAGAGAGGTAACATAAATAGTTATCACAGATAAACAGGTAACTGAGAGGTAACATAAAGTTAACATGGGTAAATTGGTAACCGAGTAATAACAGGGTTGATAGGTAACACATTAAAATATGTAACAATTAAAATCAAGGGTAATTCAAGAATTGAAATATCAATTTAGTAGTTAAATTATAAGTGAGTTGTGATTTATGTTGTCATCATGATGTGGGTGACATCAACATGTCATAACGATGTGGGTGACATCAAAATGTCATCATGATGTGGGTGACATCAAAATGTCATCATGATGTGTGACATCAAAATGTCATTATGATGTAGGTGACATCAAAATGTCATCATGATGTGGGTGACATCAAAATGTCACCATGTGGGTAACATCAAAATGTCATCATGATGTGTGTGACATCAAAATGTCATCATGATGTGTGTGACATCAAAATATCATCATGATGTGTGTGACATCAAAATGTCATCATGATGGTGACATCAAAATGTCATCATGATGGTGACATCAAAATGTCATCATGATGTGTGTGACATCAAAATGTCATCATGATGGTGACATCAAAATGTCATCATGATGGTGACATCAAAATGTCATCATGATGTGTGTGACATCAAAATGTCATCATGATGTGTGTGACATCAAAATGTCATCATAATGCGGGTGACATCAAAATGTCATCATGAGGTGTGACATCAACATGTCATCATGATGTGTGTGACATCAAAATGTCATCATGATGTGTGTGACATCAAAATGTCATCATGATGCGGGTGACATCAAAATGTCATCATGATGTGTGACTTACCATCATGATGTGTGATTTACCATCATGATGTGTGCCTTACCATCATGATGTGTGACTTACCATCATGATGTGTGACTTACCATCATGATGTGTGACTTACCATCATGATGTGTGACTTACCATCATGATGTGTGACTTACCATCACAGTGTCTCTGTGCCAGCTGACAGCGTTGCGAGTCGGTCAAGGCCGGACACGGCTCGCCGTTGGCCGATGCCGGCTGTAGAACCGGCCGGGTCCGGGTCTGTGTGCCGTACCGGAAGCCGCAGGTTTGGCCGTTCCTCGTGCACTCGGTCCAGGGAGACCATCCCCCGGGGATACAGTCAACTAAACACCGGAAGTAGAGGTCGATCAGGTAACACAACACTTACTTTATTTTCATTAAATTGACTTCTTAAAGTTCTTCTAATGTTATTTCACCGAGAGTATTAAGGGAAATAACTCAGCATTAACAAAGTGTCAATAATATTTGGCAATTATCGTTCTTATATAAACACAAAATTTTCAGACAACCGTCAGTGCAAATGGGGGTTGCTTACCCGTGTCTTCCGACAATTAGCTTACCCCTGTCTTCCAGACCCTCACTTACCCCTGTCCTTGCACTCGTTGGTAAAGTTGGCGTAGTAGAGTCCATTGGGGCAGCTCTCGACACACTGCCCACCGTACAGCAGGTAGGGCGACTCGCACATAACACAAAACTGGCGGCTGAAGCAGTTGTAGCAGTTGCGTATGTGGCATTCTGGAACAGGATGGGCATTCGTCAGTCACACACACACAGAAACACTCACACACACACACGCTCACACTCACACACACACAGACACAGAGACACTCACGCTCACACACACAGACACTCACACGCACACATACTCACACACACACACACTCACACACTCATTTTACACATGCTCCAGCTCATACTCTCATAACACTCACACACTCACACTCTCTCACACACACACTAACTCAATCACTAACTCACACACACACACACACACACTCACACACATATATATAACTAGCCATCCACCCATAGACACACAATACAAACACACACACACACACACACACATATATATATATATATATATATATATATATATATATATATATATATATATATATATATATATATATATATATATATATATATTTATTTATAAATATTTATTTATTTATTTTATTAATGTTTATATAAAAATTTCATAATTTAAAAACAATTTAATCTTCGAATGTATGAAACACAACGATTAAGTTAGATTGTGCCAAGTTTAAGGTCTGTATATAGCGGTGAGTCATTAAAGTAGTGTTAGATTTCAAGTATAAAGATTGAAGACAAAGAATTTAAAGGACATAATCATAATGAAGGAAGAAAGATGTACTCACTGACACACTTGTTAAAATACTGCTCACGCTGCCTGTAGTAGCCGACAGGACAGGACAGCGTGCAGATGCCGATCTCACGTGCATTCTGTCGGTGCAGAAAGAGATACAGGCTGTCCTCGCACGCCACGCAGCCGTTGACTGGGGAGCACGCAGTGCAGCCTCTGGGGCACAGGGGGAACCGTCCCACTATAGCTGTGGAGAAATGGTATATGGCTGCAGCTAGGGGAACCGTCCCACTATAGCTGTGGAGAAATGGCATGTGGCTGCAGCTAGGGAAACCGTCCCACTATAGCTGTGGAGAAATGGCATATGGCTGCAGCTAGGGGAACCGTCCGACTATTGCTGTGGAGAAATGGTATATGGCTGCAGCTAGGGGAACCGTCCCACTATTGCTGTGGAGAAATGGCATATGGCTGCAGCTAAGGGAACCGTCCCACTATTGCTGTGGAGAAATGGTATATGGCTGCAGCTAGGGAATCCTATTGCTGTGGAGAAAGGGCATATGGCTGCAGCTAGGGAACCGTCCCACTATTGCTGTGGAGAAATGGTAAATGGCTGCAGCTAGGGGAACCTATTGCTGTGGAGAAAGGGCATATGGCTGCAGCTAGGGAACCGTCCCACTATTGCTGTGGAGAAATGGTAAATGGCTGCAGCTAGGGGAACCTATTGCTGTGGAGAAAGGGCATATGGCTGCAGCTAGGGAACCGTCCCACTATTGCTGTGGAGAAAGGGCATATGGCTGCAGCTAGGGAACCGTCCCACTATTGCTGTGGAGAAATGGTAAATGGCTGCAGCTAGGGGAACCTATTGCTGTGGAGAAAGGGCATATGGCTGCAGCTAGGGAACCGTCCCACTATTGCTGTGGAGAAATGGCATATGGCTGCAGCTAAGGGAACCGTCCCACTATAGCTGTGGAGAAATGGTATATGGCTGCAGCTATGGGAACCGTCCCACTATAGCTGTGGAGAAATGGTATATGGCTGCAGCTAGGGGAACCGTCCCACTATTGCTATGGAGAAATGGTATATGGCTGCAGCTATGGGAACTGTCCCACTATAGCTGTGGAGAAATGGCATGTGGCTGCAGCTAGGGAAACCGTCCCACTATTGCTGTGGAGAAATGGCGTATGGCTGCAGCTAGGGGAACCGTCCGACTATTGCTGTGGAGAAATGGTATATGGCTGCAGCTAGGGGAACCGTCCCACTATTGCTGTGGAGAAATGGCATATGGCTGCAGCTAGGGGAACCGTCCCACTATTGCTGTGGAGAAATGACATATGGCTGCAGCTAGGGGAACCTATTGCTGTGGAGAAAGGGCATATGGCTGCAGCTAGGGAACCGTCCCACTATTGCTGTGGAGAAAGGGCATATGGCTGCAGCTAGGGAACCGTCCCACTATTGCTGTGGAGAAATGGTAAATGGCTGCAGCTAGGGGAACCTATTGCTGTGGAGAAAGGGCATATGGCTGCAGCTAGGGAACCGTCCCACTATTGCTGTGGAGAAATGGCATATGGCTGCAGCTAAGGGAACCGTCCCACTATAGCTGTGGAGAAATGGTATATGGCTGCAGCTATGGGAACCGTCCCACTATAGCTGTGGAGAAATGGTATATGGCTGCAGCTAGGGGAACCGTCCCACTATTGCTATGGAGAAATGGTATATGGCTGCAGCTATGGGAACTGTCCCACTATAGCTGTGGAGAAATGGCATGTGGCTGCAGCTAGGGAAACCGTCCCACTATTGCTGTGGAGAAATGGCGTATGGCTGCAGCTAGGGGAACCGTCCGACTATTGCTGTGGAGAAATGGTATATGGCTGCAGCTAGGGGAACCGTCCCACTATTGCTGTGGAGAAATGGCATATGGCTGCAGCTAGGGGAACCGTCCCACTATTGCTGTGGAGAAATGACATATGGCTGCAGCTAGGGGAACTGTCCCACTATTGCTGTGGAGAAATGGCATATGGCTGCAGCTAGGGGAACCGTCCCACTATTGCTGTGGAGAAATGGCATATGGCTGCAGCTAAGGAAACCGTCCCACTATTGCTGTGGAGAAATGGCATATGGCTGTAGCTAGAGGAACCGTCCCACTATTGCTGTGGAGAAATGGCGTATGGCTGCAGCTAGGGGAACCGTCCCACTATTGCTGTGGAGAAATGGCATATGGCTGCAGCTAAGGGAACCGTCCCACTATTGCTGTGGAGAAATGGCATATGGCTGCAGCTAGGGGAACCGTCCAACTATTGCTGTGGAGAAATGGTATATGGCTGCAGCTATGGGAACCGTCCCACTATTGCTGTGGAGAAATGGTATATGGCTGCAGCTAATGGAACCGTCCCACTATTGCCGTGGAGAAATGGTATATGGCTGCAGCTAGGGGAACCGTCCAACTATTGCTGTGGAGAAATGGTATATGGCTGCAGCTATGGGAACCGTCCCACTATTGCTGTGGAGAAATGGTATATGGCTGCAGCTAGGGGAACCGTCCCACTATTGCTGTGGAGAAATGGCATATGGCTGCAGCTAAGGGAACCGTCCCACTATTGCTGTGGAGAAATGGCATATGGCTGCAGCTAGGGGAACCGTCCAACTATTGCTGTGGAGAAATGGCATATGGCTGCAGCTAAGGGAACCGTCCCACTATTGCTGTGGAGAAATGGCATATGGCTGAATCTAGGGGAACTGTCCCACTATTGCTGTGGAGAAATGGCATATGGCTGCAGCTAGGGAACCGTCCCACTATTGTTGTGGAGAAATGGCATATGGCTGCAGCTAGAGGAACCGTCCCACTATTGCTGTGGAGAAATGGCATATGGCTGCAGCTAGGGGAACCGTCCCACTATAGCTGTGGAGAAATGGCATATGGCTGCAGCTAGGGGAACCGTCCCACTATTGCTGTGGAGAAATGGCATATGGCTGCAGCTAGGAGAACTACTGGCTGCAGCTAGAAAAGTAACTGGTTAGTGTTTGGTGTGGTTGATGTGTGGTTAAGTGAAAGTCTGTCGTGTGGTTTATTAAAGGTGTGATGGGCGCTAGTGTTCAATAGAGGGTTTAAAAAGTGTAGTTTGTGTTATCTTAGTGGCAAGGAGAGGGGTGTGTCACATAGGAGGGGGGTATAAAGACAGGGGTGTGTCCTATGGGGGGTATAAAGACAGGGGTGTGTCCTATGGGGGGGGGTATAAAGACAGGGGTATGTCCTATGGGGGAGGACAGGGGTGTGTCACATGGGGGGGGTATAAAGACAGGGGTGTGTCACATGGGGGAGGACAGGGGTGTGTCACATGGGGGGGTATAAAGACAGGGGTATGTCCTATGGGGGAGGACAGGGGTGTGTCACATGGGGGGGGGTATAAAGACAGGGGTGTGTCCTATGGGGGGGGGTATAAAAACAGGGGTGTGTCCTATGGGGGGGGGGGGTATAAAGACAGGGGTGTGTCCCATGGGGGGTATAAAGACAGGGGTGTGTCCTATGGGGGGGTATAAAGACAGGGGTGTGTTCCATGGGGGGTATAAAGACAGGGGTGTGTCCTATGGGGAAGGACAGGGGTGTGTCACATGGGGGAGGACAGGGGTGTGTCACATGGGAGGGGGGTATAAAGACAGGGGTGTGTCCCATGGGGGGTATAAAGACAGGGGTGTGTCCCATGGGGAAGGACAGGGGTGTGTCACATGGGGGGGGGTATAAAGACAGGGGTGTGTTCCATGAGGGAGGACAGGGGTGTGTCCTATGGGGAAGGACAGGGGTGTGTCACATGGGGGGTTAAAGACAGGGGTGTTTCCCATGGGGGGTATAAAGACAGGGGTGTGTCCCATGGGGAAGGACAGGGGTGTGTCACATGGGGGGTTAAAGACAGGGGTGTTTCCCATGGGGGGTATAAAGACAGGGGTGTGTCCCATGGGGAAGGACAGGGGTGTGTCCCATGGGGGGTATAAAGACAGGGGTGTGTCCCATGGGGGGGTATAAAGACAGGGGTGTGTCCCATGGGGGGTATAAAGACAGGGGTGTGTCCCATGGGGGGGGGTATAAAGACAGGGGTGTGTCACATGGGGGAGGACAGGGGTGTGTCCCATGGGGGGTTAAAGACAGGGGTGTGTCACATGGGGGAGGACAGGGGTGTGTCACATGGGGTATAAAGACAGGGGTGTGTCGCATGGGGGGTATGTGTCATAGCACGCACGTGATTGTTTTGGCACCAACATATTTACAGTGGTCTACTAACCACAAACATGACATTTGTCTACTGACATAATCACATTTCTACTGACATGATCACGTGACATTTGTCTACTGACATAATCACATGTCTACTGACATGATCGTCTGCCAAAGAAAATATTTGGACCACCTCTACTAAAACTCGAAATAAAACGGGCGCTATGTCACACCTATCTCGCGAGCTCGGGATTTCGTTGATACGTGGCTCGCTGTACACTATCGCGTGAATCTCGTTGCTTGTCGCGTGAATCTCGTCGGTTGCATGAATCATGTCAGCAATTGAGTTTTGACCTTGACTTTAATGAAATAATAAAACTTGGGTTTTTCAAAAATCAAATTTTACGACATAATAAAACTCCAGCTTTTGATACATGAATGTTTGACATGTAATATATAGTTAAAATGATTTCCAGAAAAATGCGTAAACGGTAAATTGCGCAATGGAAAACTGCGCACGTAAAAATACACAAATGCAAACATATTACACTTATACACATTAATTTCGTCATTTTTCGCGGAAAAGTGTTTTATGCTACAATGTACACTCTATTATGTTTATGTCTATAAATGCTCGATTTAAGTAACCATACATGCACTTGCACACTTTAGTGAGCAGTTTTCCATTGCGCATCTTTCCTGTCACCAGTAAGAATTATCTTTTAAAATATTGGATCAGATAATTGTTTTACTATCTGCGGCCAGGCTACACGGAAATAGAATTCGTACAGAAGATGTAAATCTGGAATGTACTTTTGACCTGCAGATAAATTTGATTTAAATGTGGTTTAAAGCTAGAAACTGAAAGAAAATGCTTTTTAAAATACTGTAATGTAATGGGTGTTGTAAAGCGATATTTGAGTTAAATTAGTTTATGTTTTAACTCAATATTTGTCTGCAAACAAAACCTCTTGAAAAAGTTTATTTTCACCAATCCAACTCGAATTTCAATGTATCTTTAATGGCCGCATGGCGCAGGCTCTCTAAAGGCACGGTGCGCACACGAAGTGCGTACTTGAATCTAGAGACGGTGCGCACACGAAGTGCGTACTTGAATCTAGAGACGTCTGCTGTACTTGACATCTCTGATCGCTTCCATTCATTCGCCCCCCCCCCCACCCCGCGGGTATTCTACTGAAACGAGAGATGGCCCAGACACGTAAAGGGACAGAGTTTACAGTTTTCAAATAAATATTTGCGCTGTATTCTTCAAAAAACTGAAAAGCCGTCAAAGACGTCTCGGAAAGTTAACGCAATACTGTCATAAGTGGGCTGGATTTAGATAACAACTTAGATCACTTGCTACTTAGTTCATGAGTTTAAAATAACTTTATAAAGATGAGAGTAGTGGAAAGGGGAGATAAATCCCGGGACGCTGAGTTACTCGTCAGTTGTGTGACGTGTTGCACTGCAATGTTTGATTCGATTAAAAAAAGCTTGCAATGAACAAAATACTAGAGAAAACACAAAGGAAATGGGATTGTTTCGTTTATGAAATTTAGAATTAAAAGTTTGATTTAACTACTAGCTAGTGCCGTGTGGGAGATGGGAATGGTGAAATTGTCTAGGTTAGTGTGTGTGTGTGTGAACAAAAACTTAAACACACTATGTGTGACACACTGTCACACAAACTGTGTTTAATTAGGTTCAATGGGGCGTGGGTGCGTTTAAGTTCATTTTTTACGATATTTAAATGGAAAATAGTTTTAAAACGGAATACATTAAATGTATGCAGAATTTAAAAAAAAATTGCAGCAGAAGAATATGATAGTGATCATGTACCATCTATTGACGTCACAAAGTACCATTTAATGAAACGTTACAAAGTACCTTGTAAGTTTTAAAAACTTTTTAGCTAAAAAACTACCGTCTAGTCTATCTACTGCACTTGTCTACAGCGTGTGTATGTGTGTGTGTGTGTGTGTAGTGTGTGTGGTGGGGAGGGGGTGGAGTTTATTGGTTTTAGGGTGCTCGGCTGGGACGGAGGAGCCATATTTACTGACATGCACGAAGATGGTCTAGGAAAAACAAACATCGTATTTTAAGACACATTGAGACACACGAAGCTATTGGACACAGAAACCCATTGAGATACACGGAGTTACAGTACAGAGACACATTGAGACACACGGAGCTATAGGATACAGAGACACATTGAGACACACGGAGTTAAAGGACACATAGACACATTGAGACACACGGAGTTATTGGACACAGAAACCCATTGAGCTTCGAAGACCTATCGTGTTAGTTGACATTAGGAAATCGTGATCTGTTCTATAGGATTCAGAGAGTTGTCGTCCTGCAAGATTCCTCAAGTTGACAGACACTGGGGCATATCTATAATACATGAGGGCAGACACTGGGGCATATCTATAATACATGAGGGCAGACACTGGGGCATATCTATAATACATGAGGGCAGACACTGGGGCATATATAGAATACATGAGTTGATAGACACTGGGGCATATATAGAATACATGAGTTGATAGACTGGGGCATATCTAGAATACATGAGGGCAGACACTGGGGCATATCTAGAATACATGAGTTGATAGACACTGGGGCATATATAGAATACATGAGTTGATAGACTGGGGCATATCTAGAATACATGAGGGCAGACACTGGGGCATATCTAGAATACATGAGGGCAGAAACTGGGGCATATCTAGAATACATGAGTTGATAGACACTGGGGCATATCTAGGATACATGAGTTGATAGACACTGGGGCATATCTAGAACACATGAGTTGATAGACACTGGGGCATATCTAGAATACATGAGGGCAGACACTGGGGCATATCGAGAATACATGAGGGCAGAAACTGGGGCATATCTAGAATACATGAGTTGATAGACACTGGGGCATATCTAGGATACATGAGTTGATAGACACTGGGGCATATCTAGAATACATGAGGGCAGACACTGGGGCATATCTAGGATACATGAGTTGATAGACACTGGGGCATATCTAGAATACATGAGGGCAGACACTGGGGCATATCTAGAATACATGAGGGCAGACACTGGGGCATATCTAGAACACATGAGTTGATAGACACTGGGGCATATCTAGAATACATGAGGGCAGACACTGGGGCATATCTAGAATACATGAGGGCAGAAACTGGGGCATATCTAGGATACATGAGTTGATAGACACTGGGGCATATCTAGAATACATGAGGGCAGACACTGGGGCATATCTAGAATACATGAGGGCAGAAACTGGGGCATATCTAGGATACATGAGTTGATAGACACTGGGGCATATCTAGAATACATGAGGGCAGACACTGGGGCATATCTAGAATACATGAGGGCAGACACTGGGGCATATCTAGAATACATGAGGGCAGAAACTGGGGCATATCTAGGATACATGAGTTGATAGACACTGGGGCATATCTAGAATACATGAGTTGATAGACACTGTGGCATATCTAGAATACATGAGGGCAGACACTGGGGCATATCTAGGATACATGAGTTGATAGACACTGGGGCATATCTAGAATACATGAGGGCAGACACTGGGGCATATCTAGAATACATGAGTTGATAGACACTGGGGCATATCTAGAATACATGAGGGCAGACACTGGGGCATATCTAGAATACATGAGTTGATAGACACTGGGGCATATCTAGAATATACACAAGACGGAGAATAGTTTTTTTAAATTCTAAAGACCCCCCCCCCCCCGTTGGTAGGAGCTGGGGGCGTCACTGGTACACTGGGCCCTTTCAGCCACGGGACGCGGGCGGCGGGATAAAAGCGATGCAATTAAATTGTTAAATAGATGATTCGAGCAGGGCCTCACTGGCATGTTCGACCCTGAGATTCGAACAAGGGGCTCCGTTGTTCCGGGGGTCGGGCTTTGATTGGCCCGGGCCACAGAACTTTCTGCCTGCACAAGCGGTTGGTGACTTGGTCAATTCACCGGATTACACCTGACAGTCACCTGATTACACCTTACATTTACCTGATTACACCTTACTTTCACCAATTACATCTTACATTCACCGGATTACACGTTACATTCACCTGATTACACCTTACATTCACCGGATTACACCTTATATTCACCTGATTACACCGTACATTCACCGGATTACACCTTACATTCACCTGATTACATCTTACATTCACCAGATTACACCTTACATTCACCAGATTACACCTTACATTCACCTGATTACATCTTACATTCACCTGATTACATCTTACATTCACCTGATTATACCTTACATTCACCTGATTACACCTTACATTCACCTGATTACACCTTACATTCATCGAATTACACCTTACATTCACCTGATTACATCTTACATTCACCTGATTACACCTCAAATTCACCAGATTACACCTTACATTCACCTGATTACATCTTACATTCACCTGATTAAACCTTACATTCACCGGGTTACACCTTACATTCACCTGATTACACCTTACATTTACCTGATTACACCTTACATTCACCGGATTACACGTTACATTCACCTGATTACACCTTACTTTCACCAATTACACCTGAAATTCATCGAATTGCACCTTACATTCACCTGATTACACCTTACATTTACCTGATTACACCTTACATTCACCTGATTACACCTTACATTCACCTGATTACATCTTACATTCACCGGATTACACCGTACATTCACTAGCTTACACCTCACATTCACCGGATTACACCTTATATTCACCTGATTACACCTCAAATTCACCAGATTACACCTTACATTCACCTGATTACATCTTACATTCACCTGATTAAACCTTACATTCACCGGGTTACACCTTACATTCACCTGATTACACCTTACATTTACCTGATTACACCTTACATTCACCGGATTACACGTTACATTCACAAGATTACACCTGACAGTCACCTGATTACACCTGACAGTCACCTGATTACACCTCACATTCACCTGATTACACCTCACATTCACCAATTACACCTTACATTCACCTGATTACACCTTACATTTACCTGATTACACCTTACATTCACCGGATTACACCTTACATTCACCTGATTACACCTCACATTCACCGGATTACACCTTACTTTCACCTGATTACACCTTACATTCACTAGCTTACACCTTCTACAGCTTACACGTCAGTCTATATCGCCGTAGGTGTTGTTCTAAAAATAGCACGGTGACAGTGTGAAAACGGTGGAGGTTGTTGAACGAGCTGATATAAGGAGGTGACATGGACGAATCAATACAGGATGTGCTGAGGGCATGTTGGGTGGGACATGGGGGGTCTAGGCTCATGTGTGGGCAGGGGGTCTAGGCCCGACATGTGGGGTGGGGGTCTAGGCTAGACGTGTGTGCTGGGGGTCGCTATCCCCTGTTGTTTCATATAAGAATATTCGAGAAAGTTTAGGGGAGATCACTCTTGGTTTATTGTTTTCTGGTATACTGAGTATGGGGAGTTTCTAAAATAGTGGGGGAGGGGGAATCGAATTGGAAAAACCCCTTAGCAACATCGTCTCTCTCTCTCTCTCCTTCTGTGTGAATGAGTGTGTGAGCACAATAACTTTTTCTATCAACTTCTTGACGATTTCCGATAACCGGAAGTGGTACTACACTTTACTTCCGGTTTAATAAGAGCATTAAAACATTTATAATTTTATATCATATTCTCATTAAGAAACTTTTTTTAAGAACTTACAGCCTGTGTGCTTTAACAAATTAATTAATTAATTAAAATAAAACAATGGATTTGTTCACAAAGTTACCCATCATTTCCATATCTCGATTCCACGAGATTCCACGAGAAAGTTTAGGGAAGCTGACTCCTGCTGTATTTTTAAAGTTTGCTTGTCATTACAAAATGTAAATACGGCAATTAAACGGAAGATGTGAGGGAAATAGTCTATTAAAATGGTACTTAAATTAATAAAGTACAAAATATATGAAGGAAATAGTCTAAATATTATGTGAGGTATAAAAATGGTAGTTCAATACAAAAGATTTGAAAATATATTCAAAATATTATGTGAGGTATAAAAATGGTAGTCAAATAAAGTACAAAAGATTTGAAGGGAATATTCTAAATATTATGTGAGGTATAAAAATGGTAGTTAAATAAAGTGCGTAATATTGTACACCTAATGGCACTGATTCATGTTTTGGAATGTTCCATTTCATCAGCTCCACTGGGGTGGGGAAATACCTGCTGTAACGGGCTATGTGGATCTACAGAGACCTACACGACGTACAGACCTACACGACGTACAGACCTACACGACGTACAAACCTACACGACGTGCAGACCTACAGAGACCTACTCGACGTACAGACCTACTCGACGTACAGACCTACACGACGTACAGACCTACAGAGACCTACACGACGTGCAGACCTTTAGAGACCTACACGACGTGAAGACCTTTAGAGATCTACATGACGTGCAGACCTACATGACGTGCAGACCTACATGACGTGCAGACCTACAGAGACCTATAAGACGTGAAGACCTACAGAGACCTACATGGGGGGGGGGGGATTTTTTTAAAATTCTAATGAATCATTAGTCTAGACATTTTAAAAATGTGAGCGACTATTTGAGACTCAATCCTAGGATTGAATGGGAGAAGTGAAGCAGACGATTGATGACGCGATAAACCAGAGCGTAACGTCAAGCTCATACTCTTGGAATGCAGTTATTCCCCATTAGTGGGCGCACATTGTTACTTCCCTTTACCGTTGTTTGTTTTTAAGGGTTGCTGATCAGCAGAGCGGTGAAGCGAGACGGAGAGCAGTCAGTGGGTTGGCCATTAGCGGCCTGCCCCGGGTCCAACTTTCCATTTTTGGGATTAGGGCGGCTTCGATTTCTCATCGTGGGGGGTGGGGGTGGGTGGGTCCAGCTAACTTTTTATCAGTGACATGTATCTTGTTTTTTGTGGAATTTTTTCCACATGTTCATGTCTACATATTTGTTTTATTAATCAAAACGTTTTTTTTTCATTAGTTCTCCTAAAAAAAACAAAGTTTCAAACTCGAATACTGTATTGTACACGTATCGTGTCGTATAATTTACAAATCGATTACTGCAAAGTAATAGCTCATGAGTCTTAACACCAGGCGATTGTATACAATATCGATCTAAAGAATGTAGTATCGTGAAGGCATCAGACATAATAAACACATGATCACTCCACACAATTAGCCCACCCGATTAGCCCACAAGATTAGCCCACCCGATGGGCCCACAAGATTAGCCCACAAGATTAGCCCACAAGATTAGCCCACAAGATTAGCCATCTCGATTAGCCCTCACGATTAGCCCACAAGATTAGCCCACAAGATTAGCCCACAAGATTAGCCCACAAGATTAGCCCACAAGATTAGCCGACACGATAGCTCATGTGCTATTCTAGTCCCAGTCTTTCACATCTAAATCAACAACATCAACAACATTAACAACATCAACAACATCAACAACTTCAACAACATCAACAACATCAACAACAGCAAGAACATCAAGAACAGCTATAACAATAACAACATCAACAACATCAACAACAACATCAAAAACAATAACAACATCAGCAGCATCAACAACATCAACAACATCAACAACAGTAAGAACACCAACAACAGCAAGAACATCAACATCAGCAACAACATCAACAACAGCAAGAACATCAACAACAGCAACAACAAACTTTCTCGAATATTTTTATATAAAACAACAGGGGATGGGAACTCGGGCTATAGACATGATTTTTTAATCCATTTTAAATACTTAAAGTTTTAAAAATAGAATAAAATCTCGTAGACAAAAGAATTGCACACCAAGTGAACGCCAAATTAAAAAAAAGTGCATAATAGTGCGCAATATTATTAGTACTTTAAAAATTTACATTAGTTTTTTGAGAAATCGGAAGAAGCGTAAATTACTACTTCCGGTCAACGGAAATTACTCAAAATTTAACAGAAGGTAGAGAATTAGATCTTATACTTACATGTGAAATTTCAGTTATCTATCTGAAATAGTACTCAAGTTATAGCCTTTTGAAAAATTCTAAGTAGAAAAAGTACCACTTCCGGTTATCGGAAATCGCTCAAAAGTTGATACGGATCTACGATTTTGATAAAATACTTATATATGAAATTTCATCAACCTAGCTGTAACGGTACTCAAGTAATCGTGTTTACACACAGACACACACACAGACAGACAGACACACAGACATACGGACAGTATTGCAAAGCCCAGTTTTTCAGACTGGATTACGCATAAAACCTCTTAATATTGATAAATCTGGATTGATAATTTTTGCCCGATTAAAATAAGTCCTCTATACTTCGGATGTGATGAAGGACTGAGGTGTAATACGGTGAAAATTGTGAAAATTTCAAGTGATTTTTGTGCACGATTACAATACTTTCTCTATACTTCGTGTATACGAGAAAGTAAAAAGACGGATAAAGATAGTTTTTACGTTACGCTGCTTTATGAAAATGTGATGTCATTATCGTCTTTTCTCATTAGTGCACAAGACACGTTGGGCAGATGAAGTAGAGTTCATCTGTTTCAATGACCTCGTCATTTGAAGATTTAGTGTAAACCAAGTAAACACAACAATATGGGAAAATACAGGAGAAATCCCAGGTGGAGTCAGATGAATGGGGAGATGGATGGTTCATACTGTGATCTAACCGGCAACTATAGATACGGTGATGTAACCGGCAACTACAGATACGGTGATGTAACCGGCAACTATAGATACGGTGATGTAACCGGCAACTACAGATACGATGATCTAACCGGCAACTACAGATACGGCAACTACAGATACGGTGATCTAACCGGCAACTATAGATACCGTGATCTAACCGGTAACTACAGATACGGTGATCTAACCGGCAACTACAGATACGGCAACTACAGATACGGTGATGTAACCGGCAACTACAGATACGGTGATCTAACCGGCAACTACAGATACGGTGATGTAACCGGCAACTACAGATACGGTGATCTAACCGGCAACTACAGATACGGTGATGTAACCGGCAACTATAGATACGGTGATGTAACCGGCAACTACAGATACGATGATCTAACCGGCAACTACAGATACGGCAACTACAGATACGGTGATCTAACCGGCAACTATAGATACCGTGATCTAACCGGCAACTACAGATACGGTGATCTAACCGGCAACTACAGATACGGCAACTACAGATACGGTGATGTAACCGGCAACTACAGATACGGTGATCTAACCGGCAACTACAGATACGGTGATGTAACCGGCAACTACAGATACGGTGATCTAACCGGCAACTACAGATACGGTGATGTAACCGGCAACTATAGATACGGTGATGTAACCGGCAACTACAGATACGATGATCTAACCGGCAACTACAGATACGGCAACTACAGATACGGTGATGTAACCGGCAACTACAGATACGGTGATCTAACCGGCAACTACAGATACGGTGATGTAACCGGCAACTACAGATACGGTGATCTAACCGGCAACTATAGATACGGTGATGTAACCGGCAACTACAGATACGGTGATGTAACCGGCAACTACAGATACGGTGATGTAACCGGCAACTATAGATACGGTGATGTAACCGGCAACTACAGATACGATGATCTAACCGGCAACTACAGATACGGCAACTACAGATACGGTGATCTAACCGGCAACTATAGATACCGTGATCTAACCGGTAACTACAGATACGGTGATCTAACCGGCAACTACAGATACGGCAACTACAGATACGGTGATCTAACCGGCAACTACAGATACGGTGATGTAACCGGCAACTACAGATACGGTGATCTAACCGGCAACTACAGATACGGTGATGTAACCGGCAACTATAGATACGGTGATGTAACCGGCAACTACAGATACGATGATCTAACCGGCAACTACAGATACGGCAACTACAGATACGGTGATCTAACCGGCAACTATAGATACCGTGATCTAACCGGCAACTACAGATACGGTGATCTAACCGGCAACTACAGATACGGCAACTACAGATACGGTGATGTAACCGGCAACTACAGATACGGTGATCTAACCGGCAACTACTGATACGGTGATGTAACCGGCAACTACAGATACGGTGATCTAACCGGCAACTACAGATACGGTGATGTAACCGGCAACTATAGATACGGTGATCTAACCGGCAACTACAGATACGGTGATGTAACCGGCAACTACAGATACGGCAACTACAGATACGGTGATGTAACCGGCAACTACAGATACGGTGATCTAACCGGCAACTACAGATACGGTGATGTAACCGGCAACTATAGATACCGTGATCTAACCGGCAACTACAGATACGGTGATCTAACCGGCAACTACAGATACGGCAACTACAGATACGGCAACTACAGATACGGTGATGTAACCGGCAACTACAGATACGGTGATCTAACCGGCAACTACAGATACGGTGATGTAACCGGCAACTACAGATACGGTGATCTAACCGGCAACTACAGATACGGTGATGTAACCGGCAACTATAGATACGGTGATGTAACCGGCAACTACAGATACGGTGATGTAACCGGCAACTACAGATACGGCAACTACAGATACGGTGATGTAACCGACAATTACAGATACAGTGATGTAACCGGCAACTACAGATACGGCAACTACAGATACGATGATGTAACCGGCAACTACAGATACGGCTACTACAGATACGGTGATGTAACCGGCAACTACAGATACGGTGATCTAACCGGCAACTACAGATACGGTGATGTAACCGGCAACTATAGATACGGTGATGTAACCGGCAACTACAGATACGGTGATGTAACCGGCAACTACAGATACGGCAACTACAGATACGATGATGTAACCGGCAACTACAGATACGGCAACTACAGATACGGTGATGTAACCGGCAACTACAGATACGGTGATCTAACCGGCAACTATAGATACGGTGATGTAACCGGCAACTACAGATACGGTGATGTAACCGGCAACTACAGATACGGTGATCTAACCGGCAACTACAGATACGGTGATGTAACCGGCAACTATAGATACGGTGATGTAACCGGCAACTACAGATACGATGATCTAACCGGCAACTACAGATACGGCAACTACAGATACGGTGATCTAACCGGCAACTATAGATACCGTGATCTAACCGGTAACTACAGATACGGTGATCTAACCGGCAACTACAGATACGGCAACTACAGATACGGTGATGTAACCGGCAACTACAGATACGGTGATCTAACCGGCAACTACAGATACGGTGATGTAACCGGCAACTACAGATACGGTGATCTAACCGGCAACTACAGATACGGTGATGTAACCGGCAACTATAGATACGGTGATGTAACCGGCAACTACAGATACGATGATCTAACCGGCAACTACAGATACGGCAACTACAGATACGGTGATCTAACCGGCAACTATAGATACCGTGATCTAACCGGCAACTACAGATACGGTGATCTAACCGGCAACTACAGATACGGCAACTACAGATACGGTGATGTAACCGGCAACTACAGATACGGTGATCTAACCGGCAACGACTGATACGGTGATGTAACCGGCAACTACAGATACGGTGATCTAACCGGCAACTACAGATACGGTGATGTAACCGGCAACTATAGATACGGTGATGTAACCGGCAACTACAGATACGGTGATGTAACCGGCAACTACAGATACGGCAACTACAGATACGGTGATGTAACCGGCAACTACAGATACGGTGATCTAACCGGCAACTACAGATACGGTGATGTAACCGGCAACTATAGATACGGTGATGTAACCGGCAACTACAGATACGGTGATCTAACCGGCAACTACAGATACGGTGATGTAACGGGCAACTACAGATACGGTGATCTAACCGGCAACTATAGATACGGTGATGTAACCGGCAACTACAGATACGGTGATGTAACCGGCAACTACAGATACGGTGATGTAACCGGCAACTACAGATACGGTGATGTAACCGGCAACTATAGATACGGTGATGTAACCGGCAACTACAGATACGATGATCTAACCGGCAACTACAGATACGGCAACTACAGATACGGTGATCTAACCGGCAACTATAGATACCGTGATCTAACCGGTAACTACAGATACGGTGATCTAACCGGCAACTACAGATACGGCAACTACAGATACGGTGATGTAACCGGCAACTACAGATACGGTGATCTAACCGGCAACTACAGATACGGTGATGTAACCGGCAACTACAGATACGGTGATCTAACCGGCAACTACAGATACGGTGATGTAACCGGCAACTATAGATACGGTGATGTAACCGGCAACTACAGATACGATGATCTAACCGGCAACTACAGATACGGCAACTACAGATACGGTGATCTAACCGGCAACTACAGATACCGTGATGTAACCGGCAACTATAGATACGGTGATCTAACCGGCAACTACAGATACGGTGATGTAACCGGCAACTACAGATACGGCAACTACAGATACGGTGATGTAACCGGCAACTACAGATACGGTGATCTAACCGGCAACTACAGATACGGTGATGTAACCGGCAACTATAGATACGGTGATGTAACCGGCAACTACAGATACGGTGATCTAACCGGCAACTACAGATACGGTGATGTAACCGGCAACTACAGATACGGTGATCTAACCGGCAACTATAGATACGGTGATGTAACCGGCAACTACAGATACGGTGATGTAACCGGCAACTACAGATACGGTGATCTAACCGGCAACTACAGATACGGTGATGTAACCGGCAACTATAGATACGGTGATGTAACCGGCAACTACAGATACGATGATCTAACCGGCAACTACAGATACGGCAACTACAGATACGGTGATCTAACCGGCAACTATAGATACCGTGATCTAACCGGTAACTACAGATACGGTGATCTAACCGGCAACTACAGATACGGCAACTACAGATACGGTGATGTAACCGGCAACTACAGATACGGTGATCTAACCGGCAACTACAGATACGGTGATGTAACCGGCAACTACAGATACGGTGATCTAACCGGCAACTACAGATACGGTGATGTAACCGGCAACTATAGATACGGTGATGTAACCGGCAACTACAGATACGATGATCTAACCGGCAACTACAGATACGGCAACTACAGATACGGTGATCTAACCGGCAACTATAGATACCGTGATCTAACCGGCAACTACAGATACGGTGATGTAACCGGCAACTACAGATACGGCAACTACAGATACGGTGATGTAACCGGCAACTACAGATACGGTGATCTAACCGGCAACTACTGATACGGTGATGTAACCGGCAACTACAGATACGGTGATCTAACCGGCAACTACAGATACGGTGATGTAACCGGCAACTATAGATACGGTGATGTAACCGGCAACTACAGATACGGTGATGTAACCGGCAACTACAGATACGGCAACTACAGATACGGTGATGTAACCGGCAACTACAGATACGGTGATCTAACCGGCAACTACAGATACGGTGATGTAACCGGCAACTATAGATACGGTGATGTAACCGGCAACTACAGATACGGTGATCTAACCGGCAACTACAGATACGGTGATGTAACGGGCAACTACAGATACGGTGATCTAACCGGCAACTATAGATACGGTGATGTAACCGGCAACTACAGATACGGTGATGTAACCGGCAACTACAGATACGGTGATGTAACCGGCAACTACAGATACGGTGATGTAACCGGCAACTATAGATACGGTGATGTAACCGGCAACTACAGATACGATGATCTAACCGGCAACTACAGATACGGCAACTACAGATACGGTGATCTAACCGGCAACTATAGATACCGTGATCTAACCGGTAACTACAGATACGGTGATCTAACAGGCAACTACAGATACGGCAACTACAGATACGGTGATGTAACCGGCAACTACAGATACGGTGATCTAACCGGCAACTACAGATACGGTGATGTAACCGGCAACTACAGATACGGTGATCTAACCGGCAACTACAGATACGGTGATGTAACCGGCAACTATAGATACGGTGATGTAACCGGCAACTACAGATACGATGATCTAACCGGCAACTACAGATACGGCAACTACAGATACGGTGATCTAACCGGCAACTACAGATACCGTGATGTAACCGGCAACTATAGATACGGTGATCTAACCGGCAACTACAGATACGGTGATGTAACCGGCAACTACAGATACGGCAACTACAGATACGGTGATGTAACCGGCAACTACAGATACGGTGATCTAACCGGCAACTACAGATACGGTGATGTAACCGGCAACTATAGATACGGTGATGTAACCGGCAACTACAGATACGGTGATCTAACCGGCAACTACAGATACGGTGATCTAACCGGCAACTACAGATACGGTGATGTAACCGGCAACTACAGATACGGTGATCTAACCGGCAACTACAGATACGGTGATGTAACCGGCAACTATAGATACGGTGATGTAACCGGCAACTACAGATACGATGATCTAACCGGCAACTACAGATACGGCAACTACAGATACGGTGATCTAACCGGCAACTACAGATACGGTGATGTAACCGGCAACTATAGATACGGTGATCTAACCGGCAACTACAGATACGGTGATGTAACCGGCAACTACAGATACGGCAACTACAGATACGGTGATGTAACCGGCAACTACAGATACGGTGATCTAACCGGCAACTACAGATACGGTGATGTAACCGGCAACTATAGATACGGTGATGTAACCGGCAACTACAGATACGGTGATCTAACCGGCAACTACAGATACGGTGATGTAACCGGCAACTACAGATACGGTGATCTAACCGGCAACTATAGATACGGTGATGTAACCGGCAACTACAGATACGGTGATGTAACCGGCAACTACAGATACGGTGATCTAACCGGCAACTACAGATACGGTGATGTAACCGGCAACTATAGATACGGTGATGTAACCGGCAACTACAGATACGATGATCTAACCGGCAACTACAGATACGGCAACTACAGATACGGTGATCTAACCGGCAACTATAGATACCGTGATCTAACCGGTAACTACAGATACGGTGATCTAACCGGCAACTACAGATACGGCAACTACAGATACGGTGATGTAACCGGCAACTACAGATACGGTGATCTAACCGGCAACTACAGATACGGTGATGTAACCGGCAACTACAGATACGGTGATCTAACCGGCAACTACAGATACGGTGATGTAACCGGCAACTATAGATACGGTGATGTAACCGGCAACTACAGATACGATGATCTAACCGGCAACTACAGATACGGCAACTACAGATACGGTGATCTAACCGGCAACTATAGATACCGTGATCTAACCGGCAACTACAGATACGGTGATCTAACCGGCAACTACAGATACGGCAACTACAGATACGGTGATGTAACCGGCAACTACAGATACGGTGATCTAACCGGCAACTACTGATACGGTGATGTAACCGGCAACTACAGATACGGTGATCTAACCGGCAACTACAGATACGGTGATGTAACCGGCAACTATAGATACGGTGATGTAACCGGCAACTACAGATACGGTGATGTAACCGGCAACTACAGATACGGCAACTACAGATACGGTGATGTAACCGGCAACTACAGATACGGTGATCTAACCGGCAACTACAGATACGGTGATGTAACCGGCAACTATAGATACGGTGATGTAACCGGCAACTACAGATACGGTGATCTAACCGGCAACTACAGATACGGTGATGTAACGGGCAACTACAGATACGGTGATCTAACCGGCAACTATAGATACGGTGATGTAACCGGCAACTACAGATACGGTGATGTAACCGGCAACTACAGATACGGTGATGTAACCGGCAACTACAGATACGGTGATGTAACCGGCAACTATAGATACGGTGATGTAACCGGAAACTACAGATACGATGATCTAACCGGCAACTACAGATACGGCAACTACTGATACGGTGATCTAACCGGCAACTATAGATACCGTGATCTAACCGGTAACTACAGATACGGTGATCTAACCGGCAACTACAGATACGGCAACTACAGATACGGTGATGTAACCGGCAACTACAGATACGGTGATCTAACCGGCAACTACAGATACGGTGATGTAACCGGCAACTACAGAAACGGTGATCTAACCGGCAACTACAGATACGGTGATGTAACCGGCAACTATAGATACGGTGATGTAACCGGCAACTACAGATACGATGATCTAACCGGCAACTACAGATACGGCAACTACAGATACGGTGATCTAACCGGCAACTATAGATACCGTGATCTAACCGGCAACTACAGATACGGTGATCTAACCGGCAACTACAGATACGGCAACTACAGATACGGCAACTACAGATACGGTGATGTAACCGGCAACTACAGATACGGTGATCTAACCGGCAACTACAGATACGGTGATGTAACCGGCAACTACAGATACGGTGATCTAACCGGCAACTACAGATACGGTGATGTAACCGGCAACTATAGATACGGTGATGTAACCGGCAACTACAGATACGGTGATGTAACCGGCAACTACAGATACGGCAACTACAGATACGGTGATGTAACCGACAATTACAGATACAGTGATGTAACCGGAAACTACAGATACGGCAACTACAGATACGATGATGTAACCGGCAACTACAGATACGGCTACTACAGATACGGTGATGTAACCGGCAACTACAGATACGGTGATCTAACCGGCAACTACAGATACGGTGATGTAACCGGCAACTATAGATACGGTGATGTAACCGGCAACTACAGATACGGTGATGTAACCGGCAACTACAGATACGGCAACTACAGATACGATGATGTAACCGGCAACTACAGATACGGCAACTACAGATACGGTGATGTAACCGGCAACTACAGATACGGTGATCTAACCGGCAACTATAGATACGGTGATGTAACCGGCAACTACAGATACGGTGATGTAACCGGCAACTACAGATACGGTGATCTAACCGGCAACTACAGATACGGTGATGTAACCGGCAACTATAGATACGGTGATGTAACCGGCAACTACAGATACGATGATCTAACCGGCAACTACAGATACGGCAACTACAGATACGGTGATCTAACCGGCAACTATAGATACCGTGATCTAACCGGTAACTACAGATACGGTGATCTAACCGGCAACTACAGATACGGCAACTACAGATACGGTGATGTAACCGGCAACTACAGATACGGTGATCTAACCGGCAACTACAGATACGGTGATGTAACCGGCAACTACAGATACGGTGATCTAACCGGCAACTACAGATACGGTGATGTAACCGGCAACTATAGATACGGTGATGTAACCGGCAACTACAGATACGATGATCTAACCGGCAACTACAGATACGGCAACTACAGATACGGTGATCTAACCGGCAACTATAGATACCGTGATCTAACCGGCAACTACAGATACGGTGATCTAACCGGCAACTACAGATACGGCAACTACAGATACGGTGATGTAACCGGCAACTACAGATACGGTGATCTAACCGGCAACGACTGATACGGTGATGTAACCGGCAACTACAGATACGGTGATCTAACCGGCAACTACAGATACGGTGATGTAACCGGCAACTATAGATACGGTGATGTAACCGGCAACTACAGATACGGTGATGTAACCGGCAACTACAGATACGGCAACTACAGATACGGTGATGTAACCGGCAACTACAGATACGGTGATCTAACCGGCAACTACAGATACGGTGATGTAACCGGCAACTATAGATACGGTGATGTAACCGGCAACTACAGATACGGTGATCTAACCGGCAACTACAGATACGGTGATGTAACGGGCAACTACAGATACGGTGATCTAACCGGCAACTATAGATACGGTGATGTAACCGGCAACTACAGATACGGTGATGTAACCGGCAACTACAGATACGGTGATGTAACCGGCAACTACAGATACGGTGATGTAACCGGCAACTATAGATACGGTGATGTAACCGGCAACTACAGATACGATGATCTAACCGGCAACTACAGATACGGCAACTACAGATACGGTGATCTAACCGGCAACTATAGATACCGTGATCTAACCGGTAACTACAGATACGGTGATCTAACCGGCAACTACAGATACGGCAACTACAGATACGGTGATGTAACCGGCAACTACAGATACGGTGATCTAACCGGCAACTACAGATACGGTGATGTAACCGGCAACTACAGATACGGTGATCTAACCGGCAACTACAGATACGGTGATGTAACCGGCAACTATAGATACGGTGATGTAACCGGCAACTACAGATACGATGATCTAACCGGCAACTACAGTTACGGCAACTACAGATACGGTGATCTAACCGGCAACTACAGATACCGTGATGTAACCGGCAACTATAGATACGGTGATCTAACCGGCAACTACAGATACGGTGATGTAACCGGCAACTACAGATACGGCAACTACAGATACGGTGATGTAACCGGCAACTACAGATACGGTGATCTAACCGGCAACTACAGATACGGTGATGTAACCGGCAACTATAGATACGGTGATGTAACCGGCAACTACAGATACGGTGATCTAACCGGCAACTACAGATACGGTGATGTAACCGGCAACTACAGATACGGTGATCTAACCGGCAACTATAGATACGGTGATGTAACCGGCAACTACAGATACGGTGATGTAACCGGCAACTACAGATACGGTGATCTAACCGGCAACTACAGATACGGTGATGTAACCGGCAACTATAGATACGGTGATGTAACCGGCAACTACAGATACGATGATCTAACCGGCAACTACAGATACGGCAACTACAGATACGGTGATCTAACCGGCAACTATAGATACCGTGATCTAACCGGTAACTACAGATACGGTGATCTAACCGGCAACTACAGATACGGCAACTACAGATACGGTGATGTAACCGGCAACTACAGATACGGTGATCTAACCGGCAACTACAGATACGGTGATGTAACCGGCAACTACAGATACGGTGATCTAACCGGCAACTACAGATACGGTGATGTAACCGGCAACTATAGATACGGTGATGTAACCGGCAACTACAGATACGATGATCTAACCGGCAACTACAGATACGGCAACTACAGATACGGTGATCTAACCGGCAACTATAGATACCGTGATCTAACCGGCAACTACAGATACGGTGATCTAACCGGCAACTACAGATACGGCAACTACAGATACGGTGATGTAACCGGCAACTACAGATACGGTGATCTAACCGGCAACTACTGATACGGTGATGTAACCGGCAACTACAGATACGGTGATCTAACCGGCAACTACAGATACGGTGATGTAACCGGCAACTATAGATACGGTGATGTAACCGGCAACTACAGATACGGTGATGTAACCGGCAACTACAGATACGGCAACTACAGATACGGTGATGTAACCGGCAACTACAGATACGGTGATCTAACCGGCAACTACAGATACGGTGATGTAACCGGCAACTATAGATACGGTGATGTAACCGGCAACTACAGATACGGTGATCTAACCGGCAACTACAGATACGGTGATGTAACGGGCAACTACAGATACGGTGATCTAACCGGCAACTATAGATACGGTGATGTAACCGGCAACTACAGATACGGTGATGTAACCGGCAACTACAGATACGGTGATGTAACCGGCAACTACAGATACGGTGATGTAACCGGCAACTATAGATACGGTGATGTAACCGGCAACTACAGATACGATGATCTAACCGGCAACTACAGATACGGCAACTACAGATACGGTGATCTAACCGGCAACTATAGATACCGTGATCTAACCGGTAACTACAGATACGGTGATCTAACCGGCAACTACAGATACGGCAACTACAGATACGGTGATGTAACCGGCAACTACAGATACGGTGATCTAACCGGCAACTACAGATACGGTGATGTAACCGGCAACTACAGATACGGTGATCTAACCGGCAACTACAGATACGGTGATGTAACCGGCAACTATAGATACGGTGATGTAACCGGCAACTACAGATACGATGATCTAACCGGCAACTACAGATACGGCAACTACAGATACGGTGATCTAACCGGCAACTATAGATACCGTGATCTAACCGGCAACTACAGATACGGTGATCTAACCGGCAACTACAGATACGGCAACTACAGATACGGTGATGTAACCGGCAACTACAGATACGGTGATCTAACCGGCAACTACAGATACGGTGATGTAACCGGCAACTACAGATACGGTGATCTAACCGGCAACTACAGATACGGTGATGTAACCGGCAACTATAGATACGGTGATGTAACCGGCAACTACAGATACGGTGATGTAACCGGCAACTACAGATACGGCAACTACAGATACGGTGATGTAACCGACAACTACAGATACAGTGATGTAACCGGCAACTACAGATACGGCAACTACAGATACGATGATGTAACCGGCAACTACAGATACGGCTACTACAGATACGGTGATGTAACCGGCAACTACAGATACGGTGATCTAACCGGCAACTACAGATACGGTGATGTAACCGGCAACTATAGATACGGTGATGTAACCGGCAACTACAGATACGGTGATGTAACCGGCAACTACAGATACGGCAACTACAGATACGATGATGTAACCGGCAACTACAGATACGGCAACTACAGATACGGTGATGTAACCGGCAACTACAGATACGGTGATCTAACCGGCAACTACAGATACGGTGATGTAACCGGCAACTACAGATACGGTGATGTAACCGGCAACTACAGATACGGTGATGTAACCGGCAACTACGTATACGGTGATGTAACCGGCAACTACAGATACGGTGATGTAACCGGCAACTAGTATTTATTACCAGATCAGACACGTCATGGAACCCACAAGGATAAAAAAAAATACGAAAACCCCAAAGACGTCTTGTGCAGAGATATAAAATAAACAGATTCTAGAAACAGTTGTGATAAATAAAATTATAAAGGACAGAAAAGCATGATGGGACGGTCTGGTTGGGTGATAGAGCTTACAACTTCTAAACCGAAAGTCTTGAGTTCGGATCTCGAGTTCGACCTCGCTAGCTCTGAAGGTACCTGACTCACATTAGGGAGAGTAAAGACGTTTGAGCAAAGTGCTGACCACACTATCCCTAACTCATGACTATGCCGGAGATATTAAAACAGATGAACTCTACTACATCAGCATCATTGACCGTTAGGTCCGAAAGCTACTTTACAGAAACATGGAAGGGTGTTGTAAATGGCTTTTGCTCATTTGACAGTTGCAAAATGCGAAGAAGAAAGAGGAATTGATTAGAAATTTGGGAATTTCATAATAAAGTAGTGTTTTTATATAAAATGTGATTATTTATCAGAGACGATGGTATTTTAATAACCGGTAAATTGCGAGTGTGAACGCCTCATGCTATCAGATTACACAAAGACGCGGGGATGAGGGGGGGGGGGGAGATGAGGGGTGTGGGGGTGGGGGAATGTGGCGCCGCGTCTGCCTCCGGTACCTGACATGATGCGCGAGGACACGTGACTCCCGGCTCAGCCGTCTGGGTCGCTCCTAATTGCGCTGATGGTGAGTCGCCTGCTATTTTTAGCAGCCGTGTTCAGATGAGCGTGTGATAAGATTACTGGCCTGATCTTCATTGTCTGCTTGGTGATTGTTGCCATGGAGACGCCGCTGTCGGGCAGTATTAGCGGTATCAAATTTAAGACTAATGTCGGCTAAATGGGCGCGGCGTGTACATTAAATTCTCCGCCAGGTTAGATAAACCCTGTCTATTGGCTACTGCTTCAGTTGGGTTTTTTAAGGGGATTTTGTACTGTATAGAAGCTATGTTGGTCATGCTATTGTAAAGATGATCTACTGGTGATGTTGTAAAGATAATCTACTGGTGATGTTGTTGTAAAGATAATCTACAGGGGATGTTGTAAAGATAATATACTGGGGATGTTGTAAAGATAATCTACTGGTGATGTTGTAAAGATAATCTACAGGGGATGTTGTAAAGATAATATACTGGGGATGTTGTAAAGATAATCTACTGGTGATGTTGTAAAGATAATCTACAGGGGATGTTGTAAAGATAATATACTGGGGATGTTGTAAAGATGATCTACTGGTGATGTTGTAAAGATAATCTACAGGGGATGTTGTAAAGATAATATACTGGTGATGTTATTGTAAAGATAATCTACAGGGGATGTTGTAAAGATAATTTACTGGTGATGTTATTGTAAAGATAATCTACTGGTGATGTTATTGTAAAGATAATCTACTGGTGATATTATAAAGATAATCTACTAATGATGTTGTAAAGATAATCTAATAGTGATGTTGTTGTAAAGATAATCTACTGGTGATATTGTAAAGATAATCTACTAGTGATGTTGTTGTAAAGATAATCTACTGGCGATGTTGTTAAAAAGATGGTCTACTGGTGATGTTGTTAAAAAGATAATCTACTGGTGATGTTGTTAAAAAGATGATCTACTGGTGATGTTGTTAAAAAGATGATCTACTGGTGATGTTGTTGTAAAGATAATCTACTGGTGATGTTGTTAAAAAGATGATCTACTGGTGATGTTGTAAAGATAATCTACTGGTGATGTTGTTAAAAAGATAATCTACTGGTGATGTTGTTAAAAAGATGATCTACTGGTGATGTTGTTAAAACGATGATCTACTGGTGATGTTGTTAAAAAGATGATCTACTGGTGATGTTGTTAAAAAAATGGGTGGTGTTGTGGGTGGTAACATGGGTTTTTTCAAAGGTGGTAACGTGGGTGGTAACGTGGGTGGTAACGTGGGTGGTAACGTGGGTGGTAATGTGGGTGGTAACGTGGGTGGTAACGTGGGTGGTAACGTGGGTGGTATCGTGGGTGGCATGTTTATCACAAGGACGCGAGGTGTACTCACTTCTCCTGATCCTCCCACTGGCCTTGACCGATCTGAAGATGTACTCACACAAGATCAGGTGATAGAGAAAGGTGCTCAACCAGAGCATGGTACTTGTGCATAGTTGTCAGACGCCCTCGTCTGCAGGGGCGTCGCTCACTCGATATGACACCCTCACCTCCAGGGGCGTCGCTCAGTCGATATGACACCACCTCCAGGGGCGTCGCTCAGTCGATATGACACCCTCAATTCCAGGGGCGTCGCTTAGTTTCCTGCCGCCCCCAGCGCTCCCCAGACTCCCATGTTACAGAAATATCCCGACTGGATTGTGTGACGTCATTTCATTAAGGTTTCAAGGGTTTGAGGATCCTGTAAGACGAATCCCTTGTGGAACAGAGCGTGGCTTGATCCCCTCCCAGCGGGGTGACCCCAGAGACGTGTCACTGGATCGCTCCCTAAACGGACGAGGGCGAGAGATGAAACAAGCGGCGAGGGCAGGTCCTGTCTTCAAAGAGACGATTTAGCCGATTAATCTGCACTTTTGTGCGGAGTTGGCGCAGTTAATGAAAGCTGAAAGAGAAGAAAGAAAGGCTTTAGAGGTGGCGTCTAACTCACCTAACAGGGAAACACTCACCGGGGTGCCGGGGTGATCCTGTTCATTAATCCCAATATACAGCGGGGCGGGGGGGGGGGGGGGGGGGGGTGGGGAAGGGGGGGTATCGATGTGGTCACTTGTAACCCATATGTTGAATATCAGAAGGAAGCATTTTTTTCCTGATTTAAATACTTCACAAATTCATTCCTCTAATTAAATCAAAACACGCCATCTTGTAAAACTATTGGTGGAATCTGATTGGCTAGCCGAGAGTGACCAAATTATTGTTGTTGACGCAATAAAAGCTTTTTAGTTAGATTTGTCATCTGAACATCCTCACTTTTAGCTCCAAATAGAAAATCTATATCAAAATGTTTTAAACTGCTGCCAAAAGAAGAAAATGAAATCGAATTTCGGAAAGTAAAATAAAAGTATTGGTCCCACATGAAATCTATTAAACATGTTAAAGAAAATAAATTGTTTTTTTAATCTTCACTACATTTCAAAGATTTTTAATATTTGTTGTATTGTGTCTGCTTCTGTCACGCCTTTTGATATTTTGTCCAAAGACCCGACTTTCTTTTCATAGTGGGTGTTGATAAAATGTTTCAAAGTTCTATAATTAAATGTTACGTCACGTTATTTTAAGCCAGTTCTACAAACACAGGTGTGGCTCTGTGGCCCACAATGACGAACAGGTAGTTTTATAGTTTTATATATATATATATATATATATATATATATATATATATATATATATATATATATATATATATATATATATATACTTTCAATTAGTTCTACAGACGTGGGTGATATTTCTACCTCAAGACTCCACGCTTTCTGTGCGATAGACGTAGGACTTGGTTATCTTACAAGTGATCAAGCTTTTTGTAACGCTCCTAATAAAATAGTTGAGTAAAAAAAATTGTAGTGTAATATATTACAAATTTAAGCGACACAATTTGTAAATGCTTGAAAATGACAATCTCCACTTAGTGCTACATTTTGATTTACTTTGAAGCCTCCGTCATGTTAACTTCATGACACCATCTATTTTACAATAGAAATTCGGACTGGACATTTTATAATGACCAACATTTGTTTTTAAATCTTCCGGTAAATTTATTGATTCGTGGCATTTGAAAGAATGTGTATTAACAGCGAGTGTTTTTCAGTTTTTCATTACGGACACCAACTAGTGGAGTCTAGACAGGCCCATTAAATATTCTAAAAAGTCTGTGTACTGTTGTGATTAAAAACAATGTGTTTATAAAACTTTATTGTGTGGTTTTTGTCGAGTTTAACTAAAAATTAACTGTATTTGATGTTTATAGTTTTTTCGGTAACTAAACAAAAATTTTAAAAGTTTAACACAATATGGTTTGCTTGTTCATTATATCAATGGAAATTTAAGTAAACATAACTAGGTCATGTGGTTTTAAAATATATTTTATTTAAACATTGTAACGGTTAATTAAGTTTGAGTACAAATTTCTCCAATATCGATCACTGAGTTTCTGTACAGACTGCTGATGTTTGTCCTACAAAAGTGAAACATCGGCTTATAATTTAGGCTGGATGAAAATAAATAGAAATGTAGCCATCAACGAAAAAAATGTTTAGTTCTCTGTTTTCGCAAATTTTATATCAGATTCCTAAAATATAAAATTTCTGAAATATTTCAGGCTAAAGCTTTTATTTTTATTTATTTTTATTTTTGTTTTTCGGCCGCTATGAAGGTAAAATTAACCAGTTTAGGAACTATCTCTTCGTGTGTTTTGTGGTAATTCCTCATTATTTACACGGCCATGTCTTTGATTATTTTTCTGTAACAAGATGGAGACTGCAAAGTACTTTAGCTTTTCGATCCCACAAATATGACTTCGATACAATATTAATCGCTGGTAAATTTTGTCTAAAGTCGTCAAAAAACAAAATTTTTCAACATATAGGTTTTTAATTAATAAATGTAGGCCAATATTTAGGGATAATATGAATTAAATATTTGCTAACATTCATTGATTATTTAATTTAAATTATTATCAACTATGTATGAATTATAAATATTGTCTGAAATTTTCAGTAGAAGTGTGATATTCACAAGTTCCCAATATAAATCATGTCAACGTTATTCAGAATAAATATGATAAATTGCCAAACATAATTGTCACAAGCGTATTTTTTTATTTGACTTGACTTACTTTAAGCCGCAGTGACCAATGCCTGAATGTTTTAATGAGGTTTTAATGAATTCATGTGTGTGAGCCTTTTGGTCAGAACAACTCACGCTGATGTGTATGTTGGCAGGATCGGTGAGATCCTCTTATTTCATTTTCTGGTGTCTGAAAACATGCGACTATCATGTGGGGGGGGGGGGGGGGCTAATTATAGCGTGACGTCATTTGTGGATGACCTTATAGAGCTCTGACCTTCCGTTTATTTGTACCTGAGTTCTGGTCTATACTTAACCACCCACACTCCATCACAACCTACAACCACTGCTACAACTCTGATTATCAACCCCAACCACCCTCAACCCCAACCACCTTTAACCACAACCCCCAGCTTCAATCACAGCATCCAACTTACCGGACGACGAAATTTTTATTCCGGGGTAAAACTTCTGAATATTTTAATGAAATAAAATTCCATTGAACGGACAGCTTAATTCCACAAAGAAGAAATTATCTCCACAAATATGGATTAATCCAAAGCGTAACTGGTAGAAATCTGGCAATGGAGAGGAAAGGTGGTAGCATAAGTGGTCCACAGCTACAGTCCCTGTCTACATCTACGGTCCCCTATCTACACATATAGTCCCCTGTCCACGGCTACAGTCCCCTATCTACAACTACAGTCCCCTGTCTATCGCTAGTCCCCTGTCCACAGTTACAGTCCCTGTCTACATCTACAGTCCCTGTCTACAGCTACAGTCCCCTGTCCACGGCTACAGTCCCCTGTCCACAGCTACAGTCCCCTGTCCACAGCTACAGTCCCCTGTCCACAGCTACAGTCCCCTGTCCACAGCTACAGTCCCCTGTCCACAGCTACAGTCCCTGTCTATCGCTACAGTCCCCTGTCCACGGCTACAGTCCCCTGTCAACAGGCTCAGTCTCCTGTACACAGGATAAGTCCCCCTTAGTGCCGCTGACTACCTGTACAGCGCCAGGTGTACCTGTGGCTCAGTGAGATAAATGAAGAAGATCCAGGAAACAAACAAGGTAGGTCTAGATGCTCCGCCAGAATATCACAGCAACGCCTGTCTTAATTGCTGTCAACAGGCGTGGAATGAGTGGAGGAAGGAGCGCACTCCGGTCCGTGATGTAGGGTGGGAGGTGTAGTCTACGGCAGTCAATCCTCGCCACCAGCAGCCGCGCGATAGGCAACCACGGCAGTCACACGACACGGACATGCTGCTGGCACGCTCGGGATATAGCACAAGTATGGATATATATATATATATATATATATATATATATATATATATATATATATATATATATATATATATATATATCTTGTATATAGCCTCTATATTCATACAATATATATTTACATACATATATTTATTAAATACAAGTAAATGTATATATATATATATATATATATATATATATATATATATATATATATATATATATATATATATATATATATATATATATATATATATATATATATATATATATATATATATATATATATATATATCTATAATATAAGCGGGCAAGTAGTGTGTCAGTCCTTCCTTCCGTCATCGCTATAGATTTTGGAACCATAAAAGTAAACATTCGCACCATGCTGTGCTTTTCAGTGCACCGCAGTGTCTTATTATAAGTAATAGAGTAGGGTTTGTTTATATAGTGGCATAGAGCTATTTTATAATTTCCACTGTTTGTACAATTTTGCATAACGTAAAGAAAATATTAAATACACGCACATTGCTAAAACATATTAAAAGGATCAATGTCAAATATAGTTTTCGTTAATATTCCTAGAAAAAGTGGATACATTTTAATAAGATAATAACAGTACGGTAGAAAAATCAAATTAATTTAACTCTTTTTTTCTAATTTTGACAAAGGAGGTAATTTAAAAATACATTAAACTCACGCTAATAAAAAATGTGAATGCAAATATACGTTCGTCATAGAAGGAATTAGTGTTGCAATAATATAATTAGCAAAATGTGAATGCAAATTATTCGGATGTGTAAGAAGAAATTATTGTTAGAAAATTATAATTAACATGGATTGATAAAAGGCAATCTTTTATTTATTTTATTCACTGAATGTAGGCCCTACTGTTTATTACTTATAATTTTTAATCAACTATTCAGCACTATTATAGACGCGTCATCACGTTCATTAGGTGCGCAATGGTTTTAGTTATGAAACTCTATTGTAAATTTTAAAAATTAAAGTACTGGGAAAAAAATGCGTGAATGGATAAAGTGAAATATTGTATATATTATAGATACTGCCTATTATTTATACTGTCGGGTTTTATAGGAGAGGCGTAGCGAGGGGGGGGGGGGCATATGTCCCCGGGTGCCGACCTTAGGGGGCGCCAAATTGGGTTGGAAAAATTTGCGAGGGGGGGGGGGGGTGGCGGAAATCGAAAGTTTTAGCGCGGGGGGGGGGGGGGGGGAAGGGGTGCAAATCGAAAGTTTGAGGGGGCTGCAAATCACCGGAAAGGGCGCGATTTGGCGCTACGGGCTAGACTGTGAGCAATATGCCTTTATGATTGCATTTAAATTGTGTTTATGTTATGAGTGTTGTGTTTGTTTTTTCGTTTTTTTTTTGTTTTTTTTTTGCGTTCGTTTGTGTTGTGTTTAGTTTTGTTCTGTTCCCAAGTTGGTACATTTAAAAAAGATTTACCGTGGCGGAGCACGGGATGCAGCTAGTATATATATATATATATATATATATGCTAGATAGAAAACACATGTTTTGCTTGTGTGCATGCACATGAACATTTAGTTTATGTACAATCTGACAGCCAAACAAACAAACCGACTGATACTATAAATTTTTATGTCAAGATCTGGTAAAAAAAATGTCTGTGACTTTTGAAGGACATTAGCGTCCACGTTTGACTGTTGTTGATATAATCATATGTACACGTCTTACTGATGTCGATATGATCACCCGTACACGTCCATTGCGTGCACGTCCCTCCCGTGAGTGCAGCAGACCGTGACAGCGACACTCCCCACTCTCCCACGGCTCCACACAATCTCTGTGACCGCGATAAATGACGCCAGATCTCTCAGTTAACTGTCACTGAAAGCCGCTTAACCAAAGGCAAGATACCCTGTCAGTAGACAATGGAACCCGGACAGAATAAAACGGATAACAAAAGATCTATACACCGCATCGACCAGTCCTTTCGATTATGCCAGTTTGGCTTCTGGTTACGATTTATCTTGTGGGCACTTTAAATACACAAGAGTTCTTGAATAAGAATGTAAAAATAAATGATAAATGACACGGAGACCCAGATCTGTGAAGCAAAATAAGTAGAAGCTTTTCATGCTTGGTACAAAAAATCTCTTTCAAACCAGATACGCGAGCTTCTAGTGACTAGTTATGTCAAATGTATTTCTGTAGAAACCATTAATTAGTCTGTTTGGGCGTTATGTTTAAGGTCACTGTGTAGTAGGCCCACGTGCAATATTGTCAGCTCGTGTTTAAATGTACTTTACATGGAATTGTTTGGATACTTAATGATATTATTCATCCTGTTAAACAAATGATTGGCGTTAGTTTTAGCAAATGAAAGGTTTTTAAAACGATATTTCTAACTGGCACTTAATTTAACAGATCACTAAATCAAAACAACTAAACGTTTACTGGACATAATGAAATATGTACTGGACATAATGAAATATGCACTGGACATAATGAAATATGTACTAGACATAATGAAATGTGTACAGGACAAAATGAAATGTGTACTAGATAAAATATAATTTAAAGAACAAACATTCAATCATGGGAGTCGATGACACCCTGCCCCACAAGACACCCTGCCCCACACTGCCCCACAAGACACCCTGCCCCACAAGACAGCCTGCCCCACAAGACAGCCTGCCCCACAAGACACCCTGCCCCACAAGACACCCTGCCCCACAAGACACCCTGCCCCACAAGACACCCTGCCCCACAAGACACCCTGCCCCACAAGACACCCTGCCCCACAAGACAGCCTGCCCCACAAGACAGCCTGCCCCACAAGACACCCTGCCCCACAAGACACCCTGCCCCACAAGACACCCTGCCCCACAAGACACCCTGCCCCACAAGACACCCTGCCCCACAAGACACCCTGCCCCACAAGACACCCTGCCCCACAAGACACCCTGCCCCACAAGACACCCTGCCCCACAAGACACCCTGCCCCACAAGACACCCTGCCCCACAAGACACCCTGCCCCACAAGACACCCTGCCCCACAAGACACCCTGCCCCACAAGACACACTGCCCCACAAGACACCCTGCCCACACTGCCCCACAAGACACCCTGCCCCACAAGACACCCTGCCCCACAAGACACCCTGCCCCACAAGACACCCTGCCCCACAAGACACCCTGCCCCACAAGACACACTGCCCCACAAGACACCCTGCCCACACTGCCCCACAAGACACACTGCCCCACAAGACACCCTGCCCACACTGCCCCACAAGACACCCTGCCCCACAAGACACACTGCCCCACAAGACACCCTGCCCACACTGCCCCACAAGACACCCTGCCCACACTGCCCCACAAGACACCCTGCCCCACAAGACACCCTGCCCCACAAGACACCCTGCCCCACCCTGCCCCACAAGACACCCTGCCCCACAAGACAGCCTGCACCACAAGACACCCTGCCCCACAAGACACCCTGCCCCACCCTGCCCCACCCTGCCCCACAAGACACCCTGCCCCACAAGACACCCTGCCCCACACTGCCCCACAAGACACCCTGCCCCACCCTGCCCCACCCTGCCCCACAAGACACCCTGCCCCACAAGACACCCTGCCCACACTGCCCCACAAGACACCCTGCCCCACAAGACACCCTGCCCCACACTGCCCCACAAGACACCCTGCCCCACAAGACACCCTGCCCCACAAGACACCCTGCCCCACAAGACACCCTGCCCCACCCTGCCCCACAAGACACCCTGCCCCACCCTGCCCCACAAGACACCCTGCCCCACAAGACACCCTGCCCCACACTGCCCCACAAGACACCCTGCCCCACAAGACAGCCTGCACCACAAGACACCCTGCCCCACAAGACACACTGCCCCACAAGACACCCTGCCCCACACTGCCCCACAAGACACCCTGCCCCACAAGACACCCTGCCCCACAAGACACCCTGCCCCACAAGACACCCTGCCCCACACTGCCCCACAAGACACCCTGCCCCACCCTGCCCCACAAGACACCCTGCCCCACAAGACACCCTGCCCCACACTGCCCCACAAGACACCCTGCCCCACCCTGCCCCACAAGACACCCTGCCCCACCCTGCCCCACAAGACACCCTGCCCCACAAGACACCCTGCCCCACAAGACACCCTGCCCCACCCTGCCCCACAAGACACCCTGCCCCACACTGCCCCACAAGACACCCTGCCCCACAAGACACCCTGCCCCACACTGCCCCACAAGACACCCTGCCCCACAAGACACCCTGCCCCACACTGCCCCACAAGACACCCTGCCCCACACTGCCCCACAAGACACCCTGCCCCACAAGACACCCTGCCCCACAAGACACCCTGCCCCACCCTGCCCCACAAGACACCCTGCCCCACACTGCCCCACAAGACACCCTGCCCCACAAGACACCCTGCCCCACACTGCCCCACAAGACACCCTGCCCCACAAGACAGCCTGCACCACAAGACACCCCGCCCCACAAGACACACTGCCCCACAAGACACCCTGCCCCACACTGCCCCACAAGACACCCTGCCCCACAAGACACCCTGCCCCACAAGACACCCTGCCCCACAAGACACCCTGCCCACACTGCCCCACAAGACAGCCTGCACCACAAGACACCCTGCCCCACAAGACACCCTGCCCCACACTGCCCCACAAGACACCCTGCCCCACAAGACACCCTGCCCCACAAGACAGCCCGACCCACCCTGCCCCACAAGACACACTGCCCCACAAGACACACTGCCCCACAAGACACCCTGCCCCACAAGACACCCTGCCCCACAAGACACCCTGCCCCACAAGACAGCCTGCACCACAAGACACCCTGCCCCACAAGACACACTGCCCCACAAGACACCCTGCCCCACAAGACACCCTGCCCCACAAGACAGCCCGACCCACCCTGCCCCACAAGACACCCTGCCCCACAAGACACCCTGTCCCACAAGACAACCTGCCCCACAAGACACCCTGCCCCACAAGACAGCCCGACCCACCCTGCCCCACAAGACACCCTGTCCCACAAGACACCCTGTCCCACAAGACACCCTGCCCCACAAAAACACCCTGCCCCACAAGACACCCTGCCCCACACTGCCCCACAAGACACCCTGCCCCACAAGACACCCTGCCCCACAAGACACCCTGCCCCACAAGACACCCTGCCCACACTGCCCCACAAGACAGCCTGCACCACAAGACACCCTGCCCCACAAGACACCCTGCCCCACACTGCCCCACAAGACACCCTGCCCCACAAGACACCCTGCCCCACAAGACAGCCCGACCCACCCTGCCCCACAAGACACACTGCCCCACAAGACACACTGCCCCACAAGACACCCTGCCCCACAAGACACCCTGCCCCACAAGACACCCTGCCCCACAAGACACCCTGCCCCACAAGACACCCTGCCCCACAAGACACACTGCCCCACAAGACACCCTGCCCCACAAGACACCCTGCCCCACAAGACACCCTGTCCCACAAAACACCCTGCCCCACAAGACACCCTGCCCCACAAGACACCCTGCCCCACACTGCCCCACAAGACACCCTGCCCCACAAGACACCCTGCCCCACAAGACACCCTGCCCCACAAGACACCCTGCCCCACAAGACACCCTGCCCCACAAGACAGCCTGCCCCACACTGCCCCACAAGACACCCTGCCCCACAAGACACCCTGCCCCACAAGACACCCTGCCCCACAAGACACCCGGCCCCACAAGACATTCTGCCCCACCCTGCTCCACAAGACACCATGCCCCACAAGACACCCTGTCCCACAAGACACCCTGTCCCACAAGACACCCTGCCCCACAAGACACCCTGCCCCACAAGACACCCTGCTCCACAAGACACCCTGCCCCACAAGACACCCTGCCCCACAAGACACCCTGCCCCACAAGACACCCTGCCCCACAAGACACCCTGCCCCACAAGACACCCTGCCCCACAAGACACCCTGCCCCACAAGACACCCGGCCCCACAAGACAGCCTGCCCCACACTGCCCCACAAGACACCCTGCCCCACAAGACACCCTGCCCCACAAGACACCCTGTCCCACAAAACACCCTGCCCCACAAGACACCCTGCCCCACAAGACACCCTGCCCCACACTGCCCCACAAGACACCCTGCCCCACAAGACACCCTGCCCCACAAGACAGCCTGCCCCACACTGCCCCACAAGACACCCTGCTCCACAAGACACCCTGCTCCACAAGACACCCTGCCCCACAAGACACCCTGCTCCACAAGACACCCTGCTCCACAAGACACCCTGCCCCACACTGCCCCACAAGACACCCTGCCCCACAAAACAGCAAGTCCCACCCTTGTCCCCTTAAACTTTTGTCCTGGCTATATATCTGACTCCATTCGCTATTCCTCCCTCCCATCACACCATAAAACACACTCCTATTAAAACTTTAAGAAAACAACAGTATCAGCTTTACACGGGGTATTTTTTAAAACTTTTTTATATGGCGTGTGAAAGGGAAATAACTCTCTGGATCTAGAATCTACGTATCATGGGGAACACACCAAAATTTCCAAACCCATCTCCAGAACCAAAAAAAAAAAAAAGTATTTAAAAAAAATGGAAATAAAATTCTTGTTGTTCCGATTGTTTACCTTAAGCCTGTGCAACTTTTATAGTCTACACTTACAAGGGAAAGACGTTTCTGTGGATTTTATGGTGACAGATGAACAGTATTTTGGCGAGATTGGCTCTTTATGTTCTCGCCCCTGCCAGGGGGAATAATACTGTACGGTGATTTATCTCGCTCTACCGGAGAAGCTTTTGTGTTGTTAACAATTATTTAAACATAAATCTCAGAGCTATTATATATATATATATATATATATATATATATATATATATATATATATATATATATATATATATATATATATATATATATATATATACATATATAATGTTTGATGATTTATATATATAAGGACTATGTTTGTCGTGTTGAATTGTCGTTTGTTTTGCTATATAACTTTGTTACACTCATGCAAAAAATGCAGTAAAATTATATATTAAAAAATTAGTATTTTATTTTTAAACGCAAAAATATCCATTTGATCACAAAGTTTATAATACTTCTAATGTCTGCTTAATAACATAATGCGTAGAAGCATACGCTTAAAATAAATAAAATACCCTGACTTCTTAGGCCAGCAGAGAATAAAGAGGCTGAATGTTTATTTTTAACTCTTCATTAAATGTGGGTGGCCGAGTGTTTATGCGAAAAGCCACCCGAACGAGACTCCTGAGCAGACGATCCACCAGTCAGAGCCTTCCGTCAGGGAGCCGGTGCTAGCGTCTGAACACATTAAGAGAGCACACGCCGTCCGTTGCCTTTAATTCGAGATGGTTTTGTTTAAACATTCGCGCGTCCAAATTTACCGATTGCTTATTGAATTGTTTTTTTCGTACCTTGTTGGCTTTGAAGTTGCGTTTTTTTCCTGGCCACTTGTCGCTTGCGTGAATGATCATCCGGCCACCGCTATTTAAAAAAAAATCGTAATTCATTATTTAATTTAACGCGTTTGATGTGAAACGAAAAATCATAAACCAAATAGATCTAGTTACGACTAGTGGTAGTCTATCGAGTCCCAAATCTGAATTGGACCTGGATGGGGCCTTTGGTTAAATCTTTATGTACTAGTCAGTAGACTAGAACTATTGTTGCAAGCCATTGATCCTCTGACTTTGGTATAACGTGTAGGTCTATTTGACTTTAACTGCCGAGAGTGGGTGGCGAAACTCATATTTTACCCATTAAACAAATCTACTGGATCCGGCGAGATAGACCACAGGGAAATGAAACGAGCGTAACACACGCAAGTGTTGGACATCAGTATACCAAATAATCCATTAAAAAGTATCAATGTAATAAACAGTAGAATGGGTTGGGTGTAGGCCTACCGTTGTCCGAATATCTGCTCCCCTGGCGTGTGTTACACATCTCTTTGGACGGTGGCTCTATCTAGCCAAACCCTGGAGACATGTATAACTTATTTAGCACTGGCTAGACATGGCCGCAAGCACTTAGATAAAGGAGAAGCGCATTCAATAACTTTTGAAATAACACATGAAAAAAATTTAGTTTGTTCAGCGTGCTAGAATTAAACATAACTCATGTGGCCACATCCAAGCAACCAATCCGTATTGTTCCAGTGTCTCGTGCAAGTCAGCCATTTCAAGAACAGAAAACATTCAACTGTAAATATTACCTCTGCTTAGCGTACAACATTCTCGTAACCCAGGCCGTACACAAGATTGTGACAAGAAGACCTGCCCGATCCTGGTACACCTTTTGTCATTGCCAGCTTGATATGCTTATATTTTACAATCCATGCATGCGCATTGTGACAGCTTTCTATTGATAATTTAATTTAGCACGATCATAATTAGAATAATTCATTCATGAATCGTCTATAACCATGTCCTACCCCAAATAGTTACAGAACCATTTGATCGGTCACTTCCCACATTATGTAAAAAAAAATTCGACCTTCCCCTCAGAAAACTACAAAACGTTTGGAACTTGCTAATGAAATAACCGTCACATCAGTTCCCTTTCACACGTAATTTTACAACTGTTGTACGTACAGTTGCTGAGAGTCTCCGGGAACTTGAATTTTCACGAAAAACGTTAAAAAAAATGGAATTAAAGAGTTTTAGAGGCATATAACACCAACTCCATATCCGCAATAGCTTGCCAGTTATTCATACTATATCGACAATATGTTGTCACCCCCCCCCCCCCCCATACCCGCAATAGCTTGCAGTAATTCACGCTATATCGACAATATGTTGTCTCCCACCCCATATCCGCAATAGTTAACCACCCCATATCAATGGTATAACAAAGAATAAGCCACGCTTTTCCCCCTTTCTCTGTTAGGTTTTACTTTAATTCAAAATGGCTGTTTGTGGACAATCTTACAACTGAATTTTAATTTAACTCACTTCTAAGGCAGCGATTCCTTTCAATTTCCAGATACGTCTCCGATGACGATTCAAGAATTTTATATTTTATGTATCGAATTAAATATTTGATTACTAATTTTAATATTCAATAATAAAAGGGGAGATACATTTAAATCAAAGATAACTATATTCAATAAGAAAATTGATAACAAAACGAATTAAAATATTGCCGTCGACAGTGAACTGTTGGACTAAGAAGGGACATACATGAGATCGCAAACAACAGTTTGGGCTACAAGCAAATAGTTTTAGTTGTGTCCGGTGTGGACTTCATTAAGTGAAATAGGCATTTAGTTCTAACTGATACCCGTCCACCCACATTACTCGATATCATTGTTGACAGAGGAGAGTAAAATAACTCTCTACGGCCATAGTCAAGAAATGGAACTGTAATTCTGTTTGCATATAAATGTGAAACAGTAAATCTCGTCATATGACAATTAATATCGCACCTAATCCTCTTAAAAACAAATCCACACGTCAGACGAACACACTTTTATTTATGATAGGACAAATATTATGAATTTTAAGTAATCTTATATACGAACTAAAAATTAGGACAAGTCCTCTTATTTCTAGATTAGGTGTCACCATTTTTACAAGCTTTTATAAAGTTGGCAACGTCTGTTTGTGGAAAATATTGTAACTCAATTTTGACCTCCTTCTAATGCAGCGATATCGTTCAAACTTTCCAGATACTTCGATGACAATTTACAAGTGTATTTTTTAATTTTATTAGATGATTATTTAGTCAAAATTAAAGTTTTGAAACTAAAGGGGATAACAAAATTAAATAACTCGATAGATTACTATATTTAATGACAGAAAGGGAGATAACTAGCTAGACACGATCACCCTAAGTTTGAAGAGATGTGGTTCACAAGAATGTTTACAATCGTAGATTCGGTAGATATAGTCAGGGCTATTATTAGACGGATAGTTTCAATATAGATTTGAAACTAAGGGGAGGTAATACGATTAAGAATGTGTTGGTTGCTTTCCTATTTCGCGAGCTACTGAGGGTGATGAAAAGCAAATATTTTTAGTTATGTCGGGTTCATAATTTGGTATTACTAAAAAGAAGAAAAATAAATGTATAGCAACAAATTAAATGAACTGAAAAAAAAAATTTCTTTAATCAAAGCTTTGCTCATGATACATATTTTGGCACCAAAAGCAGCTTTTGTTAAAAAAGTTTTTAAAATCTTATTTTCAGTGCATTTAAAAGCTTGTTGCTCCAAGTATTAAGTTTTTTTATTGTTTACAACGTACTAGCCCTATCTCTTTAATAGCAACTTAATGTGCAACACAATTTTTAAAAAGTTCATCCCAACTGTGCCTGTAAAGCAGCACATCTCCAGATTAGAATGCCAATAAGAACATGTAGGCATACTGACCCAGAGGTCAGCCGGGCCCTAACAGGTACGCCCACTCAATTTTAAATGTACCAAACCATGTCTTGTGTCAATTGTTTTTGTTGAGGTACTTGGCAAAAAGTACGGTCATGTCAATTAGGTCAATACCTTTAGTAGAGATAAATGAACACAAAGTGAAATCAACAGGGGATTGGAATTTGTAATAATTTATTTAGAATCAATTTAAGGAGAACATCCCAACCACAGACCAAGACAATCAAACCAGTACTATTCCATATTGTGTCTGTGTTGGTGTATTTGGTCTTGACACCATGTTGTCCAGAGTAGACAAAAATATTTACATAGATAAAATACATTCTTAGCCTGCAATATACTCTAGTGAATTTTTTTTTTCTGATGCCACACAACTTGTGTGGGAAATCTTCAGACATTGGAAACAAGTAAAATGTATAAAGAAAGTTTCTGCCAAATGTAGAGACTGAAATAAAACTTTGATGTTTGCTTGGTGTTGAGAGTAAAGAGTGCAGCAAAGTTCTGGCAACTACTCCTGTCCTGCCCATTGACTCTGTATTCAAAGAGAAAAAAACATTTCCATGATGAAGTCATACCATAAACTATTTTCCCTCAACTTTAAGGCTACCATAACTACAACTGGTTCAATTAATAATCAGAGAACACAAGGCAGCCACTTACATCTTGACCACCACGGTTTCCAAGTTTCTTTTCAATATTTAAGGCGAGCATCTGTGACCTAAAGGAAAGGTTTTTAGTTTTCTCTATCACCTGCTGATATGGAGATATAGCTTGAGTGCCCATCACAACATGACCCTGAAAGAAACAGCATTATATCTTATTATTAAAACATGTTAGCACAGTGTTTAACATTAAAGTGATACACTTCTATCACTCATTACTGCATCTGCCACCACTAACTCTACAATAACATTTTTTCTTGCAACCGAATGTCTTTGGGATAGAGTTCCAATCCAATATGTCTGGTCATTTTTCTTTGCAACCTTAATAATTAAACACTTTTTAGCAAAACAATAGGCCTTAATGCTTTTTTCTTATTTTTGTGTGTGTGGTGTCTGTTGTACCATTATCACTATTAATTTTTTTTATCTAAAATATATAAATGAATTCTTATAAATAATTGGTCTAAAACTATTTTAAAAATGGTATGTAAGAAAAAAAGTGAAGCTCAGACAATTGGGAAGATGGAAATCGCTCTTGGTAATGCTCGTATACAAGTTAGCCATCACCACAATTGTAAGGTTATTTATTTTTGTTAAAGCAATTGAGTCATCATTCATGTTTCTTTAATAGTTTACTGTTGTATTAAAAAATATATACCCATTAGAGTTGTAGTTATGGTACTAAAATATTTATGGCCCATCTTTTAATAAAGCTTAACTTGATGCCCCTTTTAACTTTTACAAGAACTGTGGTTGAGATAAATGCAATGAGGTCTAGGTAAAACTGAATGGTCTTCAATAATTAGAAAGAACTATCTATTCTATAAGAATTAGATATGAATGCTGTACTTTCAAGACACTTACTAGTTTAGAGTCTATCTTGGCATCCAGTCTGGCATTTCTAATTAGATTGACTATCCATTTCTCTGCATCGTCAAGGCTCATGTTTAGTTTTTCAGCTAGCATGCTGATGACACAGGAAAATACATATTACAAATATATAAATATATTTTCATTACTGAAAACAAGTACTTGATAAGACTAATGTTTTACACATGGTGGTCAAAGAATTTTTCTTACCTAGTGCTAATACATTCATGAATACGACAGAAAGTCTCAAAAATAAGAAGACGTGCATTTTCAATGAAGTCTTCCAAACAGGCCACCAAGAAGAAGTCATTGAATAGAACCTGGAATCAACATAAATATATCAATGCAATCCAGTGTAAATGAGAATAATACCCTAATAAACAGCTGTGCTTACAAACTGTAGTTATTTAAACTTACGGTTTCACATTCTCTTAACTTTTTCTGAGCACCATCAAAGTCAAAATCCACATACAGACATTGAACAAATTCAGTAATAGGATCTTTATAGGTGTAAGATTCCTGAAATATTTAGAAATAGAACACAAAATTATCAAAAGCTTAATAATGCCTGATTAAAAGACCGAAAAGGACAACTAAGAATAACTGGAACTTAAGTTTAAAAATAATCAGGACTCTATACATTGTGGTAACCAGATTATAGTAGGGTGTGTAGGTGGTGGATAAGATTTGTTACTTCTGAATATTAGTATTAAGAAGTAGGTGCCCTTTTGAACTTGAATTGTATTTAAAAAAATAAACTGTTAACCTTTAATGCCACTAAAGGTGATATTAGCTGGATTACCCTACAGTTAAAATGTAACTCCAAAATTTGTTAACAGTGCTAAAGAAACTTGGGAGTTAGAGCACCACAAGCTATTCAAATCTCTTACCTGCTGAATAACTTTGACAAGATCTTTTAGCACAGCTCTTCGCCTCTGCTTGTTGGTAATCACAGCGGTTGTAAGGTACCTCAGGACATGCGGACACGTGGTCTGAATGGCATTTAGGTACCTGAGAAATATAAACATTTTACATCCGTGATTCATGTGATGGTATCACTTCAGCTGCCCAATGGGACCCTCTAAATTAACCATGTAAATCCAGGTCAACCACTACAAGCCATCTAAAATTTTTTACACTCGACAAACTGGAAAAAAATCCAAAATCCATAAAACAAAAATTTCGTCTTCCCGTTATTAAACAACTTGAAGTCCAAAAACAGACATTTGCGTGAGAGCTATTCAATACTACCTTAATGTATTTTAAAAGGCTGAACACAGAAATATTGTTTATGCTACTTGATCACCCAAAGGTTTCCCATCTACCCACACAGAGATAGCAAGAAAATGATGCTGGCTTACGTTGGTGTGTAGAGGAACTGATCTATGATAAGATCCCTGCCTTTCGGATGATTGAAGTATACAAATAAACTCCAATGAATCACCCAAGTTCTTTGTTGCAGAGTCATCAGGTCTGAGTTAAATGACTACAAAAAAAAAAAAACATGCCATGACTAGTTAATAGTAAATATGCATGCATTGGGTATTTAAAACTAAACAAAGACAATTAACAACCAACAAGAGACGTTTTTCAAAGTAAGTAATAAAAACTGGTTAATACTTACATTACTATCAATTAGATCTTTTACTTTGTTCAAATCTTCTAGTGCATACTCCCAATTCTGCATCAGAATCTCAGAAGCTAGTTTCCCCCAACAAGCATTAAGAAAATTACGATCATTTGGGGGTATCTGAAATTAAAGGTTAAAAATGATATGCTAATAAGTACCAAAATTAAAATGTACTTTTCAGTTTTCAAACAATAAAATCAACTAACACATTGACTTACCAATACTCTAACAAAGTAGAGGAACTCAGCAGCACCTGAATAATTGCCACACTCATACTGAAACTTGGCGTAGTCGTACAGTGTGTTGATCATGTCATGTTTAAACTGTCAAAATATAAAAAGTTACACATACCCCATATTTTCAAGTAAAAAAAAAACAAATACAAAGAAACTGTCAAAATATAACGTTACAGACAACCGTAATATCAAGTAAAAAAAGATGAGAAAATATTAAGAAAAAGGAAACTTTTCCTTTAAAATAAAAAAGACCTACCCCATATTCTTTGGAAAGAAAATCATACAGCTGTCTCCCATCTCTGAAAAATTTTAATTGTTTTTTAAAATACTAAAGTTATTAAATGCCATACAATTAACCATAAAACATGACAGAAACAATGAAAAGATACCTTGATGCTTGAATCTGACGCTGTACTTCAGGTTTCTCAAAGATCTCTGTAATACTGTCAGTTTTAGCCTGAAGGGTTTTTAACTGAGCTACAACTTCTTGACGTTTGTCTTTCAAAACTGAATTGAATTCAATTCATAAAATTAAAGAAAATATAAAAAAATATGTATATTAAATACATAAAAGCAGAAACAGATCCCAAAAATTCATACATTTAGCAGTTTAAATAAACTGGGTTGCCTTTTTAGCAACACCACTCCCATATTAACACACAATAGGACATAGCTTGTACTTTAAATATGTACAATGGATGAATGTGATAAAATATAGAGCAATCCTAGGCAGGTTTACTGGAACTGTAATAAGATGACATGATTCTACAATCACGACAATATCCTCAAGTGTTTTTTTAAAATTACCTTGTGGCACAGCCTGGTCTGGGTACAGGTTGCGATGGACATCCATAGCAAAGTCAACCATGTTGGTGTTGCTAAGGAGATCCAGCTTGCCCATAAGCATTTCTTTTTCATCATACAGCTGAAATAAAAAAAATTATTGATTAGTCTAAGCAGTGAAATACGCTCTGCAAAAAACATCAGTGGCATTCGTTAGGGCCTTAAATTTCTTGTTAACTTATAATGTATACAAAAAAAGTTCCAGTTCCTTGTAGAAAATAATAGTAGGCAATATGAACAAAAATTACAGTACAAATGTGTAATGAAGTGCTTGATAAGATACAATTTTCCTTCATGTAGCCTGTAAGTTAGGCATAATATTATAGGTGTTATAGATGTTTTGCCAATCCTTGTTTTACAAATTAAAATTTGTCATTAGTCCTATAGGTCCTACTCAATTCTAAATATTCTGGAGCTTATATTTAGGCCTACACATTATTAACATGTAGGCGGGAATGTGAAACATATCTCTTTCTAGGAGAAATAATCACTTTTCTCTCATTGGTTGTTAATTTCTTATTTTTTCCACCTTTAGAGAAGCCAGATGGAAGGTAATTATATTTTCTTTCATCTACGTGTGGTAACAAAACTACTTGATCTGAATTTCTTGATATGTCCGTTGTCAGCCAACATCAGTGTAAAAAACAAGACATGTTCCTACTATGGTAAACAGTTGATAAACTTTGACAGATTATTAACGTTTACGCAAGACCGTGTAACACATTTTACTCATTGTCCTGACTGAATGGAAGACAATCATTGCCATGCAGACATTTCCACAATTTTGTGAAAGAAAAAAAAAACATTGGTTAATATTTTACTTAGGCCCTATTTATTACTTAGGCTATATTTTACTTATTTATAATAAAATACTCTCAACTGGAGGTGAATGTGGCGAATAAAATACACTAAAATGGAGTTTAACCAACATCAGATTACCCAGTACTCCTGTATTTCTATCCTGTATTTGATGGTGCTATTAGTTTTTTAAATTAGGTTTTGAAATGTTATCCTAGAACAAGTTGAGTTAGATCTAGATTCTAGATCGAGTCCCTAACTCAGAACTCTTATGTACCAATCACACTTCATTTTTTTTTAACTACAAAGCCGGCGTAGGTAAAACTCCATTTTAGCGTATTTTATTCCCCGCTTCACGTTCACCTCCAGTTAATTGTAATTTATTATAAACACAACCGAAACACACAAAAATGTTAGGAAAACACTAGATCTAGGGCCTACTTATTTTTTTATGAAAGTGATTTTTAATTAGAAAAGGTAAAAAAAAAAAAAAAACATAAAAAAGCATTAGAACTGTTCCAATTAAATATTGTGTGATCTTCATAAATGTTTATTTAGGCTTTGCAATTGTGAGTTACGTTTATGTACTTCACCCATTGCCATGACAATTCTAACTGACGCACGAACATTCAATATTCTAAATTTGGATTTTTCTTAAGTTTTGACAAAAGTAAATTATCAAAATCTAAAGGCTGCATTTGCGCGGTTAGCTCAGCCTTACGCGTAAAACCGCCTTTGCGCAGTTGGCTCCATGTTACGCTTAATCTTTACCATAGGTGGCACGCGATCTAAAAAAAAAAACATATCAGGACTGACCAATTTTTTCCCCCCGTGGTAACAATTTAATGTTGATATAGATCTAGATCGAGTTTAAGTGTATTTATATTATTTCAACACCTAAGAGTCTAGTACTTGTAAAAAAAACAGTACAGTGTAGTGTCAAGAAAAATTTGTGAGGTCAGATGGGTCAGATGATAGTCCTAGATCTAGAAGCAACCTAGCTAAATCAAACTGTCCTTTAACCTTTAGGCCTAGCTATCTAGCATCTGTGATAGTAGATCTAAGTCTATATTATTTATCCTATGTGAAATTAAAAAAAAATTTCAATTTGCTTGAGGGGGGTGGGAGGAGAGGAAGAGAGAAGTAAAGACAGACGATCTTGTGTGAACTTGTGTCTATGACGTATGCTTTAGGCCTGCTGAACTCACAATGACCTCGCCAACCGTGGTGAGATTTTCCACTCACAGGATAGTAAACGTAAGGCAAGCAAGCAAGCAATCACAGCAGTGACGATGTTTGGAAATTTTATTAAAACAAAAAAGAATCATAGTCTACGTCATATTTTCAATATGAAAAAAAAAAAAAAACTAGACATCTAGATCTAGTACCGGTCAAGCTAACCCATGGTTCGAACTCTGAACTCCGGGCCTATGAACTTCAGACTACAGCTGGCACACTGTTGACTCAACCACAGCGGATGTGATAGAGTTGTAAAAAGTAAGCATTTTCAATTACAAGATGGCAAATCAAACCTGCGAGACGCGTAGTCTTTTTTAGGGGTCACGCTCAGCGATACACGTAGGCGTAGTCACTTCGAATTATCTAAAACAAAGTCAGTCTCTTTGTTTTTTATTCATTTGTTAAAACAAAAAAAAAAGTACAATACAGATAAATAAATCATGTTTTCTTAATGTTTTGGTGTGTTTCGCATATACCTCAACTGGAGGTAAACAAGAAGCGGAGAATAAAATACGCTAAAATGGAGTTTTACAGCCGGCGTAAACAAGTAGATTTTCATTAAGATATCTAGATTGGCCCCGATATTATGTAACTCATAGGATATTGCATTTAGGTGATATCACGATAAAATGACACGTTATGGAAATAATTACCCCTTTAACTGTTAAAAATTCTAGTAAAGGAAACACCAGATGTCTATCTAAATATTGCCCGAGCGTGGTGGTGAGATCAAACTCCGCCATCTTGACACCAATGAGAAATTGATCTATGGCCAGATATTTCTCACCTGCAATGCAAAACGTTCGCATTTTGTTGATAACAAGATCTATGGGTGTAATAAATTAACAGCTAAAGTTAATTTTGGATTATTCTAAACTTAATTAAATTTAAAAGCTTAGGCATATATTCCTATTATATATATATATATATATATATATATATATATATATATATATATATATATATATATATATATATATATATATATATATATATATATATATATATATATATATATATATATATATATAATTTAAAAAAAAATAGTCCTCGGGCCCTTCTACAACTCTACAGTCATGTAAATGTTAGGCCTAGATAAATATCATACACTTTAATTAGGACTTACCAGTATTAAGTTAATATTCATTTCATTCACTCGATTGTCGCCAATAACGCATTCAAATATTGATCACCAAATGTCAATACTTGCTCCAATCGGGCATAAAATGCCTTTAAAAGACGAATGTACTGATACATGTGTAGTTAAAATGTTATTCAAACTTACTAAGTAGGACAGGAGAAAGAAAATAGAGGTGTCAGTGTCATTGTTTCAAATGCTATTGTACTTATACCACGGGATGTAACCCGGTTTGGTAATTGAGTGTCAAGCCTACTTTCTCCAACAATTTTGTATTTTTGGTTGGTGTCACCCCTCCCCAATGGGTAAACAATTTTTAATAGTAAATTTTCGATTTATAATTACGACATATACTTTCTTCCAGGGCCGAGTTCATCGCCCTGCAAGTCATTCGATCTAAAGAAAAGTCGAATTACCAAGAAAAAGTGAGATATTTCCACTGAGAAACGATCGAACCAACAATAACAGTTCAACGATAATGGATACTATATTATATAAATATTTCTTTGGAAGTTGTTGGTCGTAGAGCTACATACAAGTGGTTTATTTTTTTTATACTTACAAAAATTGTAGATGCGTAGCTCAAAACAAGCTTCTAGATATTTTCTGTCATATTCTAGATCTAATTAGAGCTATCTCTTAGTGGCTTCATCGCTGTCTTCTCGGTGCCGTAGGGTGACCCGACCCTTTTATATTTACACATGGGGCTACAAATTAGTCTATCAAACAATGGTTAATCATTATTTTAGGTTTCAATAAAGGTTGTTTTTTTCAAATTAGGGTTGGAGGATTGGCATTAGTCTTAGTGAATGTGGTTGGTGGTGCACACATGGGGTCTAATTTGAAACTGCTAGCAAATTGGGGATAGGGTAAATTTAGATAACAGATTCTATTTGGTCTTAGTGAGCCAATTTGGCAAAGTAATCTTTCGCCAGTGCTATATATAGCCTAATGGCTTCTGAGCTGTTGACATAATAAACCATAGGCCTAGACAAATCTGTCTTCTAGATCTAGATATATTAAATATTTTTTCAAACAAAGGAACAAAAATGGATCCTAGCCATATCGTAGATGAAACAGAAAACGGCAATTTCAATAAATTGGAAATTGACGAGAAGCTGAAAACTAGTGTAAAGGATCAAACTTATCAACCCAATGCTACTGGACAAATTCAACCAGGTAGACTAAGACAAGACCTAAGACGAGAGAAGTGCTGATGAGGGGAATGATAGATCTAGAATCTCTAGGCTATATATTATATATATTAATATTAAATATTATTCTAGATCTAGCTCTAATGATTTAATCTAGATCCAGAAACTAGAATCTACTAATTTAAGTGTCAAGATCCAGAACATCAGGATTAGGATGTCATACTCTTATCTTCTTCTTATGTTAGGCCTAATAGTCTAATACTAATAATGCCTAATATTCCTAATAATTAGCCTATTATATTCTAAATTACTTTAAGTTACTAATGAAGTAAAGTAGCATGTAGGCCGTAGGGGCAGGGGTACTCTAGATCTAAAATTAATGGACTTAAGCCTTAAGCGAGAATAGTCTCAAAGGTATCGGAGAGGCCCATTAAATATTTAAAAAATAAGGCACAGTGTAGGCCTAATTAATTAAAATGAATAGGCTATGGTTAGGCCTACTATAAAATCCTGACTGATTTTTTTGAACTTTATAAAAAAGTTGATGTTTTGTTGTATTTGACGTTTTAGTATTTTTGGTAGGCCTAATTTCTACTAATTAAACACAATTTAAAAAAAATGCAAAAACAATTTGGTTTTCATGTGATAATGGCGACATAAACAATGACATCCTGCTATAAATTTCTTTAGGGGCCTAGGCCTATGCAAAATGTAAAAAAATGGCAGAACTAAGTCATGTGGTTTTAAATAGCATTATGTTATTTAAAAATGTTATCTGCAAAGTTTTGTAAACAAATAACTATTGATTATGGAGTTTCTGTACAGCCAATCTTCAATGTCTGTCTTATAAAAGAAACATCCGGTTATAACTTAGGCTTGATGAATATAAATAGAAATGTTTAGGCCTAATAGTTTAATGTAGCCTTAAACTTAAAAAAATTATTTTCATGTTCTCTGAATTCGCAACTATACTAGCATTGATTCTAAAAATATTAAATTTTTAAACTATTTTTAGGCTTAGGTTTTTATTTTTTAAATTATTTTTATGGCCACTAAGTAGTCAGAAGAAAAAAAAACAAATTTCATCCATGTCAACAATATGATGGAAGGATTCTCATCAACTCGGTGGCCTCCATTAATCTAGTAAAGTCTAGTCACTGGTCCTATCAAAGACAAAAGTCTTAACCTAACTAACTAAATCTAGATCTAGTAACTAAACGAGTAACTTAGGCCTATGTCTATATATATTTACTAGATCTAATTAGTATTAAATAAACAGCTTAGGCCTAGAATAGATTATATTAGGTCACCATCTAGGCCTATCCATTCTAGATCTAGAAGTAAAAGCTTACTGGCTTATAGTTTTTCTTCTAACATAATTATCTGCACCGTGTGGTTGGGCGGTTGTGCTTCAGGCACAGTGCCTGAGGTTGAGGGTTCTATTCCATGTTGTAACGTTAACCTATCTATCAGCCAAATAGAAGGAGAACGTCCCCGGATTCTTTTTTCGGGGTCATATGCAAATGCCTTACGGCCTAAGTGGATGAACACTTAACACAATGACCACTAGGGCTCGAATTTAATGTCTAGGGAAGCTAGTGATACTATTGTAATTAACACTCATCCAATCTACATATGACCTTTTAATCAGCGAACTCAGAAGTGGCAGAACACAAGGTTGAACTAAATAAAATATTTAATGTATAAAATATCAAAAACCAACTTACACAATGTAGGAAAAAACACTATCACAGATTTCTACACTGTCTAAAGAACAGCTACAGGCCACACAACACTGCTGTAGTTTCTAGAATTACTGAGCGACAAGTAATATTAAACTAGAAGACTAAATCACTTTAAGAAAGCAAGGCACACACAGGTCTTAAGTACTCTCACGTTCAAATGGTCAGAGTCTATAGCCGGACAATATGGACGGCTGCCTGACTAAGGTAAAACTGCCTCGTAGACTGCCAGGTCAAGATAAACTGCCTCGTGTTGCGAGTGTGCAGTGCAATTAAAGACTTCTGTGACAGGGGAGGTTATCCTCGACTCATGTCGCCATTGGTTGGGATAATCATCTGATCAGAATCATTCAATCAGATTTTAATGGAAAATTTCTATGTCTCAAACACCTTAATAAGTCAGTGGAAAAACCCCAGGTGTTACACCATCATTCCATATAAGGAATTATACAATGTCAAAATAAAAATGACTCGACCTAAGTAGGTCACATCCCCTCCCTTTTTGGAAGTGACAGATAGGTTCCACAAAAACATACATAGGGAACCAATCTGGCAATGAAATAACAAAAATGTTTTATAAATGTAGGCAATCAAAAACATAATACCAGATGAAAATATCCCTGAACATAAAAGGGAAGTAACTCCAACTTTTACAATTGGTGAAAGGGGAGTAACCCTTCAAAAAGTAATTATACATCAAAATCCCTCAAAAAAGGGTATTACAATATTTCCATGTGGATATTAAAAGTGGTAAACCCGCCAGGGTAAGACCTTTATTTCAATGACTAGCTACAATATCAATAGAGTCATGTGAGACATATTAATATAAAAGATTACATATAATCAAAAACCACCTTTAATTAAGGTTCACCTGAAAATAAACAAAATATTCAACAGGATTGGAATTTTGAAAAATTCTAACTCACACCACTCATTTTCATATGAGTGACACTCAAACAAAACCTGTTTATGGTCCTAATGAACCACAAAGCGTGTCACATGATCAAGGTGTGTAACAAGATTTTACATCCTTGACAAACAATCAGCCACAACATTATCACTACCTTTAATGTGTGAAATTTCCAGATTAAAATTTTGGAAATATAAGCACCATCTCAATATTCTTTGATTTGTCTGTCCTAACTTAGAGGTAAATTTCAGGGGATCATGGTCAGAAAACACTCTGACTGGATTGGTAGAAGAAGAGACATAGACTTCAAAATGTTGTAATGACAAAACTAAAGCTAAAGCTTCTTTTTCAATAGTAGAATAATTCTTTTGGTTTTCATTTAACTTCCTGGAAAAAAAGGCAATGGGATGGTCAATTCCCATGTTGTCTTCTTGAAATAGGACTGAGCCAATGGCTAAGTTGCTAGCATCAATGGCAAGTTTAAAGGGCTTGCTGAAATTTGGTGCAGCCATAACAGGAGCATTAGATAGAAATGACTTAATGGTTAAAAAAACTTCTTGACATTTATCGAACCATTCAAACTCAACACCCTTTTTCAATAATGCAGTAAGAGGTTCAGCAATAGCTGAAAAGTTTTGACAGAACCGCCTATAGTAACCAGCCATCCCAAGGAACTTTTTGATCTCTTTACAATTTTTGGGAGGTGGCAACTTTACAATAGCATCTACTTTAGCTTCAATGGGCCGAACTTGGTTCGTTCCCACTTGATAACCCAAATAGGTAATTGAAGCTTTACAGAAATCACTTTTATGTAAGTTTACAGTAAAATTCACTTCAGACAATTTTCTAAAAAGGTTAGTCAATTGAACAATATGTTCTTCAAAAGTATTAGAAAATACAACTATATCATCTATGTAGGCCTCACATTGGTCTATGTCAGCAATGACAGAGTTAATGACCCTCTGGAAAGTTTGACCAGCATTTCGCATACCAAAGGGCATACGTTTGTATCTATAAAAACCATTAGGGGTTACAAAAGCAGATATTTCTTTTGCACGGTCAGATAATGGGATTTGCCAGTATCCTGAAAGTAAATCAATTTTGGAAATTATCTTAGCCTGCCCAACTTTATCAATAACGTCTTCTATCCGAGGTAAGGGATAGGAATCAGCTTTGGTGAGCGCATTCACCTTCCTAAAGTCGGTCACAAACCTGAAAGATCCACCGTCTTTCGGGACTAGGAGACATGGGGAACTCCAGTTGCTGAAACTGGGCTCAATGATATCATTCTTGAGCATATAGTCAATTTCATCTTTTATCAAAGCAGCTTTTTCCGGGTTAACTCTATAGGGGTGTTGTTTAATGGGTTTTGCGTCACCAACGTCTACATCATGAGGTGGAACCTTCGCTTCTTTGGGGGCATCCCCAAAAATAGAGGGAAATGTCTCAAATAACTGAGACAATCTATGGCTTTCCTCTGTGGACAAATGCATAAGGTGGACATTCAAATTATCTAAAAAGGAAGAATTTACCAATTTTGGGGGTTTCAATTTATCATGTATCACATCATCAGAAACATTAGAACATACAGGTAAATTAATTTTAGCTGTGGATTGAAAATTGTTACAATTATCATAATACTTTTTCAGTGAGTTGACATGATACACTGTCTGTTTCTTTCTTCTGTCGGGCGTATTGACAACATAGTTCAAATCACTTAATTTTGAATGCACAGTGAAGGGTCCACAATATCTCAAGGATAACGCATTGTTCAGATTAGGTACTAGCACAAGAACTTTGTCGCCTGGATTGAATGTTCGTTTACAAGAACTCTTATCATACAGTCCTTTCATTCTCACTTGGGCCTTTCTTAAGTTCTTGTGAGCCATTTCGCACACGGCTTTCAGTCGAACGTGAAAATCGTCGAAGTTTTCCACTGGATGATCACTGGTACCTGTCCAACGTTCGTGTATCAGCTTCAGGGGGCCACGGACAGAATGTCCAAACACAAGTTGAAAAGGCGAGTAGCCTAAAGAGTCCTGGACACAGTCCCTCGCGGCGAAAATAATCCAAGGAACAGACTCATCCCATTGGGTGTTACTGTTAGCGAATGTCCTTAGCATGGTTTTGAGGGTTTGGTGGAACCTCTCAAGTACGCCTTGAGACTGAGGGTGGTAGGCTGAGCTGGTGATGTGGGTAACGCCTAGCGTGGCTAGCGCTTCCTGAAAATGGTGACTGGAGAAGTTGCTGCCTTGATCTGTTTGCACGATTCTAGGTAATCCAAAGGTAGTGAAGAACCGGGTCATGGCTCTGACTACAGTCTTTGCCTTAATGTTCCGTAAGGGAATCGCCTCGGGAAAACGGGTACTTGAACACATAAAGGTAAGTAGGTACTCGTTGCCCGCCTTGGTTTTAGGCAAGGGACCTACACAGTCCATGACGATTTTAGAAAAAGGTTCTTCTAATACAGGAATCGGACTCAAAGGGGCCTTAGGAATTGTCTGGTTTGGCTTTCCGGCCAACTGACAGTTCGTGCAACTTCTACAGTAACGCGACACATCTTTTCTCATTTTGGGCCAAAAGAACAGTTCTTTGATCTTCGCCGTCGTTTTAGTGACTCCTGGGTGCGCTGACATTGGATGGTCATGTGCCAGCTTAAGTATTTCATGCCGATAAGGTGGAGGGACCCACAGCTGGTTTTTACCCAACCATGGTTCGGCTGGTGAGGCAATCACTGGTATAGCGCGACGAAAGAAGAGGCCATTCTCGGTGAAATATTCTCCATCGTCAGATGATAGAGATTTTTCGACCGTTGCCTTGAGTTCCGCGTCGACTTGTTGAGCTTTAATGATGTCTTCCTGAGATATCCTCAGGGGTAAGCCCAGACTTGTGTTTTCTGGAAGCATAGACTCCAGTTTGGGAGTCGAATTTCTTGACGATGATGGTAGATGTGGTTCAGACGTTGTGTCAGCCAATTGTTTGGTCTGGCTTCTTGTCACCGCACATGCAGGATACAGTTCATAATCATTATCTGGAACTGTTGACAAAGGGTCTGAAACCGTACAGGGGTATACTTTGCTTCCCGCAAGGTCATTCCCTAGAAGTAGGTGTACTCCTGGGACTGGAATACTATCTATCACACCTAAAATGACCTCACCTTCGACGAGATGATGTTTCAGGGCAAACTTGTGTAGAGGGACGACAGTAGATTTTGTCCCCACTCCCTGGATAATGGAAATCCTTCCGGTGTTCGTCTCTGGTGTAATGTCCATTGAACTTCTCAAAAGGAGTGATTGTGACGCTCCTGTGTCTCTTAGGACGGTGATATTCTTCTGAGACAACGGATCACCTGGTTTGCTAATGATGGCTTCGGCAATAAAAGATGAAAAGTCAACTTTTCTCGATCCCTCGAGATCGGTAGACTCGGAAGAAACTGGATGGTGGCGAGAACAGTCAAAATGTGACTGCACATAATGTGTGGAGACTTGACTACTTTCTTGCGGACACTTAGGGTTAGAGTCCTTTAGAATTCTAGAGTTCATAGTTGAACTGGCTGCTTGAGGGGATAGAGCATAGTGCGCGGAAGTACGCACCACCTCTCTGTTATATTGACGACGTTTGTAACAGTCCTTGACAAGATGCCCAGGCCTTTTGCAGAACTGGCATACTGCTCGACGATTGAGAGTTGATCTTGGTTTCTCTCTGGACTGTGATGCCTTCAAATGTTGGCCAACAGGATGATTGCTGCCAAAAAGGGGAAGCACGGGGTTGAGGCGGTTTCCTAACACTGGTGGTTTCTTATGCACCAACATATATGTGTCAGCCGACTCAGCAGCCTTCTGGATGTCAGTTATCTTGTTATCCAGAATGTGTAGTCGTATCTCTTCAGGCAGGGACGATAGGAATTCTTCCCTTAGGATAAGTGACCTGAGTTTCTCAAACTCAGAAACTTCCTCAGAGTGTAGCCACCTTGAGAATATTTTCTCCTTTTCAAAGAGAAATTCCACATATGATTGTGTGGGTAACTTGCGGAGTGTTCGGAATTTTGTCCGATAGGCCTCGGGCGTCAGTGCGTAGGCCTTTAAAATGGCAGTCTTGACCAAACTATAGTTATTTTGAACGTCGTGAGAGAGTGCCTGGTATGTTTTTGCAGCTTTCCCAGTAAGGACACAGCTCAATAAAGCAGTAATGGAAGATTCGGGCCATTCACATGTCTTCGCTAAACTCTCAAACGAGTTAAAGAAAACGACCAAATCTGTTTCATCAAATTTAGGAACTAATTTCCCAAATTTGGCAATCACTTGCCCCACCGACAACTTTTTTGGATCTACCAGAGAAGTAACATCACTAACTTGACCAAATTCTGATTCCAACCTCCTCCTATCTAAAGCAATTTTAACTTCCAACTCCTGTTCTTTTAATGCCTTCTCTAAAGCAACTTTCTCCTCGCGGAGTAACACACCAGCCAACAAACTTTCATCAAATACCCCTTCATTAATAAAATGAACAACAACTTTATCTCTCAACACTTCTGACTTCTGCGTAACAGAATAATCCAATTTCAATTCCTTAACAACACTAATCAAAACTTTTCTACTCAACTTCTCGACCTCTTCAAAAGTAGGATTAGCCAAAAAAGACTCCATAACACTAACTTTCAAATCACAACAAGCCTAGATTCTTTAAATTAATACACAGCGTTGGGCCGTGTACTTGACCTCTAAATGTAGGACGTGACACGTCTGCTTATTTGACCTAGATACTCTAGCCTGAGCGCGCGTTGTAAGAACACTGCTCTACTGGATATAAAACAACTAAATCCAACTAACCTTAGTATTCAACTGATATAACCAACAACTGGAACGACAGATTAAATCCCGGACGAGCCCCCACTTTGTAACGTTCTCCTTCTATTTGGCTGATAGATAGGTTAACGTTACAATGTGGATACGTTTTGTTTTATACTTTTTTGTGTGTGTTTCATTCACTTTATTTTTAGATTTTTTTTCTTGTGATAATGGTATTTACTTATCTTGAATAGATAGGCTGATAAATAATTATTAAGGGATCCTAAAATCTAGATTCTAGATCTACTAACAGTAGCTACTAGTTCTACAGTATATCTAGTAATGAGATCTAAAATCTTATCTGTTAGTTCATAACACCTTTTGTAAAAATAAATCTATTTTAATAGCCTATTTCTGTAGCGCTGTTTTGTAAACATGCGCATCTCTTTCCAGCTTGAATCGGCCTTAATATTATTATGGTTCGCCCATGGTAGGTCTGAGGTTAGGGATAGAGCAGGGTTAGCATTGACATGAAGTATAGGGTTAGGTTTTAGGCATTAGGATTAGGGATTACATAGTAGACCAGCCATAGCAATAATATTGAAATAGTTTATTATATTTGGTTGGATCCATTTTTTGTTCCGTTTTTAAACGATTTTTGTTATATGTTTTATTGCCAATGCTTTTTGTGAAGTATGGTTTTTTTTTTTTTTTTTTGCTTTTTGTGAAGAATGCTTAGCCATACATTTTAAATGTTATAATTGCATAAGAAACATGTACAAATTAAATACTCCAACAAGATGCTGCACATTCTGGACATCTGTTGTGTGGTAGAAATAATTGTAATGCACCAGTAATTTTAGAATTACTTAATTCAAGGGAAGCTATTGTTAAAGTATTGTGTTTCTTTCTTTGCTGTGCTCTTGTTAACAAAACAAATCCTAGTTTAAAGCTTAACTTTCTAAGAAAATAATTACTTTTGTCAAATCTAAGAATAAGAAATATGTGGCTAAGGTTAGTGTTAGATATAATAAAGGTTATAACCTAATTGTATTAAGTAATGATTTTTTGGAAATCTAATAGGTGTATTATAAAAAGTTCTACTAAGACTTGAGTATTTCATTGTGTGATTAAGGGTGTTACACTTTAAAAAAAAACTTTCAAGTTACATTAAAAAGCATAAGATTAGTGTTGATAATACCACTTTTCAAAGTGGTTTCTATTTTTACAATTTCTTTTCCTACCTTCAAATTTGGCTCACTATTTTTTAAATATTTGTTTTGTTCAGTCGAGGTTATTATAAAGATTGTCCTGATGGCCCTATACATTTTAATTTTTTATATTTTTGTCTAAGAATTTTAAATTTTACTTTCAGATGGCACTGGTGAGGAAAATATTTTAGAGTGTCCTGTGTGTCTTCAGTCGTGTATATATCCTGTACAGCTACCCTGTCGGCATATCTTTTGTTTTCTGTGTGTAAAAGGCGTGGCCAGTAGAAGCAAGCGGTGTGCTCTGTGCAGGCAGCAAATACCACCTGATTTCTTTTGTCGACCAAATCTAATTCGCCGTGATGACCTTGAGCAGCCTGTTACTTTTGATGATGGCTACAGCTGGTTCTACGAGGGCGTCAATGGGTGGTGGCAGTATGATGACCGTACATCTAGAGAGCTCGAAGTGTACCACAAAGCAGGTCATACTTCCTGTGAGCTTCTAATTGCAGGGTATGTTTATCTCATTGATCTAACAAATATGGTTCAGTCCAGGAGAAATGATCGAACCAAAAAGAGGAGAATTAAACGTGACTTGATAAATCTGGCTGGTCGAAAAGGTGTGGCAGGTTTGAAACTAAGTGCAGACACTGTAGGTATTGATTCAGATCGTCCTGGTGCAGAAGGTCATGAAACTTCCTCCAGTCAGTCTTCTTCAGTCCGTCGGCCTATCCCCATCCAACAAGCAGATAGATCAGGAGACAGCCACTCACTCTCTCCACCCACACCCCACAACACTCCCCAGACACCAATGACCCCTTCAGAGAGTCCACCTAACTCAGCTACCACAGAACGTGACCTTTCTGTTCACCTGGAGCGCCTACGACTTGTTGATAGTACATCAGTGTCAATTAGCCCCCATGGAGGATCCAGTAGCTCTAGCCGGGGCTATGACACACCTGAACAGTTAAGCTCCCATTTAGAAGATGCCACTCGGCTGGAGAATGTTCGTGCTAGCCTACAGCAGTTGCAGTCACAGAGCACAACAAGGGGCAGGGCTCGTGACTCAGATGAAACTGATGGCAGTAGTAATTCTGACTGTGATAACAATATTGTCCAAGTTTAGATCAAGTTACTGTAAAGAATAAAGAAGCTGCAGAGCCTTAGAGATAACACTTATTTTAACAGGTTATACATTCTGATAAGTAATTGAACCTTTACATAGGTTGAGTAAAATTAATTTGTAAGTGTAATCTTAATTTTAAAGTTTAAGAAGGAAATAATTTTAAAAAACTGCTTACCAAGATCATAAGTGATGTCAATTATTTATCAGCAATATCTTAGTTTGTCAAAGTTGTCTGTTAGCACTGAGCTTAATGTACTTTTCATCTGCTGAATATAACTAGTGTATAAATAACTTGCTTGAGTCAGTTTTTTTTTTATTAAGTCTGGGGACTCTCCTCATTTATCCTTATAAACCAGTCTGACCCCACTGCATATAATATGTTGTCATTTTACAGCAGGTCATCTGTTTAAAGTGGTTGTCTATAACGAGGGCTATTTTGATTGATTTAAGTGAGACCATATTGTTTCCTCTTATTGATAACTGATTGCTAATTTCATTATGACCTGTACTCAACTTTTCTTAAACAGTAGAATTTTACTTTTGTGTTTTTAAATAACTAATAAACAAATAATTGAAAATAAATATTGACTCATAATGTATAGGGAATTTTTTTTATCATAACTTTGATGGTTAAAATAACCTCGTCAGAACTATTTTTCAATACATAGGTAGCTTCTTTTGGAAATTAAATTAACTGTAAATAGTCAATGAAATGTCTCTTTAAATAAAAATATAATTGTTATATTATAATTCAAATCTATCTTTTAATATTCAATAAATTATTTGGTGGTTAGCACTCATTTTTTGTGTATATATAAATTCTAGAGTACTATAAAATATACATTACTTTTACCATGTAGCTGAATAGTTTTCTATGTTGAAGGTGTTCTATGAAATTAAATTACTTTTTAAATTAAATTAAATTCCCAAGTACTGCACTACTAGCAGCTGTAATTTGGTGCCATCATGGGTCATAGAAAGTGATGTAAGGTGCAAATGTTAGTTGTAAAAAATTGATTATGGTAGCAAGATATGTAGTCACATAATGTTTTTTGTATTCTTTTCAGTATTCAATTGGGGCTTTAGATGAGGGTTTTTTTTTTTAGCTTTTGCTATAGTTTGCTATTTCACATAAGTGGTTACACAAGAGGTTTGATAAAGTTTGCATCATTTCCCCAATATATGCTGCCCATAAAGTTAATCATTTCCCCAATATATGGTTCTTACTACCCCTATCAATTTTAGTGTTTTGACTCCAAAAATTATTGTTTGAATATAAAAATATTATTAATTAACAAATTTAAAAAATAATTCATGTTCCTGGATTCAGTGATGGTTTGTTTCTCAAAGTTTTACATTTTTATTCAACTAAAGTAAGACAAGCTTTGCAGTTTACATTTTTATTTGAGAATCTGTTTTGTATTAGTATTTACTTTCACAATCAAGTGTCTTTAATATCCAAACCAAGATAAGATTGTTTTTGGTTTTATATTTCTTGAATAAACTATGTAAAAAATTGTCTGCTGTTTGTATTTTGCATATCACAAATTAGATTTTAAAATTGTAATATTAGTAAACACACTTAAAACAACATTCAAATCTAAAAGTGAAGACAGCTATGGATACGGCATAAGTTATTATAAGATATTTAATGCTCAGAAATGTATAGCATCAATAAGCGAATGTGCAAATATCATGTATATAAAGTAACACATATGAAGTGGTATGGAGCAATGTTACATGACACCACTTTGAAACATTAAAGCTAATTTTTTGCTGATTGAAATTAATTAGTCTCAGTCTACCCTTTCTCCTGATATTCATTTTTGTCTAGAGTTTTGAGATGGGTTAAATTTAGGTATATTGATCTTAAAATGTATACAAATACTTATAACTGAAAAATGACTGCTTTAATTAAGTTAAATAATTTTTAAAATGTATGCAACATTGAATTTACATTTTCTAAATCCTTAACCCTCCCATGCTTCAATGACTCATCACTTAAATAGTTACCCATTCTCAAGGAGTGGTGACATAATGGAACCTAGTAATTAATGTTGCTTCCATTAAGATACAAGTTAAAGAAAATAGTGTAATTGTGCCTAAGGTTTGCTTTCTGATAATTGCAATACTTGATAGATATGATAGAATAATTTCTGCATTGCAGCAGTAACCAATCATGCCTTAAATACTTAGACAAAAAGTGGTGTTTGAATTTATGTTAATGATATAGCCTGTTTGTGAAATACTTGCTCGATGAATTTAGCAAGACAAGTTAAGCACTACGACTGAGTACAAGATGCTCAAATTAGCCTAGATCCAGAGCTCAATTAGTCTAGATCCTGAGGTGTTCCTAGGGTATGGCAATTTATAAATAAATATAATATTTAAAAAATCATTTTGTAACTGTTTTCTAGATCAATGTGACACCAAAATAAAAATGTGAATGGGGGGAGGGAGGCGCTTTTTCCCAACATTGTTTGCCCAATATGCGGGAAGGGTTACTATGCCTCTATCTAGATGCAGGGCTATATAGGAAAATATATGCTTCACTTTTGGATTTTGTTAAAGGTTTCACAGATGTGTTCTATCAATTTGAAGGAAAACCAGAAGAAAATATTTCCTTATGTTGATTCCACAAAAAGCAGATGAAAGCATATCAATGAAGTTTAGAAGCAAAACACTTATAGGCATATACATGATGCGTGCATTACACTAGACTAGCACAGAGGGTCCACTTATATACTAAAACGTTTTGATTCTTAATAAAAATTAGAAACCACAGAAGAGTTTCGTGAAGGGGTTTGCGCCGCATGTCAAACATATCATGAAGAAGAATCTTGTAGGAGAAGTCAAGCATTTTCATCAATATGTTAATCAGTCAAGTTAGCGGAACATGATAGTCTGACACCCCTGGATCTGTCTAGGGTTGTATTTGACTATAGTATTTGATCAGTATTCCCTAATCACGTAAAGGCAATTTTGAGATTGTTTGCAAATTGTCTCAGCTGAAGAAGATAAAAAATTAATTTAGAACTTTTAAAAAAAATAAAGCTGTTGGCACACATGTTTCCTGTAGACCTATTTCCATTTGAAATTGTATACAATTCGTTAATACATGAGTTCAAGTATATAGATTGTATATTCATTAGACAACATAAAAATTATGAGAGAAACAATCAGGTTGGAACTTTGTTGATTATCTATATAGAGATAAATGAAAGTGTTTGTGTTTGTCCTTTATGTGTTACTATACCCTTCAAGTTTTATCCGATGGCCATGAAACTTTGTGAAGTTATTGAGAATACTCCTGGGAGGGTTTCAGCAAAAATAAAGCATCCATGTGTACACTATGGCGCTTACGTTAGTTTTAAAGAGTGCGATACATACGTGGGACTGCTAATATAGTTACTTCTGGTTGCATAGATGTTAGTAGTTTGTCTGTCTTATGCCAAGGTTACTGAAATAGGTAAATACTTCCTCTTCTGCCCATTAGACATAAGGTTCGAAAGGTTGCTTTACACTTTTTTAACTACTAGTTTTAGTTTTTAAAAAAAAAGTAAAGCACTAGTGTGGAGTGTCCGCAACCCCCAACCCGAAAGTTTTCAGTTTGAGTGCCCCCCCCCCTCCCCTCCACCTCACTTAAATAAACATTTTTCTTTAGTTGGAGTCTTTGTATTTTTATGGAATTACTTCACAATAAGCACACTGGTAAGCGATCATATCTAGATAGGTTTTTTTTTTTGACATGTTTGCTTGACATGAAGGTTTGGCAGTGTCCGCAGCTTGAGAATTCTGAGCGAACATCGTTTTTTTTAAAGTTTCTTTGTCTTGTGCATAGAAAATAAAGGAGACTACGCATTCTAATTTGATTAGGCCTATGTCGTCAGTGACTTTGATCTGGCAAAGCAAGAAATAAATTTTCGACCATATAAAGAACAGATGTCTATAGGCCTAGCCTAATGTACTTCTTAATTGTATTTCAGTTTAATCCTCTCGGTATCTGAAAATCATATTTGGCACTGACATATAGATTCTAATAGACTAAATATATATGGACTTATAGGGCCCCACATTTTAACTAATTCAAGGCCTGCTCAGTATAAATTTGACGCCGATATTAAAAAAAAAAACAATTATTTTAGACTTGATCGAAACATTTTGATCTGGCACATACCCACCAACTTCGTTTTCAAAATGGAGTCAAATCATAAGGAAGCAACAAAGCCCACAGTGTCTTTCGGATTTTCTAAAAAACAAGAAACAAAACAACTGTTAAAATCAGTCGTAAGCGAGACAACAGACAGAGGAGATCTAGAGCCTGATTATGTGTTATCATTAGAAAACAAGGAAGTACATTCTACTCAATCTACACGTGTAACAAAAAATCAAGAACTAGTCATTCCTCTCATTAAACAAAATAATTGGCGTGTTGAAGGTTCACGCCTGAAAGGACCCTCATCAAAAACATTAGAAACTAAAATTGACTCATTAGTATCAGAATCATTGGATGCTCAAGCTGCTAAAGAAATTTTACAAGAATCAGCCAAGTACAATGAAACATGGGAGGATCGGGGTACTGAAAATACAAATATTTCCATACCACTTCTGATGCAGAATAAGATTCCGCAGGGTTTTGAGACTGATGAAAAATTAAATGTAGAATTACGGCCAGATGAACCGGATGACGCAGACTATGATAAGATTCCTATTGAACAATATGGTCTAGCAATGTTACGAGGAATGGGTTGGAATCAGTCACGTGGCATTGGTAAAAATGGTAAAGTAGTTGCCCCTGTGCAAGCTCTTTTGAGACCCAAAGGACTTGGATTAGGTGCTGATAAAAGTAACACAGGGTCAGATAAGAAGGCCACACAAGAATCAGTTGTAAATGCAGAAGAGGACCGTGAGTTAAAAAAGAATTCACATTGCATGATTCTAAGTGGTGTCAATAAGGATTTATATGGCATTGTTGAAGGGTTGGATGAGGACAATGCACGTGTGCTTATTAAACTTACTGTTAGTGGAAAAACTGTCAATATTATGCAAAACAATGTATCTGTTGTTAGTAAAAAGGAATATGATAAATTTTCAAAATATTTAAATAAAGATAAAGTTGATAAATATAACAAAGAGCAAGAGAAAATATCCAGTAACAAATCTTCAAGTGAAGCTGTTCAGACTAGTGACAAAAAGAGAGCTCATAAAAGTAGAAAGCGTGATGCTTCTCCCAATGATAATAATTCTTATCATAAAAAGCAGAGAAAAGATAAAAATAAGCATAACAGTGATTCTGTGGAAAGAAAAAAACATAAAAGCAAATACAAAAAGTATGAAAGGCAACCTTCAAGTAGCTCTGGTTCTGATTCTTCAGATGAGATAGCAACCAAAATTGTTCCACAGTGGTTAAAGAATGATCTTAAAGTTAGAATAATTGACAAAGACTTAAAGAGAGGAAAATTGTACAATACTAAAGTTGTAATTATTGATGTACCATCAAGTGGAATTTGTATATGTAAAACAGAAGACGGAAAAGTAATTGAAAATGTGAGTCAGTCACAACTGGAAACTGTTGTTCCAAAAAGTGATAATTCTTATATTGCTGTGGTATCAGGGTCTTATCGAGGACAGATAGGTCAGATAATGAAACGTAATAAAGACCTCTGTCTGGCTGTTGTTCAGCTTTTATCTGACAGAGACATTGTTTTGAAATTACACTATGATGAAATTTGTGAATATGTTGGAGATATTCAGAATCATGATGATTATTAATACAGGATACAAAATTCTATCAGTGCATGTAAAAAATTTAGTACCAGTTAGTAATATAAGCTTACTATGACTATTGTTTTGTGCATAGGGTGTTTTATGTAAATGCTGTTATTTTCTACAGAAAGGTAAGCTTATATTGGGCAATAGTTTCAATTTATTCTGGCATTTGTCTAAACTTTGTAAATTAAAACACCCTAGTATAATAAGTAAACTTTGTTTCTTGTCTTTTAATGTATAAGGTAGTAAACGTTGTAATATGAATAGTCTAAGTATAAATTAAATGTATTTTAATAGGTTTTAGTGGTTCCTAGAAAAATGGGCAAACTGAAAACTGCAAACAGATAAGTTCGCAAATATAAACTAATTATATATAGGCCTACTAATACACTTGAATTTTACCACAGTGCATTAAAATCTCTATATATATTTCTCTATGCGGGGACCATGCGGGACACCACCACCACTTAAGCGCACTTAGCAGCCCCCTTTCTTCCTCTCTAGGCATATCGCTACCACCCCCACCAATCGTAGAGCAGGGGCAAATAATTTAGTTTTGAAACTTAGGGGATGTAACTAAGAAGAGGCTGCTTTCTCCGGGGGGGGGGGGGGGTATCGTCCTTAATGAGCTATTGATAGTGTTTTAAAGCAAATAATTTCAGTTGCAGCATTGGTAGTGTCGAATTCACAAATTATGAGTTACTAAAAAGTAGAAAATAAAACAACTAAATAGCGGCATATGTTACGCCGCGGGTTAGCTCATGTTTTATTATGCTACATGTTGTTACTCTTTGTAAATGAAGTTTTCTGTTGCACATCTTCCTGGTCTCAGTACTTTTAGTAATATGGATATAATATTTAGTTATCTCTTTTCCCACTGGAAATTCAGCCCATGTTGCTACAACATGCAGCAGGGCTTGCAGTTAGGTAACAGTATCAGGTCTGGCAATTTTTTTGTTTGTTTCTGGTCATAATTATCAATCTAAAGAGTACATTCTTTCAGTTTGGTTTAATTTATCCTGTTTGTTTAAGCAATAGGCATTTATAGTTTTAAAATACACGTAACTGAATCTCTGGCTAGTTTTTTAATACAGATATAGGTTTTGTGTAAAGATGGTGGTGCTATTTTTATAGAGCAATGTATTTTTCTTTTCTTTAAGTCATATATTTATATTCTGATGGTGTTACTAGATTTAGTTACTTTTTAAACCCAGACTGTTAAAAAAATTAATTGAAAAAAATGATGAAGTAAAAACTAGGAATGTGTGACCATTTTAAACAACTATTAAATGCTACTAGGCATAGGGTATGGTATTGTAAATGTATGTAGTGTTTCGAATTTTCTTTTTTAGTGACCCAATCACTTGTAGTGCTTGAGTCAACATTTCTGCAATGCTACAACACATGTTGATACCACTGTTAGGCTGAGTCTACTGATTGATTAGCCCAGGTTTCAGATGATCAGTGTATCTCCTAATTTAATTGTCCATTATTACACACTACACACCTATAACAAAATGCTTAAACATTGTTTATGGCATTAAGTAAAGGATCCCATATTTGTAATAACTTATGTAAATTTGATTATACATGTTTTGTGGAAGGATTTATAAATTACATCTAAAATCTTGATTGTGCACTTAGCACGAGTATATTTGGGTTCCATTTCCGTAACATTGTAGTGCCCTTTAGGGGTCCAATATGTGCAAGAAATCTGACAATTTGTTTTTCGGAAGAATTCTTTTTTTCTGTAACTAATATATTAAATTTGTAAAGACACCTTTTGTTGTTGTTGCTATTTATTTTTCATGCCATTAGATTGTTCTGATAAAAAAAATTGAAATAGACCTTTTCCACTAAGATCTTTTAATAATTTAACAGTTACTAACAGACTGAATCTCTGATTTTAGAAAAAAATTTCAAAGTGCATTGGTAGATAAGACAATTGATATATGCAACAGTTGAATATGTTGTCAAGCTTTTTTCTTCCTTAGCCAGCAACTGCCAAGATCAGCCCTTTGCTTACTTAAGAAAATGCAGAGAGAAAAAAAATAACCATTAATTTATTAAATGGCCTTGTTTAGTGACTTATCTCACAATACTCATTTAAGTGCATCTAATAGTTTATGAGTTTTTAAAACTTATTTTTAGTGCATACATCTTTTCTGTAACTGATTTGTACACATGTGGTTATTAATACACACTTTTTTTGCTGTTGTATATGCAATCTTTAACTTGATTTTTAATGAATTATTTTAATTCTTATTCAATTACTTAAAGATTTGATGTTCTTAAAGTGTCATCAGAGATTAAATCACTCAACTATAAATGGTCATAATAGTTACAAGATTTGACCACTCCCCACTAAAATTGTGACTTAATCACTTGTACAAAGCTCCCAACAACAACAAAAAAATGGAAAAAGTACGCCTATTTATTAAATTAAAAAGAAAAATAATAACCACATACAGAAAATTAAAACAAAAACATGTTTTCTTCATGCACAAATATAATTGAAACCATATTTCACATCTGAGAATGTACAGCTCCAGTTATGTTAAGCATGGGCTTGAGTTTGAATATTTTTAACACAGTTACTACATACTATGTATGTTTGGAATATTTCTTTAAAACAATTCAGTCACACATCCACAACATGAATATAATGTTAAACTGTGATCAAATGCAGTGACCTTTCACCCACTGGTCACAACCCACTTTCATGAGACGACTGATTACATATAATAAGGTGTAGTGATGTTTTGTACTGTTTACAGTGTAGGTTGTACAATACAACCCCATTCAGTTGACTAGGGAGTAGAGCTAATTTAAGTAGTTTTGGTCTGATATAGCTGATGTAAATTGTCATATTTTTAACAATCCTTTAGACTTCAGATATTATGAAGATATTGGAGTTAGATCATTAGCTATTCAAAATTTTTAAAGCAAAGAATATTCATCAACACTACCTATAAGGGTTGGGGAGGTGTCATCCATTTTTATAACAACATTTTTTTAAGAGATCTAAAACATTGAAAATTTAAAAATAATATTTTCTGCAATCAGATCCAACAATATACATAATTTCTATTTTCATTAACGTCTTGCTTATCAACTGGTAAATATTTGATAATTACTGATGCCATGACTTGTTGAACAAGCGAGTTCTGTTTTTAAAAAAATTACAAGCACTTTAGTAAAACTTACATTTTTTGTATGCAGACTCAGAAAACTAAAATTTTGTGATAAAACCTCAGCCTAAATATACTGATGTTAAATATAATGCATTGGACATCATACATAGATGACCTCTAATAGTTATGATGGATATAAATAAAAGAGTAACCTAGCAGAACGCAAAAAAGTCATGTTATTCCAATAGCTGTTTAAAAATTATCTACCTATTCTCATTACACTACAGAATCACATACTAATGACAAAATGCACTAATTTATTATAGTATTCACTTCTTAAGATCCTTGGCATAAAGTATGGATGATGCACATAGGCTAACTCTAAATATTTCGAAGTAATTTTAACCTGTTTTTTGACAGCAGTTATGAGTGGAAGACAAATAGCGATGATACCAATTTTACTAATAAATTTGTTGTTTTAAACTATTTAAAGGCAATACAAACTTTTTTCGCTTCTGGAATTAGTTAATCATCCTTATTTTAAAATAAAAAAAAAAAATAGTTCAGATTTATGTAAATAGTTTGCATTATGAATCAGAAGAATTTTTTGAAAAATCCAAAACTGCTCTAATAATGTTATGATGTAAAAGCAATTAATTTTAGGTTAAAAAACCAAATAACACTAATATTACTAATAAGAAAACAGAATATACACTTCACAAAATGGATACATAAAAACTCTAACATCATAATTTACATTAAAGTTACAATTGCATGAAGTTATATGAACACTTTATTTTCTGCACCAAGGAATTGATGATACAGGCCTGTTGCTCATGTGTGAAAGTAGGCAGTCAGAAAATGAAGGGGACTGTCTTAGTTTCATCTGCTTAATGGAATGTTCACAAAATGTCCTACATATTTTACAATTTTATTTCTATTTCTACCTTTTATTAGATAATGTGATGAATACTAGCTTAATGTTTTCAGTTTGTTTTCTATTAAGACCTACCGGTTATATATAAAACCTACCGGTTATATATAATCAGAAAGCTAAATAAACCAAATGGAAAAGCGTAAAGCAAATTCCCCAGAAAATTGAAGACCTACTTAATTCAGGCAAAACATTCATCATTAACTACATCTATTTATTAAAATGCAGATGGAGAATATATTTTAATGGATTGAAGAGGACTGAGAAAAACTAAAATGAACTAAAAAAATCTTTTAATGACATAAAATTTTTTTTAGACTATACACAAGGATAAAAATATTTGTATGTTTTTATGTATGTTTTTAAACTGTAGTTTTTTTCTACCCAGCATTTACATTAGCAATATGTATACTATACATGTCTAGAAAAAGCAAATTTGCAGCAAGTATGTATGTTCCGTGGCAAAAATGTTCATATAACATTAACTTGTTGCAAGTTTTTCTTTCCTAGACATATATAAAAAACATGTTGCAAGAGTAAATGCAATGTTAAATGAAAAATATATAGTGATATTATAACAAGTACTTACTTGCTAGACAATTTTATTTACATACATTTTTGTATAATAGACTAGTTTTTATTTGATATACAGCATAAAGAAATATTAGCAACAACAGAGTAATTTGTTAAGGTGGGTATTACTAAAGTTTCTGAGTTCTTTAATTACCAACACAGTGGTGGTTACATTTAATCAGCAGTTAAAAACAACCAAGCCAGGCGTTATATACTTTTGTTTATCAACATTTATAAGGATTATTTACTAGCAACAAACTAATTCAAAAAATATTCTGTTTATACCAATAGAAGTAGTTTTAAAATATTTCATTCAAAAATAAATTCACCAAGCCTTTAATAAAAAAAACCCATGGGTATAGCAGTTAAATAAATTACAAAGATAAAACAAAGCTACCATCTGTTATTCCTGTGTGCTAAAATCAGTCTGCTAACAAAACATAATATTTATATCTACACATTAGCAAACAAAAAAAAAAACAGTGTATAAATATCAGTACAATAGTTTTTTAAGACTAATGCAATTCTTTTCACATGTCAATATCAATCCATAAGATGATTTAGCCTAGCAGCAGATTCTGTAGACTAATTTTTGACATAATACTGTTGATTTTTACATATTTATGGTACATCAATGTATCAACAGACCGATGACGTCATGAAATGAGATGTATGTTACTGTGTGCAACCAAAGTTTGAAATCCACAACAACAATGTACAGTTGGATATCCGACAGAAATCTAGGGCTAAAAATCCTTATCTGGTCTTGTTGCTTTCTCCAGCCAGATCCAGCGTCTGCCAGTCGTCAGCATCATTTTCATCAGCCCATACCTCGTTATCCCACCCATCCCCCCCTCCAGTGGAAGATATACCATTCCCATCATCCAAGTCCAGAAGATTTCCAACCAGTGGTTGCTTCTGCTTAGAGGCAGCAGAAGTGAATCCTGTGTTCCAGTCTGCATCTTCCCAGCCGTCTGAAGATGAAACACCCGTAGAAGATTTTTGAGACTTTTTCTTGGATTTGGATGAAGAGGAAGTTGACTTTCCAGACAAAGATGACTTGGAGGAGTCATTGGCTTTCCAACTGTCCCAGTCATCATCACTTTTCTTCTTTCCCTTCACCTTGGCACCAGAAGACAGAGCAGATTTGTCGTCATTCAGCCAAGCTTCTAAATCATCTTCATTACCAGCTGACCAGTCCGAGGTCTTGCTGGATTTTTTAGATGATGAAAGGTCAGATTCTTGACCCCAGTCACCCCATGACTCATCATCCTCCCCTAGCAGGTGACTTTTAGACGAATCTCTAAAATATCAAGACAAATGTGTACATTAATACATAAGGGATTGTAGAACACTATGTTATGTCTGTTTAATAAAATGGTGCAAAGCTTGAAAGATTAAAAAAAAAATCCACACCAAATATTCACATAGAGAAAAACAACAAAAAATATCATTTACTTTGTAAAAAACCCTAAAAGTATCAAATTTAAGCTGAAGTTGTGTCCCTTAGCTTGGTTCTATTATTATGTTGAAGTATAGCTAATTTTATCAAGACAGTGACAAAGGAATGTGTTCTGGCAATCTAAAACTGTTTTAAATGCGGTCAGTGTTAACTTACTCTCCACTGCCATATGAAGATCTGCTGAGTAGAGAAGACTTCTCCCCAGGGCTGGTGTCAGCAGTGGTCAGGGTTGTCTTAGGTTCACTCCACAGGGACTGCAAGTCCTTCCAGCCTTTGGTGCTTGCAGCCGACAACTGGAAAACAATTGGGTCAAAGATAAACTAGACATCAAGAACAAAAACTCATTTATATATGACTTATGGCATGTTTTTGGACAACTAAAACACAAGAGCTGATTGGTATCAACTTTTTGTGGACTGTGCTGGTAAATGTGGGTATACATACATTTATTATTTTAACATATAAACAGTGCTACTGTTTTAATATAGCTCAATAGGGTAATTAAATCAGAATATCAGATTTATGTTTATACAAAATTCCTACGTTAGCAAACGATCAATGAATGTGGGATCATTAAACTATGGTAAGTAATATAGTTCTGTGTACAACAGCCAAATACATTACTTTGTAACTTTTCTGCCATACTTTTCCATTAAAAAAATGTGTTTAATATCGTGCAACAACTTTTGGTTGATTTGGAGATAAAAATCATTGAAATAAAAAGATTATTATTTAGAAATTTTTTTGTTTTTTTTTCTTAACTATTTGGCTTTTATTTTTAACACCCAAGAGAATTTCAAAATATAAAATTAATTTCAAGGTGGGAAGGGTGTTCACAATTGTCTGCTTGTCATAACCACATGACCCCTATCATCTGAACACTTGAATCTAGTTCTAAATGGAATCATCATATTGTTTGTTTCCCCAGCCAGTAATTAAGCCAGCTGAGGTCATTCTGTGCTATCCTTGTTTAGCTCATGAGCAAGCTGTCAATCATCCTGGTCTAAATCAATAAAACACCTCCACAACACAAACAGCCATTCAATACTCTCAGTAGCAAAGTTGTTTACAGTATCAAAGCTGTTTACAGTATTAAAGTTGCCTGTGTCAATAAACAAAAGACCCAGTGTAAACCTGTGAGAGAAAAAGATAAGCATTTCTCTTCCCTCATACAACATGCATCACAACTAGTGAAGGAAAAACTGCTCTCTAAAACACCTTGTCAAAAAGGATAGTTTGATTTGTACATGTCAAAAATATCTAAAAATAGATTTACTAATGCTCATACAAACAATACATTTAAGTTACTGTTAAGTTCCCTAAAGTGTCTTGTCATGTCTTTCCCTCTTGTCTGAGTCAACTTTGTCTGTTCTAGTATCTGTTCTAAGAACAACATAAACAAGACTAGCTACATTCCCGTGCTCCGACACGGTGAACCTTTTTTAAATGTACCAACTTGGGAACAGAACAAAACCAAACACAAACAAAAATGCAAACGCAAAAAAAAAACAACACAAACACAACACAAACTCCTTATCAAACTGCTTTATCAAACAAATGGCTGTAATATTTTCTTCATGTTCTTTTGAAGAGTAAAACTGTCAACTATCAAAAAAATTTAAATCATTACATAAATAGCCACAACTCCAATACTTGTAATAAGACAATGGCGATGCATCATGGTCAGTTTAAACTATTTAAAGGTAAACACTGGTCACAGACGTAGATAATTTACCTTAGATGCTAGGCCACTCATTGATGTTCCAACTTCATTTAATAGCTGTCCCTCTTTAACCTAAGAAGAAGAAAAGGTAAAATTTCTTGTTAAAAAGAGGAATGCAAAACAGAAAGTACACTTACATAAGTATTAAAATTTCTAAAAATAAGGATTTTACAGCCCTGATATCTGGGCTATCATCAGTTTAACCAGTAGTCTGGGCTACCATCAATTGTAAAAACAGCTAGGAGATGGTAAAAAACAACAAGAGAAAGTAGCAATAGCTTGCTCAGACACTCCCTGCTAGACAGGCAGTATGCAGCATCCTCCAACTGCTATTGATTTTTTAGGGGAAAGTTTTAATATCAAGGATCTTTCAATATTGGGAAAAAATGTAAACTGTAGGGCATCTGAATGCCAACGCAACACTAAATCTTAGGGCCATCTTATGTCAATACAACACTAGATATAAGGGCCATCTTAAGTCAATACAACACTAGATATAAGGGCCATCTTAAGTCAATACAACACTAGATAAAAGGGCCATCTTAAGTCAATACAACACTAGATATAAGGGCCATCTTAAGCCAATGCAACACTAGATATAAGGCCATCTTAGGTCAATACAACACTAGATAAAAGGGCCATCTTAAGTCAATACAACATTAAAGCTTATGGCCGTTTTATTTAAGACAATAGAACACTAAATCTTAGGGCCATAAAGACAAAACAACATTGGATGTAAGGGCCATCTTAAGTCAATATAACACAACACTAGATCTTAGAGGCATCTACAGTTAACAATGGATTTTACATTGAATATTTTTACACCTTCTGTCATATAAGAGCAATATTTTAAAAACATTGTCCATGACATTTCCAGTTTGTAGCATTAAGTATTGTTAATTATTGTCTTTATTAAGATAACAAGTTTCACAAAAACAATGATAATAAATGATCAGTTGATCAAGTGGAAGAAAAGTGAAACACAGAGCATGCAACAACACTGAGCGGGTAACAGAAGGTTGGGTGACAGAGATCTAGCTACAGATGGCGGCTACCTGTCATGCCACAACTCACCTTTTCTGCCGTAGGTTTGATGACACTTTCTGTCACTGTGGTGCCCAGCTCTTTGGTCTTCTTGGCTGTGGTGGTGGCCAACTGAGTTGCCTGGGGGGAGAGGCAAAGTTGACCTCAAACTTTCTTTATTATAGCAAGAGGTAAAGTTGACCTCAAACTTTCTTTATTATAGCAAGAGGTAAAGTTGACCTCAAACTTTCTTTATTATAGCAAGAGGTAAAGTTGACCTCAAACTTACTTCTTTATTATAGCAAGAGGTAAAGTTGACCTCAAACTTTCTTTATTATAGCAAGAGGCAAAGTTGACCTCAAACTTTCTTTATTATAGCAAGAGGCAAAGTTGACCTCAAACTTTCTTTATTATAGCAAGAGGTAAAGTTGACCTCAAACTTTCTTTATTATAGCAAGAGGCAAAGTTGACCTCAAACTTTCTTTATTATAGCAAGAGGTAAAGTTGACCTCAAACTTTCTTTATTATAGCAAGAGGCAAAGTTGACCTCAAACTTTATTATAGCAAGAGGCAAAGTTGACCTCAAACTTTATTATAGCAAGAGGTAAAGTTGATCTAGAACTACTGTATTAATTTTGACAATTGACACCACTAAGTTAGTTTTTAACAAAAACTTGTTAGAAAACTGTCAATGTCAGAGCCACACAGCCAACACAATCAGACTGGTGTATGTAATAGAGCCTTGGTTTCACTGGGCTAATAGGAAAATGTGTTTTGTAAAATGGGGGAGGGGTGAGAGCAGGCAATAAAAACAGATCATAAAGAAGTGGATTAAGGTGGCCATGTGGAGTGGGGGGGGGGGGGGGGGGGGAAAGGACCACAGATGAAAAATGTGGGGTGGGACCAGGGATGAAAAATGTCCTCTGTATGCCATGTGGGGTGGGACCAAAGATGAAAAATGTCCGCTGTATGCCATGTGGGGTGGGACCAAAGATGAAAAATGTCCTCTGTATGCCATGTGGGGTGGGAACAAAGATGAAAAATGTCCGCTGTATGCCATGTGGGGTGGGAACAAAGATGAAAAATGTCCTCTGTATGCCATGTGGGGTGGGAACAAAGATGAAAAATGTCCGCTGTATGCCATGTGGGGTGGGACCAAAGATGAAAAATGTCCTCTGTATGCCATGTGGGGTGGGACCAAAGATGAAAAATGTCCGCTGTATGCCATGTGGGGTGGGACCAAAGATGAAAAATGTCCTCTGTATGCCATGTGGGGTGGGACCAAAGATGAAAAATGTCCGCTGTATGCCATGTGGGGTGGGACCAAAGATGAAAAATGTCCTCTGTATGCCATGTGGGGTGGGAACAAAGATGAAAAATGTCCTCTGTATGCCATGTGGGGTGGGAACAAAGATGAAAAATGTCCTCTGTATGCCATGTGGGGTGGGAACAAAGATGAAAAATGTCCGCTGTATGCCATGTGGGGTGGGAACAAAGATGAAAAATGTCCGCTGTATGCCATGTGGGGTGGGAACAAAGATGAAAAATGTCCGCTGTATGCCATGTGGGGTGGGAACAAAGATGAAAAATGTCCTCTGTATGCCATGTGGGGTGGGACCAAAGATGAAAAATGTCCACTGTATGCCATGTGGGGTGGGAACAAAGATGAAGAATGTCCTCTGTATGCCATGTGGGGTGGGACCAAAGATGAAAAATGTCCTCTGTATGCCATGTGGGGTGGGACCAAAGATGAAAAATGTCCTCTGTATGCCATGTGGGGTGGGACCAAAGATGAAAAATGTCCTCTGTATGCCATGTGGGGTGGGACCAAAGATGAAAAATGTCCTCTGTATGCCATGTGGGGTGGGACCAAAGATGAAAAATGTCCTCTGTATGCCATGTGGGGTGGGACCAAAGATGAAAAATGTCCTCTGTATGCCATGTGGGGTGGGACCAAAGATAAAAAATGTCCTCTGTATGCCATGTGGGGTGGGAACAAAGATGAAAAATGTCCACTGTATGCCATGTGGGGTGGGACCAAAGATGAAAAATGTCCTCTGTATGCCATGTGGGGTGGGACCAAAGATGAAAAATGTCCTCTGTATGCCATGTGGGGTGGGACCAAAGATGAAAAATGTCCTCTGTATGCCATGTGGGGTGGGACCAAAGATGAAAAATGTCCTCTGTATGCCATGTAGGGTGGGAACAAAGATGAAAAATGTCCGCTGTATGCCATGTGGGGTGGGAACAAAGATGAAAAATGTCCACTGTATGCCATGTGGGGTGGGACCAAAGATGAAAAATGTCCTCTGTATGCCATGTGGGGTGGGACCAAAGATGAAAAATGTCCTCTGTATGCCATGTGGGGTGGGATCAAAGATGAAAAATGTCCTCTGTATGCCATGTGGGGTGGGAACAAAGATGAAAAATGTCCTCTGTGTGCCATGTGGGGTGGGACCAAAGATGAAAAATGTCCTCTGTATGCCATGTGGGGTGGGACCAAAGATGAAAAATGTCCTCTGTATGCCATGTGGGGTGGGACCAAAGATGAAAAATGTCCTCTGTATGCCATGTGGGGTGGGAACAAAGATGAAAAATGTCCACTGTATGCCATGTGGGGTGGGACCAAAGATGAAAAATGTCCTCTGTATGCCATGTGGGGTGGGACCAAAGATGAAAAATGTCCTCTGTATGCCATGTGGGGTGGGACCAAAGATGAAAAATGTCCTCTGTATGCCATGTGGGGTGGGAACAAAGATGAAAAATGTCCTCTGTATGCCATGTGGGGTGGGAACAAAGATGAAAAATGTCCTCTGTATGCCATGTGGGGTGGGAACAAAGATGAAAAATGTCCACTGTATGCCATGTGGGGTGGGACCAAAGATGAAAAATGTCCTCTGTATGCCATGTGGGGTGGGACCAAAGATGAAAAATGTCCTCTGTATGCCATGTGGGGTGGGACCAAAGATGAAAAATGTCCTCTGTATGCCATGTGGGGTGGGAACAAAGATGAAAAATGTCCTCTGTATGCCATGTGGGGTGGGAACAAAGATGAAAAATGTCCTCTGTATGCCATGTGGGGTGGGAACAAAGATGAAAAATGTCCTCTGTATGACATGTGGGGTGGGACCAAAGATGAAAAATGTCCTCTGTATGCCATGTGGGGTGGGACCAAAGATGAAAAATGTCCTCTGTCTGCCATGTGGGGTGGGACCAAAGATGAAAAATGTCCTCTGTATGCCATGTGGGGTGGGACCAAAGATGAAAAATGTCCACTGTATGCCATGTGGGGTGGGAACAAAGATGAAAAAATGTCCACTGTATGTCATGTGGTGTTGGAACAAAGATGAAAAAATGTCCACTGTATGCCATGTGGGGTGGGACCAAAGATGAAAAATGTCCTCTGTATGCCATGTGGGGTGGGACCAAAGATGAATAATGTCCTCTGTATGCCATGTGGGGTGGGACCAAAGATGAATAATGTCCTCTGTATGACATGTGGGGTGGGACCAAAGATGAAAAATGTCCTCTGTATGCCATGTGGGGTGGGAACAAAGATGAAAAATGTCCTCTGTCTGCCATGTGGGGTGGGACCAAAGATGAAAAATGTCCTCTGTATGCCATGTGGGGTGGGACCAAAGATGAAAAATGTCCTCTGTATGCCATGTGGGGTGGGAACAAAGATGAAAAATGTCCACTGTATGCCATGTGGGGTGGGACCAAAGATGAAAAATGTCCTCTGTATGCCATGTGGGGTGGGAACAAAGATGAAAAATGTCCACTGTATGCCATGTGGGGTGGGACCAAAGATGAAAAATGTCCTCTGTATGCCATGTGGGGTGGGACCAAAGATGAAAAATGTCCTCTGTATGCCATGTGGGGTGGGACCAAAGATGAAAAATGTCCTCTGTATGCCATGTGGGGTGGGAACAAAGATGAAAAATGTCCTCTGTATGCCATGTGGGGTGGGAACAAAGATGAAAAATGTCCTCTGTATGCCATGTGGGGTGGGAACAAAGATGAAAAATGTCCACTGTATGCCATGTGGGGTGGGACCAAAGATGAAAAATGTCCTCTGTATGCCATGTGGGGTGGGACCAAAGATGAAAAATGTCCTCTGTATGCCATGTGGGGTGGGACCAAAGATGAAAAATGTCCTCTGTATGCCATGTGGGGTGGGAACAAAGATGAAAAATGTCCTCTGTATGCCATGTGGGGTGGGAACAAAGATGAAAAATGTCCTCTGTATGCCATGTGGGGTGGGAACAAAGATGAAAAATGTCCTCTGTATGACATGTGGGGTGGGACCAAAGATGAAAAATGTCCTCTGTATGCCATGTGGGGTGGGACCAAAGATGAAAAATGTCCTCTGTCTGCCATGTGGGGTGGGACCAAAGATGAAAAATGTCCTCTGTATGCCATGTGGGGTGGGACCAAAGATGAAAAATGTCCACTGTATGCCATGTGGGGTGGGAACAAAGATGAAAAAATGTCCACTGTATGTCATGTGGTGTTGGAACAAAGATGAAAAAATGTCCACTGTATGCCATGTGGGGTGGGACCAAAGATGAAAAATGTCCTCTGTATGCCATGTGGGGTGGGACCAAAGATGAATAATGTCCTCTGTATGCCATGTGGGGTGGGACCAAAGATGAATAATGTCCTCTGTATGACATGTGGGGTGGGACCAAAGATGAAAAATGTCCTCTGTATGCCATGTGGGGTGGGAACAAAGATGAAAAATGTCCTCTGTCTGCCATGTGGGGTGGGACCAAAGATGAAAAATGTCCTCTGTATGCCATGTGGGGTGGGACCAAAGATGAAAAATGTCCCCTGTATGCCATGTGGGGTGGGACCAAAGATGAAAAATGTCCTCCGTATGCCATGTGGGGTGGGACCAAAGATGAAAAATGTCCACTGTATGCCATGTCGGGTGGGACCAAAGATGAAAAATGTCCTCTGTATGCCATGTGGGGTGGGACCAAAGATGAAAAATGTCCACTGTATGCCATGTGGGGTGGGACCAAAGATGAAAAAAAAAATGACATGAATAATGTCCGCTGTATTGGATGCTATGGAGCCCAGGGAATGACTGAATATTGACTTCCAACGGTTGGCGCAGCATACATAGTATTTTGTGCTCGGAGTGGAAAGAGGGTGGGGGTAATCCCCTGGGGTGGGGGCAGAAAACTAAAGGGTGAGAGTATTGTACACTAGAAAGATGAACATGGGGCAATTTTGACAATAAAATGAAATGATTAGAGAAGAACAGACAGGTTAAGTTACAGCTATGTGTGGTTGTGGGTTTATTATTTGAAAATAGGTGTCTCAATAACACAATTTGAGCTTAATAAAATCATTATGGTATACAAGCAGACTGCCACACTAAAGTGGCACACACTATGTATGGTATATTATGGTATACAAGCAGACTGCCACACAGAATTGACATATACTATGTATGTCACAGACCTCCCCACCAGGAACACATCATCACTTCAGTCAGAGCCCTTCTCCTCTTACTTGCTGTATGACGTAATGTGTAGTCCCTAAATTCACCCCCCCCCCCAGTTCCATCCGGCAGGGGCTAGCACGTGATCACTGGGGTAGAACTGTAGACAGCTGGCCCAGATGGCCAGGACCTGTAGACAGCTGGCCCAGATGGCCAGGACCTGTAGACAGCTGGCCCAGATGGCCAGGACCTGTAGACAGCTGGCCCAGATGGCCAGGACCTGTAGACAGCTGGCCCAGATGGCCAGGACCTGTAGACAGCTGGCCCAGATGGCCAGGACCTGTAGACAGCTGGCCCAGATGGCCAGGACCTGTAGACAGCTGGCCCAGATGGCCAGGACCTGTAGACAGCTGGCCCAGATGGCCAGGACCTGTAGACAGCTGGCCCAGATGGCCAGGACCTGTAGACAGCTGGCCCAGATGGCCAGGACCTGTAGACAGCTGGCCCAGATGGCCAGGACCTGTAGACAGCTGGCCCAGATGGCCAGGACCTGTAGACAGCTGGCCCAGATGGCCAGGACCTGTAGACAGCTGGCCCAGATGGCCAGGACCTGTAGACAGCTGGCCCAGATGGCCAGGACCTGTAGACAGCTGGCCCAGATGGCCAGGACCTGTAGACAGCTGGCCCAGATGGCCAGGACCTGTAGACAGCTGGCCCAGACGGCTAGGACCTGTAGACAGCTGGCCCAGATGGCCAGGACCTGTAGACAGCTGGCCCAGATGGCCAGGACCTGTAGACAGCTGGCCCAGACGGCCAGGACCTGTAGACAGCTGGCCCAGATGGCCAGGACCTGTAGACAGCTGGCCCAGACGGCCAGGACCTGTAGACAGCTGGCCCAGATGGCCAGGACCTGTAGACAGCTGGCCCAGATGGCCAGGACCTGTAGACAGCTGGCCCAGATGGCCAGGACCTGTAGACAGCTGGCCCAGACGGCCAGGACCTGTAGACAGCTGGCCCACATGGCCAGGACCTGTAGACAGCTGGCCCAGATGGCCAGGACCTGTAGACAGCTGGCCCAGACGGCCAGGACCTGTAGACAGCTGGCCCAGATGGCCAGGACCTGTAGACAGCTGGCCCAGATGGCCAGGACCTGTAGACAGCTGGCCCAGACGGCCAGGACCTGTAGACAGCTGGCCCAGACTGCGTCTGACGGCCACGATCGATTCACCAAGACAGCTAATTAGGCGACACCAAGCCAGATCTTAGAGCGGCAATAACTCACGCGGAAACTTCCATCAGAATTTCTGCCCAAAATGATTCGAGCCAAAGCAGCCGACGATGCCAGGGTCAACGGTCACGTGCTGGTGTAAACAACGTCTTTTTAAAGGGAAAAATATGCCACACATCCAGTTTAGACGGAAATAGGGGAAAATTAAGACCATCTCTACAGCAGGTATCGCACCGAAAGAACCAACCCCGTCCCGTCCCCAACCCAAAAAAGAAAGCTCCAGTCCTTCCCCACCCCTTTCCCCACTGGTGTATGTGATTTATTGTCGCCGCTGGTGTTTGATCACCCCGCCGATATTGACACGTATCGTAAAGCGGTACTGGCTACTTGCTCGGGGCCGTTCTAATGCTGTCCATCTTTAGAGGGGTCAGGAATCGATGGTGGACGTGGGTAGTTGGTCAGGAATCGATGTGGGTAGTTGGTCAGGAATCGATGTGGACGGGGGTAGATGTGGGTAGTTGGTCAGGAATAGATGTGGGTAGTTGGTCAGGAATCGATGTGGGTAGTTGGTCAGGAATAGATGTGGGTAGTTGGTCAGGAATTTAGTTGGTCAGGAATAGATGTGGGTAGTTGGTCAGGAATTTAGTTGGTCAGGAATAGATATGGGTAGTTGGTCAGGAATTTAGTTGGTCAGGAATAGATGTGGGTAGTTGGTCAGGAATCGATGTGGGTAGTTGGTCAGGAATAGATGTGGGTAGTTGGTCAGGAATCGATGTGGGTAGTTGGTCAGGAATTTAGTTGGTCAGGAATAGATGTGGGTAGTTGGTCAGGAATCGATGTGGGTAGTTGGTCAGGAATAGATGTGGGTAGTTGGTCAGGAATTTAGTTGGTCAGGAATAGATATGGGTAGTTGGTCAGGAATTTAGTTGGTCAGGAATAGATGTGGGTAGTTGGTCAGGAATAGATGTGGGTAGTTGGTCAGGAATTTAGTTGGTCAGGAATAGATGTGGGTAGTTGGTCAGGAATTTAGTTGGTCAGGAATAGATGTGGGTAGTTGGTCAGGAATAGATGTGGGTAGTTGGTCAGGAATTTAGTTGGTCAGGAATAGATGTGGGTAGTTGGTCAGGAATCGATGTGGGTAGTTGGTCAGGAATAGATGTGGGTAGTTGATCAGGAATAGATGTGGGTAGTTGATCAGGAATCGATGTGGGTAGTTGGTCAGGAATAGATGTGGGTAGTTGATCAGGAATAGATGTGGGTGGTTGGTCAGGATTAGATGTGGGTAGTTGGTCAGGAATTTAGTTGGTCAGGAATAGATGTGGGTAGTTGGTCAGGAATTTAGTTGGTCAGGAATAGATGTGGGTAGTTGGTCAGGAATAGATGTGGGTAGTTGGTCAGGAATTTAGTTGGTCAGGAATAGATGTGGGTAGTTGGTCAGGAATAGATGTGGGTAGTTGGTCAGGAATCGATGTGGGTAGTTGGTCAGGAATAGATGTGGGTAGTTGATCAGGAATAGATGTGGGTGGTTGGTCAGGATTAGATGTGGGTAGTTGGTCAGGAATTTAGTTGGTCAGGAATAGATGTGGGTAGTTGGTCAGGATTAGATGTGGGTAGTTGGTCAGGAATTTAGTTGGTCAGGAATAGATGTGGGTAGTTGGTCAGGAATAGATGTGGGTAGTTGGTCAGGAATTTAGTTGGTCAGGAATAGATGTGGGTGGTTGGTCAGGATTAGATGTGGGTAGTTGGTCAGGAATAGATGTGGGTAGTTGGTCAGGAATTTAGTTGGTCAGGAATAGATGTGGGTAGTTGGTCAGGAATAGATGTGGGTAGTTGGTCAGGAATCGATGTGGGTAGTTGGTCAGGAATTTAGTTGGTCAGGATTAGATATGGGTAGTTGGTCAGGAATTTAGTTGGTCAGGATTAGATATGGGTAGTTGGTCAGGAATTTAGTTGGTCAGGAATAGATGTGGGTAGTTGGTCAGGAATAGATGTGGGTAGTTGGTCAGGAATCGATGTGGGTAGTTGGTCAGGAATAGATGTGGGTAGTTGGTCAGGAATAGATGTGGGTAGTTGGTCAGGAATAGATGTGGGTAGTTGATCAGGAATCGATGTGGGTAGTTGGTCAGGAATAGATGTGGGTAGTTGGTCAGGAATAGATGTGGGTAGTTGGTCAGGAATAGATGTGGGTAGTTGATCAGGAATCGATGTGGGTAGTTGGTCAGGAATAGATGTGGGTAGTTGGTCAGGAATAGATGTGGGTAGTTGGTCAGGAATAGATGTGGGTAGTTGGTCAGGAATAGATGTGGGTAGTTGGTCAGGAATAGATGTGGGTAGTTGGTCAGGAATAGATGTGGGTAGTTGGTCAGGAATTTAGTTGGTCAGGAATAGATGTGGGTAGTTGATCAGGAATCGATGTGGGTAGTTGGTCAGGAATAGATGTGGGTAGTTGATCAGGAATCGATGTGGGTAGTTGGTCAGGAATAGATGTGGGTAGTTGGTCAGGAATAGATGTGGGTAGTTGGTCAGGATTAGATGTGGGTAGTTGGTCAGGAATAGATGTGGGTAGTTGGTCAGGATTAGATGTGGGTAGTTGGTCAGGAATAGATGTGGGTAGTTGGTCAGGAATTTAGTTGGTCAGGAATAGATGTGGGTAGTTGGTCAGGAATTTAGTTGGTCAGGAATCGATGTGGGTAGTTGGTCAGGAATTTAGTTGGTCAGGAATAGATGTGGGTAGTTGGTCAGGAATTTAGTTGGTCAGGAATCGATGTGGGTAGTTGGTCAGGAATAGATGTGGACGGGGGTAGATGTGGGTAGTTGGTCAGGAATCGATGTGGGTAGTTGGTCAGGAATAGATGTGGGTAGTTGGTCAGGAATAGATGTGGGTAGTTGATCAGGAATCGATGTGGGTAGTTGGTCAGGAATCGATGTGGGTAGTTGGTCAGGAATAGATGTGGGTAGTTGGTCAGGAATAGATGTGGACGGGGGTAGATGTGGGTAGTTGGTCAGGAATCGATGTGGGTAGTTGATCAGGAATAGATGTGGGTAGTTGGTCAGGAATAGATGTGGGTAGTTGGTCAGGAATAGATGTGGGTAGTTGATCAGGAATCGATGTGGGTAGTTGGTCAGGAATAGATGTGGGTAGTTGGTCAGGATTAGATGTGGGTAGTTGGTCAGGATTAGATGTGGGTAGTTGATCAGGAATTTAGTTGGTCAGGAATAGATGTGGGTAGTTGATCAGGAATCGATGTGGGTAGTTGGTCAGGAATTTAGTTGGTCAGGAATAGATGTGGGTAGTTGATCAGGAATCGATGTGGGTAGTTGGTCAGGAATAGATGTGGGTAGTTGGTCAGGAATAGATGTGGGTAGTTGATCAGGAATCGATGTGGGTAGTTGGTCAGGAATTTAGTTGGTCAGGAATAGATGTGGGTAGTTGATCAGGAATCGATGTGGGTAGTTGGTCAGGAATCGATGTGGGTAGTTGATCAGGAATAGATGTGGGTAGTTGGTCAGGAATCGATGTGGGTAGTTGGTCAGGAATAGATGTGGGTAGTTGATCAGGAATCGATGTGGGTAGTTGGTCAGGAATAGATGTGGGTAGTTGGTCAGGAATAGATGTGGGTAGTTGGTCAGGAATTTAGTTGGTCAGGAGTAGATGTGGGTAGTTGGTCAGGAATAGATGTGGGTGGTTGGTCAGGAATTTAGTTGGTCAGGAATTTAGTTGGTCAGGAATAGATGTGGGTAGTTGGTCAGGAATAGATGTGGGTAGTTGGTCAGGAATTTAGTTGGTCAGGAATAGATATGGGTAGTTGGTCAGGAATTTAGTTGGTCAGGAATAGATGTGGGTAGTTGGTCAGGAATAGATGTGGGTAGTTGGTCAGGAATTTAGTTGGTCAGGAATAGATGTGGGTAGTTGGTCAGGAATTTAGTTGGTCAGGAATAGATGTGGGTAGTTGGTCAGGAATAGATGTGGGTAGTTGGTCAGGAATTTAGTTGGTCAGGAATAGATGTGGGTAGTTGGTCAGGAATTTAGTTGGTCAGGAATAGATGTGGGTAGTTGGTCAGGAATTTAGTTGGTCAGGAATAGATGTGGGTAGTTGGTTAGGAATTTAGTTGGTCAGGAATAGATGTGGGTAGTTGGTCAGGAATTTAGTTGGTCAGGAATAGATGTGGGTAGTTGGTCAGGAATAGATGTGGGTAGTTGGTCAGGAATTTAGTTGGTCAGGAATAGATATGGGTAGTTGGTCAGGAATTTAGTTGGTCAGGAATAGATGTGGGTAGTTGGTCAGGAATTTAGTTGGTCAGGAATAGATGTGGGTAGTTGGTCAGGAATAGATGTGGGTAGTTGGTCAGGAATTTAGTTGGTCAGGATTAGATGTGGGTAGTTGGTCAGGAATAGATGTGGGTAGTTGGTTAGGAATAGATGTGGGTAGTTGGTCAGGAATAGATGTGGGTAGTTGGTCAGGAATAGATGTGGACGGGGGTAGATGTGGGTAGTTGGTCAGGAATAGATGTGGGTAGTTGGTTAGGAATAGATTTGGGTAGTTGGTCAGGAATAGATGTGGGTAGTTGGTCAGGAATAGATGTGGGTAGTTGGTCAGGAATTTAGTTGGTCAGGATTAGATGTGGGTAGTTGGTCAGGAATTTAGTTGGTCAGGATTAGATGTGGGTAGTTGGTCAGGAATTTAGTTGGTCAGGATTAGATGTGGGTAGTTGGTCAGGAATAGATGTGGACGGGGGTAGATGTGGGTAGTTGGTCAGGAATAGATGTGGGTAGTCGGTCAGGAATAGATGTGGACGGGGGTAGATGTGGGTAGTGGTAGTTGGTCAGGAATAGATGTGGACGGGGGTAGATGTGGGTAGTTGGTCAGGAATAGATGTGGGTAGTTGGTCAGGAATAGATGTGGACGGGGGTAGATGTGGGTAGTTGGTCAGGAATAGATGTGGGTAGTCGGTCAGGAATAGATGTGGGTAGTTGGTCAGGAATAGATGTGGGTAGTTGGTCAGGAATTTAGTTGGTCAGGATTAGATGTGGGTAGTTGGTCAGGAATAGATGTGGACGGGGGTAGATGTGGGTAGTTGGTCAGGAATAGATGTGGGTAGTCGGTCAGGAATAGATGTGGACGGGGGTAGATGTGGGTAGTGGTAGTTGGTCAGGAATAGATGTGGACGGGGGTAGATGTGGGTAGTTGGTCAGGAATAGATGTGGGTAGTTGGTCAGGAATAGATGTGGACGGGGGTAGATGTGGGTAGTTGGTCAGGAATAGATGTGGGTAGTCGGTCAGGAATAGATGTGGGTAGTTGGTCAGGAATTTAGTTGGTCAGGAATAGATGTGGGTACTTGGTCAGGAATAGATGTGGGTAGTTGGTCAGGAATTTAGTTGGTCAGGAATAGATATGGGTAGTTGGTCAGGAATAGATGTGGGTAGTCGGTCAGGAATAGATGTGGACGGGGGTAGATGTGGGTAGTGGTAGTTGGTCAGGAATAGATGTGGGTAGTTGGTCAGGAATAGATGTGGGTAGTTGGTCAGGAATAGATGTGGGTAGTTGGTCAGGAATTTAGTTGGTCAGGAATAGATGTGGGTAGTTGGTCAGGAATAGATGTGGGTAGTCGGTCAGGAATAGATGTGGACGGGGGTAGATGTGGGTAGTGGTAGTTGGTCAGGAATAGATGTGGACGGGGGTAGATGTGGGTAGTTGGTCAGGAATCGATGTGGGTAGTCGGTCAGGAATAGATGTGGGTAGTTGGTCAGGAATTTAGTTGGTCAGGAATAGATGTGGGTAGTTGGTCAGGAATCGACGTGGACGGGGGTAAGTGTGGACAGAGAGTCCAGGAAATGGATCCAGACACGACGTCAACTGTTACTGACTGCTGATTGTGAGGGAAGATCGATGGATACAGTCTCCTTTAAGGAGCTTTTCCTCATCTCATTGATCAGTTTCTACATTTAATATTTGAATCATTTCATCGTGGAGAGGGGAACAAAAAAGAACATGTAGCACATGACAAACGGACACAGGAACAACATGTAGCTCATGACAAACGGACACAGGAACATCATGTAGCACATGACAAACGGACACAGGAACAACATGTAGCACATGATAAACGGATACAGGAACAACATGTAGCACATGACAAACGGACACAGGAACAACATGTAGCACATGACAAACGGACACAGGAACAACATGTAGCACATGACAAACGGACACAGGAACAACATGTAGCACATGACAAAGTCCTGGTCAAGCGGTAGAGCTTCAAGTGTCGGGTCAAGTTTATGGGCTCGATTCCGTAGCGTGTTCTCAGTGTGTACCTGACGCAAGGCACCATAGGGGACTGGTCATTGTGCCAGCCACACTAGCACATCAAATGGTGATGTAAGAGTAACATATTTGCCCACCTGTGCGCTTATTATGGTGGGCTCAGCTGTTTTAGAAACTCACTAAGACCCAAATCTCAATAATCATCAAGCATCATGGTCGCTACATACCCACACTGTTACAAGTAAGAGGCCATCATTAATGTCGCTACATACCCACACTGTTACAAGTAAGAGGCCATCATTAATGTCGCTACATACCCACACTGTTACAAGTAAGAGGCCATCCCCTAATGTCGCTACATACCCACACTGTTACAAGAGGCCATCCCCTAATGTCGCTACATACCCACACTGTTACAAGAGGCCATCCCTAATGTCGCTACATACCCACACTGTTACAAGTAAGAGGCCATCATTAATGTCGCTACATACCCACACTGTTACAAGTAAGAGGCCATCATTAATGTCGCTACATACCCACACTGTTACAAGTAAGAGGCCATCACCTAAGTAAGACATTACGGGTGACATAGATCACCAGCCACATACCAACACACTATATGTAGTGTGGATGGTGAGTTGCTGTTCTTGCGGCGAATCATGGATCAGATATTAGGCCAAGACAAATAGCAGAAATAGATGAGTTAAGGGCGATCACAAACACAATACAATTTTCTATGATCGATTATTTACTGGGAGATTTATAGGATACAAAAATCACATATTCTACAATTGTCGAGAAATTGCTAAGTAATTTATTCGCAAAGTGATCAGGATTTAAAAAATTGAATGAAAAATAATTGAAACTCCCTATCTCCCCCCCCCCCCCCAAAAGTTTTTATAAAGTGTGTTGATGTGTTGATATATGAGGCAAATAGAGCTTCCATTATTTATGCCGGGACAGGGTGGGGTGTATTTTGTCACTACAGCTAGCACGGGGAGATATTCAATGGAAGCTCGCTCCACTGTGGGTCAATGGGATATGATGACATTTACAGTGAATAAAATAGTGTGTGTGTGTGTGGGGGGGGGGGGGGAAGGGGGGGGGGGGCTTGTACATGTGCAGCAGCTAGCCAAAACTGTAGGGCACTGACCATCTCTAGCCAAACGTAGCATTTATGGCACACTGACCATCTCTAGCCAAACGTAGCATTTATGGCACACTGACCATCTCTAGCCAAACGTAACATTTATGGCACACTGACCATCTCTAGCCTAACGTAACATTTATGGCACACTGACCATCTCTAGCCTAACGTAGCATTTATGGCACACTGACCCATCTCTAGCCAAATGTAGCATATATGGCACACTGACCATCTCTAGCCAAACGTAGCATATATGGCACACTGACCATCTCAAGCCAAACGTAACATATATGGCACACTGACCATCTCTAGTCAAACGTAGCATTTATGGCACACTGACCATCTGTAGCCAAATGACACTGACCATCTGTAGCCAAATGACACTGACCATCTGTAGCCAAATGACACTGACCATCTGTAGCCAAATGACACTGACCATCTGTAGCCAAATTACACTGACCATCTGTAGCCATGACACTGACCATCTGTAGCCATGACACTGACCATCTGTAGCCATGACACTGACCATCTGTAGCCAAATGACACTGACCATCTGTAGCCAAATGACACTGACCATCTGTAGCCATGACACTGACCATCTGTAGCCATGACACTGACCATCTGTAGCCATGACACTGACCATCTGTAGCCATGACACTGACCATCTGTAGCCATGACACTGACCATCTGTAGCCATGACACTGACCATCTGTAGCCATGACACTGACCATCTGTAGCCATGACACTGACCATCTGTAACCAAATGACACTGACCATCTGTAGCCATGACACTGACCATCTGTAGCCAAATGACACTGACCATCTGTAGCCATGACACTGACCATCTGTAGCCAAATGACACTGACCATCTGTAGCCAAATGACACTGACCATCTGTAGCCATGACACTGACCATCTGTAGCCAAATGACACTGACCATCTGTAGCCAAATGACACTGACCATATGTAGCCATGACACTGACCATCTGTAGCCAAATGACACTGACCATCTGTAGCCAAATGACACTGACCATCTGTAGCCAAATGACACTGACCATCTGTAGCCATGACACTGACCATCTGTAGCCAAATGACACTGACCATCTGTAGCCAAATGACATTGACCATCTGTAGCCATGACACACTATACGGATAGCCAAGAGGAACCAATGGACAGACAGCGATTATCGACTTTCCAAGATGGCCAACCCCAACCCATCTGTTACCCGCCGTTATTCTGGTCACGTGGTATCAACACACCAAAAAAGTTTGGTTCAATCAATAAGGCCCGGTTATATCGCAATATTTTTCTTAAGGGCGCTAGTCCTCGTGTTCACATGTAGGGCGGCAATGGTCCCATCACTCAAACAGTAGGGCGGCAATGTTCCCATCGCTTAAACAGTAGGGCGGCAATGGTCCCATCATTCAAACAGTAGGGCGGCAATGGTCCCATCACTCAAACAGTAGGGCGGCAATGGTCCCATCACTCAAACAGTAGGGCGGCAATGTTCCCATCGCTTAAACAGTAGGGCGGCAATCAGTGTTTCTTCCAGACTTTTTTCTCCGGGGGGGGGGCACTTGAAATTTTCGGGGGGGGGGGGGGGGCGGTAAACTTTCTTCGGGGGGGGCGGACACTGTTAAAAGTATATATTTTCTATATAAATTAAATAAATTTCATTTCGTTCGGGGGGGCGGTAAAATTTTTTCGGGGGGGGGCTTAGCCCCCCCGAAGAGATGCCTGGAAGAAATTCTGGCGGCAATGGTCCCATCACTCAAACAGTAGGGCGGCAATGGTCCCATCACTCAAACAGTAGGGCGGCAATGGTCCCATCGCTTAAACAGTAGGGCGGCACGTTGCACGTAGTTAGCCCATATTGTCTTGCTGCACGTAGTTAGCCCATATTGCCTTGTTGCCCGTAGTTAGCCCATATTGCCTTGATGCACGTAGTTAGCCCATATTTTGCTGCACATAGTTAGCCCATATTGCCTTGTTGCACGTAGTTAGCCCATAGTGCCTTGTTGCACGTAGTTAGCCCATAGTGCCTTGTTGCACGTAGTTAGCCCATATTGCCTTGTTGCACGTAGTTAGCCTATGTTGCACGTAGTTAGCCTATGTTGCACGTAGTTAGCCTATGTTGCACGTAGTTAGCCTATGTTGCACGTAGTTAGCCCATATTGCCTTGTTGCACGTAGTTAGCCCATATTGCCTTGTTGCACGTAGTTAGCCCATATTGCCTTGTTGCACGTAGTTAGCCCATATTGCCTTGTTGCACGTAGTTAGCCCATATTGCCTTGTTGCACGTAGTTAGCCCATATTGCCTTGATGCACGTAGTTAGCCCATATTGCCTTGTTGCACGTAGTTAGCCCATATTGCCTTGTTGCACGTAGTTAGCCCATATTGCCTTGTTGCACGTAGTTAGCCCATATTGCCTTGTTGCACGTAGTTAGCCCATATTGCCTTGTTGCACGTAGTTAGCCCATATTGCCTTGTTGCACGTAGTTAGCCCATATTGCCTTGTTGCACGTAGTTAGCCCATATTGTCTTGTTGCACGTAGTTAGCCCATATTGCCTTGATGCATGTAGTTTGCCCATATTGTCTTGTTGCACGTAGTTAGCCCATATTGCCTTGATGCATGTAGTTTGCCCATATTGCCTTGTTGCACGTAGTTAGCCCATATTGCCTTGATGCATGTAGTTTGCCCATATTGTCTTGTTGCACGTAGTTAGCCCATATTGCCTTGATGCATGTAGTTTGCCCATATTGTCTTGTTGCACGTAGTTAGCCCATATTGCCTTGATGCATGTAGTTTGCCCATATTGTCTTGTTGCACGTAGTTAGCCCATATTGCCTTGATGCATGTAGTTTGCCCATATTGCCTTGTTGCACGTAGTTAGCCCATATTGTCTTGTTGCACGTAGTTAGCCCATATTGCCTTGATGCATGTAGTTTGCCCATATTGTCTTGTTGCACGTAGTTAGCCCATATTGCCTTGATGCATGTAGTTTGCCCATATTGCCTTGTTGCACGTAGTTAGCCCATATTGCCTTGATGCATGTAGTTTGCCCATATTGTCTTGTTGCACGTAGTTAGCCCATATTGCCTTGATGCATGTAGTTTGCCCATATTGTCTTGTTGCACGTAGTTAGCCCATATTGCCTTGATGCATGTAGTTTGCCCATATTGTCTTGTTGCACGTAGTTAGCCCATATTGCCTTGATGCATGTAGTTTGCCCATATTGCCTTGTTGCACGTAGTTAGCCCATATTGTCTTGTTGCACGTAGTTAGCCCATATTGCCTTGATGCATGTAGTTTGCCCATATTGCCTTGTTGCACGTAGTTAGCCCGTATTGCCTCTCATGGATACAATGTCGGCCATACTGAGAACATGATCCCACTAGAGCCGTGACTAGTTACATTAGCAATTAGCAACAGGTGATCCACGTTACATTCACAACACACCCTCATACTACAACATATACATTATCCACACACCGTATGACCCTCACACTACAACATATACACTACCCACACACCGTATGACCCTCACAGTACACCATACAATACCCACATACCATAGGACCCTCACAGTACAACATACAATTCCCAAAACACAGGACCCTCACACTACACCATACAATACCCACATACCATAGGACCCTCACACTACACCATACAATACGCACACACCACAGGACCCTCACACTACACCATACAATACCCACATACCATAGGACCCTCACACTACACCATACAATACCCACATACCATAGGACCCTCACACTACACCATACAATACCCACATACCATAGGACCCTCACACTACACCATACAATACCCACACACCACAGGACCCTCACACTACACCATACAATACCCACATACCATAGGACCCTCACACTACACCATACAATACCCACATACCATAGGACCCTCACACTACACCATACAATACCCACATACCATAGGACCCTCACACTACACCATACAATACCCACACACCACAGGACCCTCATACAATACCCAGATACAATAGGACCCTCACACTACAACATACAATACCAACATACCATAGGACCCTCACACTACACCATAGTACCCTCACACCACAGGACCCAAACGCCATAGTACTATACACCATAAAGTAATATTACCCTCAAACCACTAATCACCCTCCCCCCAACACAGCACATCATCATCCTCACTCCGTTAAACACCCGTAAAACATGACCCTTAATAAAACACCATTACCTTGTACATTCTCCCCCCACCCCATCCCAAAAAAAAACACCATTACCCTGTACACTCACCCCCCCCCCCCACCACTGAAGCAGCCAGGAAACAAACTCCAACACATCTCATCCCCACTTGGATAATCTCAGCCGCTGGGTGGGGAGCGAGGGGGGAGGGGTGGCCAGCTGAATAGATTTGTCTTCATGTGGCAATAAGCAATCTGAAGAAATCAATTTGACGCCCCACACAAACAGGAATGTTTATTACACACGTTTCTTATTATCGTGTAGTTTTCTTGCCGGGTGGGTGAGATGATCACACAAAACTTAGGGCTCCATCAAAGACTTGGCTGCCATATACATTTTCCACAAAGGCTTGTGGATTCAAATTTTATAATCAAAAGCTTTGTTATATAAAAAAAAAGTAAACAAAATATTTACTTGGTACAAGCCTAAGAAAGAAATTTTTCTCTCAGAAATCTTCAGCTCATGCGACATCTAAAATTGCTGTAGTACACTTTACTATGGAGACAACACGTTATAAAGCCTACCATATAAATACGAGCCGACCCGCGGCGTATCATACGCCGCCGCCGCTATTTAGTTGTTTTATTTTTATTTTCTACTTTTCATGAATTCATAATTCTTGAATTCGACAATACCACTGCTGTCACTGAAAATATTTGCTTTAAAACACTATCAGTAAGTCGTTAAGGACGATACCCCCCCCCCCCCCCCCCCCCCCGGTGAAAGCAACCTCCTCTTAGCTACCTCCCCTAAGTTTAAAATCGTTTCCAACTAAATTATCTGCCCCTAATAGTAGTAATAGCTGTCATTAAACCCGGCTCTACGATTGTAAACATTTAAGTTGAACAACAGCTCACCAGACCATGTGGAGGTGGGGTGGTTGCGATATGCCTAGAGAGGAAGAGGGGACTGCAAGGCGCGCTTACAACTTGTTTTCTAACAGAATTATATATATAGATAGATAATTCTTGCCGGTATTTTCTTAATGATTTGAACGTTTATGCAACAGAAAAATATAATTTGACGTAGGCCTAGTGTTAACACTATACCACGCGAAAGATAAAGTTTAAAAAATAAGCACATCATTTTATTAATAAGGGTGATTAATTCCCTTCTTTCTTTTCGCTCCCTTACAATTTCTTTTAAAAAAAACATTCATTGGAATTTTTTTTTGCAAAGGATTTTACTTGGCCGATTCAGTTCTATAAGATAAATAAATAATTGAAATTATACGATTATAATGCGAAAATAATTGCAGCCATAGTATTAATGTGACATAAGAACAGCTGTAGGGTGACACAAGAACAGCTGCAGGGTGACACAAGAACAGCTGTAGGGTGACACAAGAACAGCTGTAGGGTGACACAAGAACAGCTGCAGGGTGACACAAGAACAGCTGTATGGTGACACAAGAACAGCTGTAGGGTGACACAAGAACAGCTGTAGGGTGACATAAGTACAGCTGTAGGGTGACACAAGAACAGCTGCAGGGTGACACAAGAACAGCTGTAGGGTGACACAAGAACAGCTGTAGGGTGACACAAGAACAGCTGTAGCAAGAACAGCTGTAGGGTGACACAAGAACAGCTGTAGGGTGACACAAGAACAGCTGTATGGTGACACAAGAACAGCTGTAGGGTGACACAAGAACAGCTGTAGGGTGACATAAGTACAGCTGTAGGGTGACACAAGAACAGCTGCAGGGTGACACAAGAACAGCTGTAGGGTGACACAAGAACAGCTGTAGGGTGACACAAGAACAGCTGTAGGGTGACATAAGTACAGCTGTAGGGTGACACAAGAACAGCTGCAGGGTGACACAAGAACAGCTGTAGGGTGACACAAGAACAGCTGTAGGGTGACACAAGAACAGCTGTAGGGTGACACAAGAACAGCTGTAGGGTGACACAAGAACAGCTGTAGGGTGACACAAGAACAGCTGTAGGGTGACACAAGAACAGCTGTAGCAAGAACAGCTGTAGGGTGACACAAGAACAGCTGTAGGGTGACACAAGAACAGCTGTATGGTGACACAAGAACAGCTGTAGGGTGACACAAGAACAGCTGTAGGGTGACACAAGAACAGCTGTAGGGTGACACAAGAACAGCTGTATGGTGACACAAGAACAGCTGTAGGGTGACACAAGAACAGCTGTAGCAAGAACAGCTGTAGGGTGACACAAGAACAGCTGTAGGGTGACACAAGAACAGCTGTAGGGTGACACAAGAACAGCTGTAGCAAGAACAGCTGTAGGGTGACACAAGAACAGCTGTAGGGTGACACAAGAACAGCTGTAGGGTGACACAAGAACAGCTGTAGCAAGAACAGCTGTAGGGTGACACAAGAACAGCTGTAGGGTGACACAAGAACAGCTGTAGCAAGAACAGCTGTAGGGTGACACAAGAACAGCTGTAGGGTGACACAAGAACAGCTGTAGGGTGACACAAGAACAGCTGTAGGGTGACACAAGAACAGCTGCAGGGTGACACAAGAACAGCTGTAGCAAGAACAGCTGTAGGGTGACACAAGAACAGCTGTAGGGTGACACAAGAACAGCTGTAGCAAGAACAGCTGTAGGGTGACACAAGAACAGCTGTAGGGTGACACAAGAACAGCTGTAGGGTGACACAAGAACAGCTGTAGGGTGACACAAGAACAGCTGTAGGGTGACACAAGAACAGCTGTAGCAAGAACAGCTGTAGGGTGACACAAGAACAGCTGTAGGGTGACACAAGAACAGCTGTAGGGTGACACAAGAACAGCTGTAGGGTGACACAAGAACAGCTGCAGGGTGACACAAGAACAGCTGTAGCAAGAACAGCTGTAGGGTGACACAAGAACAGCTGTAGGGTGACACAAGAACAGCTGTAGCAAGAACAGCTGTAGGGTGACACAAGAACAGCTGTAGGGTGACACAAGAACAGCTGTAGGGTGACACAAGAACAGCTGTAGGGTGACACAAGAACAGCTGTAGGGTGACACAAGAACAGCTGTAGCAAGAACAGCTGTAGGGTGACACAAGAACAGCTGTAGGGTGACACAAGAACAGCTGTAGGGTGACACAAGAACAGCTGTAGGGTGACACAAGAACAGCTGTAGCAAGAACAGCTGTAGGGTGACACAAGAACAGCTGTAGGGTGACACAAGAACAGCTGTAGCAAGAACAGCTGTAGGGTGACACAAGAACAGCTGTAGGGTGACACAAGAACAGCTGTAGGGTGACACAAGAACAGCTGTAGGGTGACACAAGAACAGCTGCAGGGTGACACAAGAACAGCTGTAGCAAGAACAGCTGTAGGGTGACACAAGAACAGCTGTAGGGTGACACAAGAACAGCTGTAGCAAGAACAGCTGTAGGGTGACACAAGAACAGCTGTAGGGTGACACAAGAACAGCTGTAGCAAGAACAGCTGTAGGGTGACACAAGAACAGCTGTAGGGTGACACAAGAACAGCTGTAGGGTGACACAAGAACAGATGTAGGGTGACACAAGAACAGCTGCAGGGTGACACAAGAACAGCTGTAGCAAGAACAGCTGTAGGGTGACACAAGAACAGCTGTAGGGTGACACAAGAACAGCTGTAGCAAGAACAGCTGTAGGGTGACACAAGAACAGCTGTAGGGTGACACAAGAACAGCTGTAGCAAGAACAGCTGTAGGGTGACACAAGAACAGCTGTAGGGTGACAGAAAACAGCTGAAACTAACGGTTAAAAACTTAAGTACGCACACCCTGAATGCGACGGGAATGTAAACACAACTTGAACACGAGACTGTCAACATTAATAAGTTGTATAAACAACAGTCATGGCTTTTATGGGGTTCACTCTACACACCGTCTGTTGCAGCTATACACGAACACGTACACCATGTAAACATCTACTACACATCATTACAGAGCTACACACCATGTAAACAGCTACTACACACCATATAAAGAGCTACAAACCATGTAAACAGCTACTACACACCATGTAAACATCTACTACACATCATTACAGAGCTACACACCATGTAAACAGCTACTACACACCATATAAAGAGCTACAAACCATGTAAACAGCTACTACACACCATGTAAACATCTACTACACACCATTACAGAGCTACACACTATTACAGAGCTACACACCATGTAAACAGCTACTACACACCATGTAAAGAACTACACACCATGTCTAATGCTACTACACACCATGTATAGAGCTACACACTAAGTTAACAGTTACACACCAAGTAAACAACATGTGTTTGAATTCTCAGGGAGAAATGTGGCCTTTAACCCGCACGCTTATAAACAGGTGGGTATGATGCTTATAGCATGCTACATATTGGTCTCAATGACAGACACATGCCAAATATTGGTCTCAATGACAGACACATGCCACACATTGGTCTCAATGATAGACACATGCTACATATTGGTCTCAATGACAGACACACGCCACATATTGGTCTCAATGACAGACACATGCCAAATATTGGTCTCAATGATAGACACATGCCAAATATTGGTCTCAATGATAGACACATGCCACACATTGGTCTCAATGACAGACACATGTCGTTGAGTTGTTGCAATTTCACAAGTTTAATTGGTTGTGAATTGACAACAACTGATATAACCAACGGATAGATCTGGTCTAGTGGTGGTGTACGAACACAACATTTCTCATTAGTTTAGATTGAATCCTCCCCGAAATATGTCACGTCATGTATGGTCAGCTCCGTAACATAAATAGACGTTACAAGTAGACCCCCCCTTCCTCCTCAACCAATAGGGTGACCTCACACGTAACAATAGGGTGACCTCACATGTAACAATAGGCTGACCTCACACGTAACAATAGGCTGACCTCACACGTAACAATAGGCTGACCTCACATGTAACAATAGGCTGACCTCACTTGTAACAATAGGGTGACCTCACATGTAACAATAGGCTGACCTCACACGTAACAATAGGCTGACCTCACACGTAACAATAGGGTGACCTCACACGTAACAATAGCGTGGCCTAATACAACCAACAGGGAGAACTAATACAACCAACAGTGTGACCTAATACAACTAATAGTGTGACCTCACACAACCAACAGTTAGACCTAATACAACCAACAGGGAGACCTAAAACAACCAACAGTGAGACCTAATACAACCAACAGGGTGACCTAATACAACCAACAGTGTGACCTAATACAACTAATAGTGTGACCTCACACAACCAACAGTTAGACCTAATAAAACCAACAGGGAGACCTAATACAACCAACAGTGTGACCTAATACAACCAACAGGGAGACCTAATACAACCAACAGGGAGACCTGACACAACCAACAGGGAGACCTGCCACGAGAAAGGTCTGTGTACGCGGGGTACAGCCTGTGTACAGCTGCTGGCATGAGTCATAGAACGTGCCGTGACCTCATGTCGCCCCAGCCTGTCTCCTAACATGTCTCCTAACCTGTCTCATATCAGATACACATGTTAATAAAAACCCAAACCATAACAAAACACACGAGCTAGCAAGGGAGAACTTACTTGGGTAGACTGTAAACAACGACTCAACTAGAAGAGGGCGATGATCCAGTAGAAAGCTACATAATCCTAGCAGTTACCGCTTTTAAATTGGGAAACTCCGGCTTGTGCGTGTGAGTATAAATAGCCAATCGGCTGGCTGGAGGATGACGGTGGGGTGACCCCGACTTGATGCGCGACTCTAGCAGACGCGCGCACACACACGGGCACACAAAAGGTAACAAAGAAGTTCCATTTGGACACACCAGCGCGGCGGCAAGACACACTGTGTGGGCTCCGGGACACCAGCATTTTTTGTTATGCAAGAGGGGAGCAGCACATATCTAAGCCCGCTGATAATTGAAATTTGAAGAGAAAAAATGTAGGATTGAAACGTTATCACAGCCAGGCAACTTGTCGCTGTGACCTAGGTGCAGCAGAGTGCTGTGTGAATGGACACTTGACAGGCTGGCGTACCCTGGCTGGACCTTCTGTTGGCCCAAGTGTGTGCGTGGGGGGGGGGGGGTGAAAGGACACGAATGTAATGCTGATATCTGTCAGGTTGTGGGATGGGGGGAAATGTTGGATGGGGGGGGGGGGGAAATGTTGGATGGGGGGAGGGGGGAAAGAGGGGGTCACTGTAATGCTGATATCTGTCAGGTTGTGGGAATGTGGGATGGGGGGGGGGGGGGGAATGTGGGATGGGGGGAATGTGGGATGGGGGGGGGGGGGGGGAGGCACTGTAGTGCTGATATCTGTCAGGTTGTGGGAATGCGGTAAACGGAGAATGATGGCATCTTTTTGTAAAAAAAAAAATGGGGTCAGCATAACAGTCACGTGAGGTGTCAAGGAAAAAAAAACCTGGAAAACGCGTCACGTGATTGGATAGTGTAAACTAGACAGTAAGTCACGTGACTTAAGTAAACTAGATAGTAAGTCACGTGATTGGATAGCGTAAACTAGACAGTAAGTCACGTGATTGGATAGTGTAAACTAGACAGTAAGTCACGTGATTGGATAGTGTAAACAAGACAGTAAGTCACGTGACTTAAGTAAACTAGATAGTAAGTCACGTGATTGGATAGCGTAAACTAGACAGTAAGTCACGTGATTGGATAGTGTAAACTAGACAGTAAGTCACGTGATTGGATAGTGTAAACTAGACAGTAAGTCACGTGACTTAAGTAAACTAGATAGTAAGTCACGTGATTGGATAGCGTAAACTAGACAGTAAGTCACGTGATTGGATAGTGTAAACTAGACAGTAAGTCACGTGACTTAAGTAAACTAGATAGTAAGTCACGTGATTGGATAGCGTAAACTAGACAGTAAGTCACGTGATTGGATAGTGTAAACTAGACAGTAAGTCACGTGACTTAAGTAAACTAGATAGTAAGTCACGTGATTGGATAGCGTAAACTAGACAGTAAGTCACGTGAGTGATTTAAGTAAACTAGACAGTAAGTCACGTGAGTGATTTAAGTAAACTAGACAGTAAGTCACGTGATTGGATAGCGTAAACTAGACAGTAAGTCACGTGAGTGATTAAAGTAAACTAGACAGTAAGTCACGTGAGTGATTTAAGTAAACTAGACAGTAAGTCACGTGAGTGATTTAAGTAAACTAGACAGTAAGTCACGTGAGTGATTTAAGTAAACTAGACAGTAAGTCACGTGAGTGATTAAAGTAAACTAGACAGTAAGTCACGTGAGTGATTTAAGTAAACTAGACAGTAAGTCACGTGAGTGATTTAAGTAAACTAGACAGTAAGTCACGTGATTTAAGTAAACTAGACAGTAAGTCACGTGATTTAAGTAAACTAGACAGTAAGTCCAGCGAGGCACGTGATTAGTTTGAGAAAACTAGACAGCAAGTCACGTGATTGGGTTGCATGAATTAGATTGGATTGTAAGTCGCTGTCATTTTAGGGCAATGAATGTCAACTAGGCTTCACAGGTCGTATCAAGATGTAAATTTTTTGTATTGCAGCTCAAATTGGCCAATTGGCCGCTATAAACGAATGAAATAGAAGTTATATAAAAAAATATTTCAACCATTATCGTAGTGCGCCCCCCCCCCCCCCCAGGGAAAAAAGTCTAATAGAAATAATGCTTGGGAGTAGGGTAACAATTGTATGACCCAACTGGTGTGTGACAGTACTCTACAAACAACTGGTGTGTGACAGTACTCTATAAACAACTGGTGTGTGACAGTACTCTACAAACAACTGGTGTGTGACAGTACTCTATAAACAACTGGTGTGTGACAGTACTCTATAACCAACTGGTGTGTGACAGTACTCTATAACCAACTGGTGTGTGACAGTACTCTACAAACAACTGGTGTGTGCCAGTACTCTACAAACAACTGGTGTGTGACAGTACTCTACAAACAACTGGTGTGTGCCAGTATTCTACAAACAACTGGTGTGTGACAGTACTCTACAAACAACTGGTGTGTGCCAGTACTCTACAAACAACTGGTGTGTGCCAGTACTCTACAAACAACTGGTGTGTGCCAGTACTCTACAAACAACTGGTGTGTGCCAGTACTAAGCTAACCAACTCTTATGCCCCATCACTTACTGAGCTAACCAATGCTAATGCCCCATCACTAACTGAGCTAACCAATGCTTATGCCCCATCACTTACTGAGCTTACAACTGTTATGCCCCATCACTTACTGAGCTAACCAACTCTTATGCCCCATCACTTACTGAGCTTACCAACTCTTATGCCCCATCACTAACTGAGCTAACCAACTCTTATGCCCCATCACTTACTGAGCTTACAACTGTTATGCCCCATCACTTACTGAGCTAACCAACTCTTATGCCCCATCACTTACTGAGCTAACCAACTCTTATGCCCCATCACTTACTGAGCTAACCAATGCTAATGCCCCATCACTTACTAAGCTAACCAATGCTTATGCCCCATCACTAACTGAGCTAACCAATGCTTATGCCCCATCACTTACTGAGCTTACAACTGTTATGCCCCATCACTTACTGAGCTAACCAACTCTTATGCCCCATCACTTACTGAGCTTACCAACTCTTATGCCCCATCACTAACTGAGCTAACCAACTCTTATGCCCCATCACTTACTGAGCTTACAACTGTTATGCCCCATCACTTACTGAGCTAACCAACTCTTATGCCCCATCACTTACTGAGCTAACCAACTCTTATGCCCCATCACTTACTGAGCTAACCAATGCTAATGCCCCATCACTTACTAAGCTAACCAATGCTTATGCCCCATCACTTACTAAGCTAACCAATGCTTATGCCCCATCACTTACTAAGCTAACCAATGCTAATGCCCCATCACTTACTAAGCTAACCAATGCTTATGCCCCATCACTTACTGAGCTAACCAACTCTTATGCCCCATCACTTACTGAGCCAACAAACTCTTATGCCCCATCACTAACTTAGCTGAGTGTATTTACCAAGGACATTTGGTTGCTAACCTATTTGAGCCTGCTATCAGAGAAATGCTGCCAGATAAAAAAAAATGGAAGTACAGACAGAGTCGGGAAGGAGCTGGCCAGAATACAGAGATGCTGCAAAAATCAATAAAACCATCGCATCATTGGCACTGGGTTATGGCCCCAAGCTGGGGGGGGGGGAAGCTTGATTTCAGGGGGATCAACTGTTTATTATCACAACATTTTGGCTATTACATCTTTTAAGGGCCATGGCATTTATTTGGAAATCATTTACCTACAGAATCTAACATCAGTATAACTTGTTTTGTAGCCAACCAAGTTGAGAGATTTTGTTGCCTTCTAAGTCAGGGCAAGAGATTTTGTTGCCTACTAAGTTAGACTACATTTTGTTGCCCACTAAGTAAAGACTGAACATTTTGTAGCCCACTAAGTAAAGACAGAAGATTTTGTTGCACACTAAGTAAAGACTGAACATTTTGTAGCCCACTAAGTAAAGACTGAACATTTTGTTGCCCACTAAGTAAAGACTGAAGATTTTGTTGCCCACTAAGTAAAGACTGAAGATTTTGTTGCCCACTAAGTAAGACTGAAGATTTTGTTGCCCACTAAGTAAAGACTGAAGATTTTGTTGCACACTAAGTAAGACAGAAGATTTTGTTGTCTCTTAAGTAAGACTGAAGATTTTGTTGCCACTAAGTAAGACTGAAGATTTTGTTGCCCACTAAGTAAGACTGAAGATTTTGTTGTCTACTAAGTAAGACTGAACATTTTGTTGCCCACTAAGTAAGACAGAAGATTTTGTTGTCTCTTAAGTAAGACTGAAGATTTTGTTGTCTACTAAGTAAGACTGAAGATTTTGTTGCCCACTAAGTAAGACTGAAGATTTTGTTGCCCACTAAGTAAGACTGAAGATTTTGTTGCCCACTAAGTAAGACAGAAGATTTTGTTGTCTCTTAAGTAAGACTGAAGATTTTGTTGTCTACTAAGTAAGACTGAAGATTTTGTTGCCCACTAAGTAAGACTGAAGATTTTGTTGCCCACTAAGTAAGACTGAAGATTTTGTTGCCTACTAAGTCCGGGCAAGAGATTGTGTAATCTTGCATTAATTGACATCACATAAGTTTTCATTTAAAGTTATGGTAATTACAAGCTACACATTAATATATGAAGAAAGCTGGTGCACATAAGTACATAAAACAAAGGCACTTAAAGCAGGCTCACATTGAAAGGATAAGACATTTTAATGTCGCATTAAGTGACAATAAGGGGCACAATTCAATTATTTGATTTTTTTTATTTTTCTTTGAATTATCTCCCTGTATTTGTTTTACACATTTAAGTGGTCATCCATCTATGACTTGATATATGACAATGCACAGGGAATTGGGGTCTCTGGTCTATGTGGTTGTCTGCACTTTGAATTTCAATATTGATTTTCTTTTATCTTACAAGAAATGCAACTACATTTACATCAAAGATGTAAAATTAACAGCTTTTTAAAGAAGAAGATAAACAAAAGAAAGTACTCTTAGTGATCTGTCAAAAAAAAAAGGATGGTGCTCTTAATTAATTGAATGTGTGTGGCTTGTAATAAATGGATGGACCCCCTTAATTAATTGAATGTGTGTGGCTTGTCATAAATGGATGGACCCGCTTAATTAATTGAATGTGTGTGGCTTGTAATAAATGGATGGACCCCCTTAATTAATTGAATGTGTGTGGCTTGTAATAAATGGATGGACCCCCTTAATTAATTGAATGTGTGTGGCTTGTCATAAATGGATGGACCCGCTTAATTAATTGAATGTGTGTGGCTTGTAATAAATGGATGGACCCCCTTAATTAATTGAATGTGTGTGGCTTGTAATAAATGGATGGACCCCCTTAATTAATTGAATGTGTGTGGCTTGTCATAAATGGATGGACCCGCTTAATTAATTGAATGTGTGTGGCTTGTAATAAATGGATGGACCCCCTTAATTAATTGAATGTGTGTGGCTTGCAATAAATGGATGGACCCCCTTAATTAATTGAATGTGTGTGGCTTGTAATAAATGGATGGACCCCCTTAATTAATTGAATGTGTGTGGCTTGCAATAAATGGATGAACCCCCTTAATTAATTGAATGTGTGTGGCCTGTCATAAATGGATGGACCCCCTTAATTAATTGAATGTGTGTGGCTTGTAATAAATGGATGGACCCCCTTATTTAATTGAATGTGTGTGGCTTGTAATAAATGGATAGACCCCCTTAATTATTTGAATGTGTGTGGCTTGTAATAAAAGGATGGACCCCCTTAATTAATTAAATGCATATGGCCTGTCATAAATGGATAGACTTCCTCAATTAATGTTATAGTTGTGTGAAGCAACTAGACAGGCTCTGTCCATGCATGAATCTACATATTGGCTGGTTGAGCCATCACATATTGGCTGGTTGAGCCATCACATATTGGCTGGTTGAGCCATCACATATTGGCTGGTTGAGCCATCACATATTGGCTGGCTGAGCCATCACATATTGGCTGGCTGAGCCATCACATATTGGCTGGCTGAGCCATCACATATTGGCTGGTTGAGCCATCACATATTGGCTGGTTGAGCCATCACATGCTACGGTTTTCCCGTATAGCTATTGTTGTCTGTGGATGTGGTAGGACTTTTTTTTTAGGTATCAACATCTAATGTCTGATATTGTTACTAAACAGAAAGCAGGTGGCTCAGTCAGATACAACATTGAGCAGGGACAACGAAGAGTTTATTAATTTACAATAATGCGGGGAAAAAAAGTTATTTGACCATAACTTACTTTTTCAGTAGCAGCTGAAGCAAATTTGGTTGCACTTAATGCAAAAGTCGACCAGCCCTGCAGACAAATGATGTAATTTAGTGTCTGAGTGCATCAAAGTTTTGTCTATTGGCTACTTGATAGGATGTTAAAATAAATTCAGTTTACAGGTCCACATTTAAAGTGTTAGTTATCCAAAATAAACAATTCTTCCAAACAAATTACATGCTGCAAAAATATGGACACAATCAAAACTTTTGCTGACAGCACGACATTTTTACTTTCCCTACTGCATTCACAAGATTTTTTCAACCACTTTTTTAATCGATATTTTAAATATTCACATAGATAAAAAAAAATTAAACCTTAAGCAAAATTGAGAAAAATAGTCATAATTATTAAGTTAGAGTCCAAAAATAGCTTAACGGTTTAGAAAAAAATCAAGAAAAGGCAACAAAAAAGTTAACAAAAAATCAATAAAATTTCAAACAGTCACTTAAAAAAATGGTAAAAAATACTTACAGATGATAGTGAAGAGAGTGTGTTATCAAAGAAGTCATCTTTTTTATTATCTACTAGAGGCGTGTTTCCAAAGCCAGTATACCTCCCACCTTGACTTGGAGGTAAGTGCCTAAAAATATGCATAGCTAAAATAATGATTTTTCAAGATGTAAATATTAATAACTTTACATTCCGTGCAAACACACAACTTTCAAGCCGTAAATATCGACTTTTTACAATCCATGCAAACACACAACTTTCAAGCCGTAAATATCGACTTTTTACAATCCGTGCAAACACACAACTTTCAAGCCGTAAATATCGACTTTTTACAATCCGTGCAAACACACAACTTTCAAGCCGTAAATATCGACTTTTTACAATCCGTGCAAACACACAACTTTCAAGCCGTAAATATCAACTTTTTACAATCCGTGCAAACACACAACTTTCAAGCCGTAAATATCGACTTTTTACAATCCGTGCAAACACACAACTTTCAAGCCGTAAATATCGACTTTTTACAATCCGTGCAAACACACAACTTTCAAGCCGTAAATATCGACTTTTTACAATCCGTGCAAACACACAACTTTCAAGACATAAATATCGACTTTTTACAATCCGTGCAAACACACAACTTTCAAGACATAAATATCAACTTTTTACAATCCGTGCAAACACACAACTTTCAAGCCGTAAATATCGACTTTTTACAATCCGTGCAAACACACAACTTTCAAGACATAAATATCGACTTTTTACAATCCGTGCAAACACACAACTTTCAAGACATAAATATCGACTTTTTACAATCCGTGCAAACACATAACTTTCAAGACATAAATATCGACTTTTTACAATCCGTGCAAACACACAACTTTCAAGCCGTAAATATCGACTTTTTACAATCCGTGCAAACACACAACTTTCAAGACATAAATATCGACTTTTTACAATCCATGCAAACACACAACTTTCAAGACATAAATATCGACTTTTTACAATTCGTGCAAACACACAACTTTCAAGACATAAATATCGACTTTTTACAATTCGTGCAAACACACAACTTTCAAGACATAAATATCGACTTTTTACAATCCGTGCAAACACTTACTCAGGGCGACCAGCATTTTCTTGCTGCACTCTGTTGAAGTAGTCATCCTTTTGTCTTTTTATATAATCTCTAAAATCAGAGAAACAAGCAGAGGTAAACAAAATTTATTTATAAATGAGATAACATATAAAGGTAAACCAAAGTTCCTGACAAAGCCCTGCCCCCTCATAAATTAAACTGTACAATTTTAAATTAAGACCCCAGATTTAGCTAAAAACTGAGCATACCATACTCATGTACTAGACAATATTATAAGTAAGTAAGCAATAAGCTGTTGTATCAACATCTTGATAGCTAGTGTTATATGCCCCCCTTCCCCAAAGTTCCATGAGCGTAACTTACCCATTATGTGTATCTACATCTTGATAGCCAGTGTTGTATGCCCCCCTTCCCCAAAGTTCCATGAGCGTAACTTACCCATTATGTGTATCTACATCTTGATAGCCAGTGTTGTATGCCCCCCTTCCCCAAAGTTCCATGAGCGTAACTTACCCATTATGTGTATCTACATCTTGATAGCCAGTGTTGTATGCCCCCCTTCCCCAAAGTTCCATGAGCGTAACTTACCCATTATGTGTATCTACATCTTGATAGCCAGTGTTGTATGCCCCCCTTCCCCAAAGTTCCATGAGCGCAACTTACCCATTATGTGTATCTACATCTTGATAGCCAGTGTTGTACATTCCCCCCAGATCCCCTGTGCTGCTACTGTTATGAAAGGATCCACCATCACGATATGAGTTAGATGACAACCTAGGGGTTGATGCTGATGTAGAGAGACGGGACGGTTGGAATGCAACATAATTTTTAGCTGATGAAGTCTCTATACTCCATGGTTTTCCTTCTGCTACGGTAGCCACCTGTGGTAACACACAAAACATGATGATTGTTCAGCTACATTTAAAAGAAAAGGAATGCTTTAAAACATTAAAATAACATGATCTCTTAAAGCAGTCACACAGATGGTCAAATGTTGAGATGTGGCTATTCAGCAGCATATTGGTTCTCAATAGCAAGACTTAGTGGTACTTCCATCACTAAAAGATAAAAGAACAGTACAGTGTGTGTACTCCAGGATATACTGAGGAAATCTTTTATGCTTGATCATCAATAACTTCTTCTAAGCTAATATACTATATATGAAATACCTTATCTCTTAAAAGCGCTGCAGCTTTTGTATTGTATTTTTCCTGCAAACTCATTCCTTCTCTATAGTCAGGTTGTGATGAAAAAAAATCTTTACACATTTTGTTCCCACCAGCTTTCATTTTTTCTAACTCTGAATCTTTCCATTTGTCCATGGACACAGACCGAACAAAGCTGGAAAACAGGAAATTTTAAGTCTTTTATTTCAGGTTACTATAATTTATTAACTACCAAGTTGAAATAAATTAACTAAAAAAACAACAACAGCGTATTATTTTTTTTAGTAAAGTCTCTTTTCAAAAGGAAATCCTAATTACATCCTAGGCTCTATAATACTATTGCATGTGAATTCTTTTAAAGTACTACATAAGACAGTAAACTGTATATAAGATGTCTTACATCATATAACTAGCAATAAACATAACAGATCCAATTAATTATTTTTTTTTACCTAAGGTGCACACCTAAACTGCGGTGTTTACCAGAGCACTCTAAACATATCCAGATCCCATATGTTACACTGACCCATTGTGGATTATGGGAACCACATTCAAAACAATTCTGTAAAAATAAATATAAAAAAGTTAGCCTATAAAAATTATAGAATAGTAAAGAATAGTTTAATATGTAATCTGTGATCCCCTTTTACTCAGACTTCAGTAACTAGGCCTACTACCTTGTAATACTAATAATTAGTGAGTAGGTATTTACTCATTTTATAAAATCCACTGAATTTCATGTCCACTTCAGTAACTAAATACTATGAGAATGATCAATACCTTTCCAAACACAGGGTACAGGGAGTTAAATGCCTAGAGTGCTAACCTTAGAGGGTGCCAAACAGTGTATAAAGAAAAAAAAATAGAAGTTCATTCTGAACGGCTTTATAGAATTATAGGCCCCTATAGAAAGTTGAAAAAAGGGACTGCAGCTTGGCATAAATGAATGTCTTGTTATTAAACTGTTTTTTTACTCAACTGTGTGACACCAAAATAGGGGAGAGGTGTGCTTTTCTCTTTTTTGCTCAAGTGAAAAACAATAAAAAATGGAGGGGTTGCAATACTTAATATTGATAGTTCGTCCCTGGTGCGGAAAAGGGTCGCTACGACGCTGGTTTTGACCTTAAATATGTAATAGAATCTAGACTATTTGTACTTTTATAGGCCTAAATTAAATCATAAATAGGGCCTATAGGCCTACTTGACATAGCCTAGAATTCAAGACAATCTGTCATTTCTTTTCTTTTGTAGTTAAATTAATATTTGATAGGAAAATTACAAATTTTGGTAATCTATCATTTTAGGTACGTAAAATCGCCCGCGGCTAGCCTTGTACGAAAAAGTTACCTCAAGGTCAAGGCTTTAATAGAAGTATATTGTGATATATTTGTATCAAATATTATAGATAAATGAATAATAAATGAATAATGGCTAAATATATCAATATTAGGCAAGAAATTAACTTTAAACAGCAGTGCTTGCTAGCAGGATTTGCTATATAAAAAGTGGCCATCTGTAAGTTAGAGTGGCTTCCCCTGAATCTTGCGCTATAAGTTTACAATATAAAAAAAATAAACAAGATGGTTGCTATTGTATGGTTGCATCTGTTGGAAACATTGCTAGTCTTTTTTTTATTATTGAAAAGTTTTAAAAATTAAATTGTTTAAAAACAGGTACATGAATGAAACAAGGAAACATTTTTGTATTTTAAAAAACATATACCCTCGTCAAAATGTGAAATAATTATTAAAATTTAAGGAGTCACCTGTTTTTCACATTACAAGTCGCGGACGATTTTACGTACCTAAAACGATAGATTACTAATATTTATATATTAAACATGGTACATCTAACAATAATCTAGCTAATCTAGCATAGACTTACATTGTTGCCTTCTTTTAATTTTAGATCCTTTAAAACACGTCTTGTTCTGGGACTTGCCATGATATCCTGACCTATCCTTAGTTAGTGTAAGTCCCTAAGTTAAGTGTAGGTAATAAAGACTCTCTCTCTATCTTAAGAATCGGTATGTGTACTGTAGCAGATAGATTCTACTACTAGATTCTAGATTACTTATTACTTGGACTTGGTGATAGGCCCCTAACATTAACTTTTAATTTAATTGAGTAGGCCTAATTAGTAATTGATATAGAAAAAGTATTGTTTGTATATCTAACTTGATCTTGATTCTACATCTGTTAACTATCATCGGGTCAATTATCACTTTTAACTAGACTAGATTCTGCTATTTATCTAGAATCTAGCTTCTACTGATCTAGATTCTAGAGCTACTCTCTTATGTGAAAATAAGAATTATGCTTGCTGAGTTGTCAACTCTATTTTCGACTACTTTTTACAACTTCCGGAACGACAATGCCAGATTTTCAGTTTCCGAGAAATTATATTTCTTTGATAGTACATTTTCTTTATGTTAACTAAACTAAGACCTAAGAAGTTCTATTTTTTTCCATATAGATCTAGATCTAGATTTCTAGAAGTCCTTTAAGAAAAGATCTAGGCAATATTGATTTGAATTACTTCAAATTCAGACCATCACAATTTTTGTAATTAAAATAAGTTGCATATAATATTTGTTTATTTGGGCTTATGCAGCCTATAATAAATGTATAATATTATTATGTAGGCCTATATATATATATATATATATATATATATATATATATATATATATATATATATATATATATATATATATATATATATATATATATATATATATATATATATATATATATATATATATATATATATATATATATATATACACTAGCCAAGCATAAGATAAATACTCAAAAACTGTTTCGAAGTATCCAATTAAGATATTTAAAATGTAATCTCAAATTACCTAAAGCTAAATCCTGGTTTATACAATATTTGATAACATTTTGAATGATGTAAAGTGTTGTTTTTCTTTCATACATTATATAATACGAGCTGACAGACGGCGTATCATATGCCGCTATATAGTTCTTTTATTTTCTACTTTTCAGTAATTCATAATTTGTGAATTCGACAGTACCAATACTGCCACTGAAAATATTTGCTTTAAAACACTATCAGTAGGTCGCTAAGGACAATACCCCCCCCCCCCCCCGTGAAAGTAAACTCCTCTTAGTTACCTCCCCTAAGTTTAAAATAGTTTCAAACTAAATTATCTGCCCCTAATAGCCGTCACTAAACCTTGCTCTACGATTGTAAACATTTAGCGTGAACCACAGCTCACCAGACCATGTAGGGGTGGGGGTGATAGGGAGCGCGCTTACAGCTTGGTGTTTTCTATCATCTCCAAGAAGAGAATTATAAATATAGATAGATAGCTACATTAGATTCTGTGAGAATGTAGGTTGGCACCAAAGGGGGTGTGGGGGCATAACATTCAGTCAGAGAGATGACAGATGTGGAGCATCATATGGAGTTGTATGCATGAGGTGGGACATTGGAGTTAGTCTGGTGAAAAATGGACATTGCATGGTATAGTGGGCAGTGAAAGAGGAGAACCTGCATTTTAGGTGCTCTCCTGAGGATTTTTTTTAAAAAGAGAATACTATTTATAAAATAGGCATTGTGTCTAAACCTTATGTACTATTACTACTAAGATTTCTAGAAAAATAACGAATATCAAGTTTTTGTGAGAAAAAAAAGTAAGTTATTTATAAAAAAGGAATTTCATATCTTCTCATAACTTAAGTAAATGACATGTATATGCAGCATATCTGGAGGATGTATATAGATGTCGATTCCAGTTGACTGAATTTAACACAAAATAGGTGTATAACTAACACATTTGACACAACTCATACTTACTTTATGCAATTTTTTTTATTAATAATACAAAAAGTAACAAATAGTAAACAAAAAAATAAATGTTCAAATGCTGATTTTTTTTAAAGAAAATAATTTAAAAATTGAAACCGATTAGCTTAAATATTTACGGTGCAAATTGTCTAACAATACATCAGACTAGGCCACTAGCAGTTAATATCTATATATTGTAAGCCTAAAAGTCTTTCATAATCCTTTTGTGTACCAATACATTTATGTTTCAAAATTCTGGCAAAATTAACCAAGCATCAAATAAATAAAAAGGCAATTTTTTTATTATCGAACATACAATGATACATTGTCAAAACTTGATATAAGTAAATTTTCCTAAAAATTTTAAAATCTTTACCATACTGAACTTTTAAATGTGCAATTGCTTGATTAAAATGAGTGGTGAAAAAGTTTTATAAAAGTTAAAAACTGTTTTAATGTGATTTAAAAACTATAAATAAAACTCCATCACCTATGCACAATAAATAACTGGCATTTAACATTAAGGCATTTAGAAAGGAGAGGTAATAAAAATAAAACTCCAGCTTCTTTGATTAATTCTTTAGGCAGTGATGCATTAAAAAAATTAGTAATGCAAGGTTTCAATAATAAATTACCCTGAAATTCTGGAATACATTTCTTTAACATAAGGTCACAAATGTTAAACAGCAATCAACAATAAACTTATACTCTTCTTATACTTATACTTAATTCTCTTCACTTAAATTTTAGAACAAAGAATGTACCTAGATGAAGAAAGCAATTTATAAAAACTTCTGCATTAGCAAATGCTGTTAATAAATATTTAACCTATCACAAATTTAAATCAAGTTTTTTATTTAAAAAAAATTCAATTATAGCTAAAATCACAATTTAGTATATCACATTTTTAATTAACATTATGTAAAATTGAGACAAAAGGTTTAACTTTATTTTGTGCTAAGCAAAATAGAAGTGTTGACTTAAGAACAATAGAACCTTGAAAAATGAAACAAGCATTTTTAGTTTCTTATAACATCAACACAATGCAGAAAAATATTCAAAAAAGCAGTTTTACCAATTGTATCACAGTATATTCATTTAAATTAATGATACTGATAGATGTAACATTATAGGTCATTAAAACTGGTATATAACAAGTTATGATGCAGTACCAACAGATAATAACAAGATTTTTTTTTGTCATTTAGCTCCAGAGAAACTTTATATTAACAAATTTAAGGCAGAAAAGGATAAAAATAAAAAGCACTTGAGCTCTTACTAGCCAAAAAAAAAGTTTATTATAGAATAGTAAATACTGGTATACATGTCAAAGATGTTTATAAATGGAAAATATTAATGCTTTATATATAAATTAATAAAGTAGTAATACTGCTAATACTAAAGTACTATTGTTATGGAGGATGCACTGAGGCAGACATTTTTTTATAAAAATATATTTGTATATCTTTAAGCTTAAAGTTAAGTATTTTTTAAAGTAACAAGCAATCTACAGATTGTGTAATGTATTAGCAACAGTGAAAGGTATATATGATTTATATATGTTGCATAACATTTTTCATTAAATATTTCATAATAAATATTTGATAATGGATCAATATTATCACAATAATGCCAAATTAAAAATTTTTTTTTTTTAAATACTGAGTATCTTAAATTTGGTTTAGATTTGATGGAAAAAAAAGGCAACATGATTTTTAACAAGCATGAAAAGTGTGTGAATTTTGCACACAGTTTTTTGAGGAAATTGAAAGTAAAGAATCAGTTTTTTCTGTCTTTAAAGTACTTTTTATGAAGTTGTTAAATGTTGATTTAAAATATTTACTGCTGAATTTTTCAAAACCACAATAAAAAATTACTACAGCTAGCTTTGAAAATAAATGTAATCACTGGATTAGACTGAAGAAAACCAATTTTAAAAAAGTTGAAAATAGCATAAATTAAAATACATATTCATCATATGTAGCAGACCACCGAGTAGCCAACATCCACACAGGTAGGTTTTGTTCCAGTGCAAACAATTCAGGTGTTACCTGTTTCGGAAAACATTTTGATTACTCATAATGGAATAGGTAAATGAGCAATCTAATTTAACAGTCATATATAACAATTTAAAACTATTATTTTAAAAATATTTGAGTAGCAATTCTTAAATAGAGTAATGATTACCTGAGATGGCCCATGAAGATGGTGCCCTGCAAAACCCATCCTTACAAGAGAGCTGTTCAGGGCGTGTCTGTTCCTAACCTGCAAAAATTAGTTGACTAAAATGTACAATTTTCAAAACAAAACTACCCACTACCAGTCAAAAGCATTCCAATGCAATGCAAGTCACCTCTAAATTTAAACTAAAAAAAAACAACACATTTTTGGAGAGTATTGAATAGAAAATTAGGTATTTAGAAAAACAGAATGCAGTACTGACCTGAAGATCAATGGAAAATTCCCAAGCTGTGTCAGGTGGACCAGCATGTGAGTAGTAAATAAAATAGGTGGAATGGTGGATGGTTGGAATAGTGTTGGCTTTCACAGGAATGTTATGTCCAAAGCTCCAGTGCATCATTCTTGCAGAAAGTAGCTCAGCAATAAATATCGTTACATGACTTGGACCTGGAAAAAATATTAAGTGGGAAGTTTGACAGTTTTACTTTGACAATTTTACTTTTGACTAGTTACCACTTCCTTATTTTTGGACAAATTTAAAATCAATTCATGATAGCAGTTAGATCAAATATTTTAAAGTTAAAAATAGTTCAAGCAACAGTGAATGTTAATTTTGAAAAATAATTACAAAATTGACTAATGCATAAAACATTAAAAAAATTAATTACTTTTAAAACGGCACATTGCGTAAATAAGTACTAAGATAATAATACCTGACATTTTAAAAGTAAGCCTGACTTCGCTGTTACTTTTTTGGACGCGCTCTATCAGTTTTACTGAAACTCTTGTCACATTCAAAGGTGAAGCAGGAAAATCAAATGTTTTTCTTGAGAGAATAAAGCAGATGAATTCTTTTTAAAACAACACAAAAAACCGAATCACTTAAAACACTAGTTTGTGGTCTGACAAAATTAACTAACCACCCACAAACACACGGTCACTACTTTGTGGTCTGACAAAATTAACTAACCACCCACAAACACACGGTCACTACTTTGTGGTCTGACAAAATTAACTAACCACCCACAAACACACGGTCACTAGTTTGTGGTCTGACAAAATTAACTAACCACCTACAAACACAAAGCCACTAGTTTGTGGTCTGTCAAAATGAACTAACCACCCTCAAACACACGGTCACTAGTTTGTGGTCTGACAAAATGAACTAACCCACCAACAAATACACAGTCACTAGTTAGTGGTCTGACAAAACTAACCCACCTACAACACAAGACTGGTCTGTAACACTAGTTAGTGGTCTGACAAAACTAACCCACCTACAACACAAGACTGGTTTGTAACACTAGTTAGTGGTCTGACAAAACTAACCCACCTACAACACAAGACTATTCTGTAACACTAGTTAGTGGTCTGACAAAACTAACCCACCTACAACACAAGACTGGTTTGTAACACTAGTTAGTGGTCTGACAAAATTAACCCACCTACAACACAAGACTGGTCTGTAACACTAGTTAGTGGTCTGACAAAACTAACCCACCTACAACACAAGACTGGTTTGTAACACTAGTTAGTGGTCTGACAAAACTAACCCACCTACAACACAAGACTGGTCTGTAACACTAGTTAGTGGTCTGACAAAACTAACCCACCTACAACACAAGACTGGTTTGTAACACTAGTTAGTGGTCTGACAAAACTAACCCACCTACAACACAAGACTGGTTTGTAACACTAGTTAGTGGTCTGACAAAATTAACCCACCTACAACACAAGACTGGTTTGTAACACTAGTTAGTGGTCTGACAAAACTAACCCACCTACAACACAAGACTGGTCTGTAACACTAGTTAGTGGTCTGACAAAACTAACCCACCTACAACACAAGACTGGTTTGTAACACTAGTTAGTGGTCTGACAAAACTAACCCACCTACAACACAAGACTGGTTTGTAACACTAGTTAGTGGTCTGACAAAACTAACCCACCTACAACACAAGACTGGTCTGTAACACTAGTTAGTGGTCTGAGAAAATTAACCCACCTACAACACAAGACTGGTTTGTAACACTAGTTAGTGGTCTGACAAAACTAACCCACCTACAACACAAGACTGGTCTGTAACACTAGTTAGTGGTCTGACAAAACTAACCCACCTACAACACAAGACTGGTTTGTAACACTAGTTAGTGGTCTGACAAAACTAACCCACCTACAACACAAGACTGGTCTGTAACACTAGTTAGTGGTCTGACAACACAAGACTGGTCTGTAACATACCGTGCATCAACATGGGGAAGGAATGGATAGAGATATGGCCTTCCACAGTAAACACCATCACAGGTGGCTTTCTTAGCATTCTCTAATATCCAAGGGGCGTACTGTTGTAGTGTTGTGCCTCCCTGGTAGTCTAATGGCTGGTACCAAATGTATGCATCTTTACTGATCACTCTATTGTTAGGACCATGAAACCTTCGATCAAAGTGCTGCAAGTGTAAAGGAAATTTTATTTTATGCAAGATTATTGAGTCACATTTTAGAATATAAGAGAATGTATGACAACAAAGGATACACACTGCTTATACAACAACATCAAGTGTATGCAGAAGTGTCAACGAACAACATGTAGCATGATGTGTAAATCACAAACAGCTGCTTACAACAAGCATGGCTCGCTGGACGGAAGCATCCAGTGGGTTAGAGGAGTAAGGAAAGCCTGCAGGTGTAAAGATGACAGCAGCCAGTCCCAGCAATATCACAGCTGTTGTTGTAGTGATCACGCGACCTACTCTGTTGTGTGTATACACAAAGCCAATCTGAAGAGAAGCAAAAACAATTTTTACACCGTGTAAAAACAATGGGGCATATTTTTTTTCAAAGTTAACAGAAATAGGTAAAATTATCCTTTAAAGCATACAATTTAAATCAAAACTTAAATTTGTTTATTCAAAATTTTTAAAAATTATATTCTAACTGATAGATCTATCAAGACACATTTGGCATTTTAAATATTGATTTTGTTCTATTATGTATAATATGTAGACCAATCTAAGCAATTAAAATGAAATTGAAAAAAAAAAACTTTTCTTTAGGAATATAATTAAAAATTGTACACTTTGATATTTTGGTGCTTTTGAACAACATTAAATGTTAGAAAATCTTCACCTGATAGGGCAAGCAGACCAACACAGGTAAGCCAGAAACACAAGCAATAAGAATATCCGGTGCTGTCTCCATGCCTGATCTCCCCATGATGGGGATGAGAAACATCAGTAGAGTGTAGATAAGATAAACAACATACACACTTGGAGCCAGTGATGCAAGCAGATTGAAAGCTAGTCCTAAAAAATAAAAATGTATAAGGCACATCTATATATATAATTCTCTTCTTGGAGACCATAGAAAACACCAAGCTGTAGGCGCGCTCCCTACCACCCCCACATGGTCTGGTGAGCTGTGGATCACGCTAAATGTTTACAATCGTAGAGCCAGGTTTAGTTACGGCTATTAGGGGCAGATAATGTAGTTTGAAACGATTTTAAACTTAGGGGAAGTAACTAAGAGGAGTTTGCTTTCACTGAAGGGTGTAGGGGTTGGGGAATGGGGGGGGGGTTATCGTCCTTAATGAGCAACTGATAGTGTTTTAAAGCAAATATTTTCAGTGGCAGTATTGGTACTGTCGAATTCACAAATTATGAATTACTGAGTGAAAAGTAGAAAATAAAACAACTAAATAGTGGCGTATGATACGCCGCGGGTCGGCTCGTACTATTTAATGAACTTCTACTGCTTTTTTTTAGTGCATGTCAATTATTAAGCATACTGTTTGGATTCTTTAGAACTGAATTCAAGTCTTCCAGGTTAGTAATCACCCACACATAAGCGTAATGTATTTTTAAAAAGCTACCCCGGGCAAAAAAACAAAACAAACACTTGTACACTGACCTGTGGGTTTAAACCCCAACATATTAAGCACAGTGTAAAAAAATGCTGGCCACAAAATACAAAGTAATGGAATGTAGGAGGACATTAGTCCATGTATGGTCATGAACATCAATATAAAGGACCACAAAATCAGGTTGGCTTCTTGCAGCATTGACACCATTACAGTGAGATCAGTATTCTGTAAACATAACAGAGAGATATTACACACTAAAAATATTAAATTTATGAAAAATATTGAGGTGGATGTAATTTCTGTGTTGAGTTATATCACAAGATTTAATATTTTTTCCAACACATGCAATTGCAACCTATTTTAAATGTGTATCAGGACATGTGTATCAATAATGATTTTGAAATGAATGTATTTTATTTACCTTAAACAGTGTTTTTTTCAAGATGGTGTGAAATGCCATAACTGCTGTGACAGATGGAAGAATGAAGAGCCAAACAATATTCAGGCTATTAGTGTAGTAGCTGAGGCTGCGCCCAATCCAAGTGAGGAAAAGTGCTACACCCACTGGAACCAATAAACTGATGACCCATGTGCCCAGCATAGCTAACACAGTTTGCAACATTGGCTTGATCATGCTTGTTGGACCTGAAATTTAAAAATTTGCTTGTATCAAATTGAAGACTACAGATTTGGATCATAGATAAAATTTTACTTACCAATAAGTAGTGAAAATAAAAATAAATTAGCTAAAAAAACTGCTCTCATCCATATAACAATGCCAAAAACAATAGTTACCAGAATATCTGTTTCTAAACATCCGTTTTAGAAAAGCAATATACACATAAACAAATGTTGTCCAGTTGAGAATATTAGCAAGACGTTGTGGATATGCCACGATGAAGAATCCAAGAACATCAAAAAATACCATGGAGCCATGTTTATCTTCACCAGGATTGCTTAATTTTGAACTGGTGGCCATAAGCTTTAATGTGGCTAAAACATTTTCACCTGAAAAAAAGATTAAAGAAATGGATGTGGGCTTTGTGATAGAAATAACATTCTTGAAGAAAAATGTTTTAATTTCATCAACCAAACATGAAGTCTTTTTGTTAGCAACTCATTAGCTTTAATAACACTTTTATCTAGCTTTAAAGGGCAAGGCAAACATTGAGGAGCTGCGGTCTTAATTCAAATCGAATTATACTGATTTGCTTTTAAATTTTAAGCATGTTCAAATTACTGCTTTAACAAATATTAAATTATATTCATTTATAAAATTCTGTAGGTGCAATCTCTTTTAAATAAAATATTTTCTCGCTATAGAGTGTGAATGGAAATTTGGAAGCTCAGTTAGGAAGTCTGTAAAGTGATACATTTAATAATGCATATGGGTTGACAAAGCTTTTAGTTATCCACTGAGTGTGGCATGTTAAGTTCCACCAGCATCATCTTGGTATAGAAACTCTGTATCTAGCACTTTGTTACATTTTATCATTGACAAGATCTGGAGCTATTCTCCCAGTCTCTTCAGCCACATCTAAGCTAAGCACTCTAGAAATAAATGATTTCTGCTCTAGTTATATTATTCACTTCATTCTACTGGGGCTGTGTATTTAAATTTTTATCATATTTTATTTTTCTGACGATTTTTCAGGCCTTCCAAATAAAAATCAGGTTGAAGCAATACCATGATTACATGTGTTGGTTAAAGAATGACTGGTAATAAGTCAAATATTCTGGGATTTGTAACTGTTAATCACATTGTTTTTAAAATATGGAAATTAATTACCGCTTCTTTGCATGGATCCTGCAGGAATATACATAGGTTGGTCATTTTTCGTGTGGTACACATAGCCATTCTTGATGTGGGCTATGTCAATGCCTGTTAAATTAAAAGTTTGCTTAAAATTAGATTACATCTTTAAGATATAAACATATTTAAATACATCCTAAAAGTATGATAAACTACATTTATAAAATATAAAAAATCTCTAAATGGCAAATATTTATTTTTCCAAAATTCAAATTCATAACACAAAATACTAATTTAAAGTAATGATTATTTATGAAAATATATATTAGATGAAAAAATAAATGTTAACTATACAAAACAACAGCAAGAAATAAATGCAAAAAAACTGCTCTTTAATGTCATTCAAGGCTCTTAAAAAAAAGGTTTCCTGAGTTACTTCCCTCAACCACTAAAGCAGCATTACATTACATTAAAGCAGAAGTACATTTGCTTGCTGGTCAAGATTATAGTAAAATTATTGTATATTGCTAGCATTTTTCTAATCCCCTTATAACATAAGTTTAGCAATACCTGGGATGTGACCATAATCCCTAAAAATTCTAAAATCTGTGTCAGATGGTACAAGACCGGTTTGAAAAATTTCTTGTCCAACCACAGATGCATGAGGATAAGGCGCAGAATCTATGTACGCCTTGATCAGCCAGGGATGTTCTGGGCCTAATAAAACACAGTAAAAACAGATTTAACAGTTAATATTCTGTAAGGTTTAAGTGTAATTAGAATAGTGAATTAGAACAAACCAGTCTGGAAGACTATTTCCCATCCTCCTGCTCCAGCTGAGTCCAAGTTAACAAAGGCTTTGACACTACCAGCCCAGCGATGTTGAGTGATAAAAGCATGACTTGTCTGAAATAATACAGGAAATCATGTTTTAAAGCAAAGCTAAGCTAATCCTTTTGAAATAAATTTTATTTTACCAAAGGATTAAAAAGAATAAATAGTCTGTAAAAAACCGTACACAAGTTTTCAATTAACTTAATGAAGTAGTATTTACTACAACAGGGAAAAGCAAAATAAGAAAAGAGTATATATATATATATATATATATATATATATATATATATATATATATATATATATATATATATATATGTATGTATGTATGTATGTATGTATGTATAGACAGACAGACAGACAGACAGACAGACAGACAGACAGACAGACAGACAGACAGACAGACAGACAGACAGACAGACAGACAGACAGACAGACAGACAGACAGACAGACAGACAGACAGACAGACAGACAGACAGACAGACAGACAGACAGACAGACAGACAGACAGACAGACAGACAGACAGACAGACAGACAGACATTTTAAGTAATAATAAATGTAATCATGGCAATTTTTCATTAACTGTTGGATATTTTTACAGCCAAACAGACAGATATATCTGACAGTATGCAACTCCCATTCACATCCAACTTGAGCTCTTATTTAAAGGCAGGCTGGACACCAACAAAAGATAGCAGTTATCTAGTACTTGTAGTTAGAAAGTCATCCCAATAGCACAGAGGCTCATGATAAAAGCCTTAAAGACTAATTGGTCCAGGGCTAATTTATTTAACTCTCAATATTATGCTGAAGTTTTAATTAATTATAATGTTATGAATAATTTGTAGGGAGTGAAGGTTTGTAAACTGCCCACATGCTTAACTAGGGGAGGGCGGGTGGGGCAGTTTCCCTATGGGCAACACCAGTTACATAAAAATAAAGAGTTAATTCTGAGCTGCAGGACTAAATTTACACAGTCAAAATTAGGAAAAATATCTTTATACAACAGTTTACAGACTAGTAAAAATTAAAGTTCCTTTTCAAACCTGAAGGTCTAAGGGGCAAGTGAAGTAAAGTTAACCTGTTTCTGTGACCTCAGCATTTGAAGGGATAGTGTGGTCAGCACTATGCCCAGCCACCTTTACTTTCCTTAACTTGAGTCAGGTACCCATCAGCGCTGGGATGTTCTATGGACTTTAACCAGGATTTGAACTCGAGATTTTTGGGTTAGCAGTCGTCGTATGCTCTACTGTTCGACTACGTGGTCCCATCTTTGAAGACCAATTTAACTGTTTTAAATTAAGCCTAATACAAAGTACTTACTTGCAAAATATTTTCTTCTGCACTATTGAAAAGAAAGATCACATTGTGCATTAGGGTAAAATCACTTTGAGATAATACTCTTAATATTTCCAACATAACACAGCAGCTGGCTGCATCATCTCCTGCACCTATAAAGATAGTTTTATACTACTATAGAGCTCAAATAAAATTAGCATAACTTATTTTTTAAATAGGTATGCCTTAATATCTTTTTAAAAATATGTAAATATACATCAAACAATATCAAGGATACTTATAAATATTTCTAAAAAATTTGAGTTCTGAAAAATGTTAATTCTAAATTCAGCATGTAGGTACTCTTCAATTATTTAATTAAATTCATTTTCATGTTAGTGTGCGCATAACTCAAACCGCCATACTCTAGAAAACACTTATAGAATAACTCTAACCTTGCAGGTTTAGAAATAGGCTGTTATTGCAGATACATATCTATATATATGTATGGGCTACAGAAAAACGTAACAAAAAGGAATAGCTTCAGACAATGAATATTTACCTGGACTATCAATCACACTATCATAATGACAGTTTACTAGAACACTGTTCTCAGACTGTTCAGGTGGTGACAACATCACTACAACATTTTTCAAATCTTGATACACACTTGTAAATTCCCCTACCCCAACATTGATAAAATCAAGTGTTAAACTTCCACTTGCACTCTGGACATCAATTTCCATTTTTATCTTTTGATTACGACCCTCATTCTCATTAAAAATTTGTTGAATATAGTTCAAAATGTAATTTTCTGCTTTAGAATTTGCAATGCTTCCTGAGACACGAGGACCAAACCCTGTTAACATCTCTAAATGACTTCTGGCATTTTGTTCCCTAAATTCATGAGGTCTTGAGTTTTCATTATTTTTTGGTACTGGGTAGGAGTTCATTCTTTGATGGACAAATATACTAATAAGGAGGTAAAATGTTCCTATCAACACATATGCGACAGCTGCCCTTGGGCGTGGAAAATTGGTTCTCTCACGAAGAGGACGTACATGTCTACCTGCATTAGGAAGTTGTTGAGGTTGAAGAGAATCAAAAGTATTATTGTCAGCATTGCGGAGAGAAGTGTTACTGTTAATAACAGCATCTTCTGAGTCAGGGCCTACTGTTTGACGTCGTCTTAGTGAATCTCCTATAAAATGCTGGTCTTGATCGGTATCCATTTTTTTAGATCGCTAATCTTAAATTTAAAATCAATGGGGGAAAAAACTAGATCTATACTAAGTAGTTTAGAACATGATAGTTAGATCTACATATCCAGTGGAGGATATAGATCTAGATTCTAGATACCATATCACTACTAGCTCTACTATAGAGTCTATACTGCATACAGACCACTCCACAAGCAGAGGTATAGAATTTGTATTTTGATGATGGGCCTATAGAATCTAGTACGTGTTATGTTTTGCCCTTATGAAGTTGCCGGCGGTGATTACTAACTATAGACGTCATTTTTTTTCCCCCACGACTAGATTTATAAACAATGCATTCCATAAATAGATAAAGATTTAGTATAGTCAGTTGTATGCTGGTCTACAGGCATATTGTTATATTAAGTTGGCAATTTCCTCATCTCCCCGGAGGGGGGGTGGGGAGGAACTGCAGTGTCTCCCAGAGCAATTCCACCGAAAACATAATAATATGGGCTATTTTAATTAGTGCCCCCCCCCTGGAATTTCAGTTGCCCTCCCCCCACCCAGCAAAATGAAAGAAACCCTGACCCGATCCACCCACCCTTTTTCCTTATTACCTCTCTAAAAATAATTTATGTTCACATTAATGGCAACAATCGATTTAAAACATTTGTAAATATGCCCTGTACAAAAGTATCTTTTATTAATATGCCGTTTAGTTCAGGGAATATGTCGGGTTTTTTATTTTATTTTTACAATTCAAAATTTGAAGCCTTTTAAATACTTTTGCCATTTTAGGCACATGAAAGTAAGTAGCAAACAGCAAAAGACGTTTGAAAACAATTTTAGTTATCATGCAAAAATGAAACAAAAAATCCGCCATTTTTAATTTTTCGGAATTTTTAAAAACACTAATAGTTTAATTAATTTATGCACTTATAGCAATAAAATTTAAACTGCTTATAGTTCAGTATATATTATCACTTTCATGACAACATTTTAATCATTTTAATAAATGTACTGGTGAGACTAGGTCTGGAAATTGCCCTCTTCTTAGTATTCGAACATTTTTTTAAAATTTGCATTTCTTTTTAACCATAAACCAGTTCCAGTGTGACAAAAGTTTTACTCTTACAGAAAGAACAAATACGGAAAATATGGTGGGAATTGTATTGTTAATATAAAAGTATTAGGCTTCTTGGTGCTAAAATCTGTGAAATGAGAAAAATAGCAACAATTATCAAAAAGTAGGTTACAAAATACCATTTTAGTGTAATCTGTACAGCCGATTGAAGAAAGGTTTTGGGTGTTTCCGAGGTGACGGAAAATACGTTTAACAAATAGGCTTACATGAGAAATCCAGTTTTCTAATGATGCCAAAGACAAAATGAAGACGGATATCGAACTTTTCATAGAGAACATGTAAGATGCTTTTTAAATTAATAGGGTCATAAACACTTTATTTTAAACACACTAAAAATTTGTTTTTTTTTTCTAAAAAGTTCTTATTATCTTAATTAAAAAATTGTTAAAGAATCTACAAGTTCAAGAACACCATTATGACGAAAAATCAGGAAGCTGAGCATATATCGAGAAATTCTAAGACTCTGAAAGTATTGAAGAAAAGTGCAGGTAAATCTCATACTACTGTGGCTTTAATTATATCATAAAATAAAGTTTGTTGACTTTTCGGGGGTAATGATGCTACATAATGTAGGCCTCCAAATAGTGACCAAAGATTTAACTTGTTAGAGTAGTCCTTATAATGCCTTATATTATGTGTGGCTTTTGATCAAACAGAGTCACTGCGTTTAAAAGTGACAAATTCGTAATGGTTTATTGGTATTTTTAAACACAATTAAGAAGCAACATAGGCCTACGAATCGGAACCTATAGGCCCTTTTAAGTGCGGGTTCGTGTTATAAATTAAAGGCTGATACAAAGGGCTTTTTAGTTTATATCGATCTAGAGAATTATTTACCGGATGAGATTTGTAAAGTTACCTATAGTCAGATCGGCTCAGAGCTTATATGCCAGATATGGTTTGTCATAAGGTTGTGTTCTAAACTGGCATTTAAAATATAAATATACATATAAGACATATTTTTATCATCAAATTGATACCACTACTACAACTTATGCATATGTATATTTTTTAATATACCTTATTAGAAACAAGAGAACATAAATTATTAACCATAAGATTTCTTTCACTGTACTTGTCCAAACAAGCAATATAGTTAGTTAGACAAATAACATAAGCATATTATATCATTATATTACTTTATATAGCTTTAAAATAAAATAAAAATTGAACTTTCCAGAAAAAAACATTTTAATTGCTTGGATTATATATTACAATATGAACATGGCCTAATAATTTCTATACAGATGCTGTGTGGTAGTAAAATTGATTTGGCATGCATTTTTCTTACAACCTGGGCTGCAAGCACTAAAAAAAAAGGTAGTCCATAATTCCTGTCTTAAAACAACCCTCGGCCAAAGACATTTCTGCTTTGCTGACACATAATTTATTAAATTTTACATTGCCGATGTCTTCAAAGGAACGATTTAAACCAAATGAAGGGGACTGGATCTGCCCCGATACCAAGTATAAATTCATTGTCAATTAATTTTTATTTTTTTTCTAGCTATTTTTGGATTTGGCTCACCTTACTCCTGATTACTTACCATATCTCAGTCCAATACTCAATCAGATTCCGACCCCCGAGTGTCTACACAATTTTGTTTGTATACTACTTCTACTGTATAGGATGTCAGATGTCATGATAGATAAGCGGGCTATGTAAATCCACAATTTGGGAATCTTCTTTTAAAATTTAAGGGTGTTAGATTACTGCTGTGGTAGTTAACTAAAAACACAAACATGACTAATTGTCGTAATTGACTTGCTGTCTGTACTAACACTACCACAAGCCATATAATTTATTAGGCCCTAAGTAATATTAAGAATTATTAAGCAAGTCCTACCCTAGCCCTAATTTAGTAATTTCTGATCATAGCACTAAGTCTAAAGCTGAGATTAGTGGTCATCCATTTATGATGTCCAAAAACTTTTTAGGCAAATTCTAGCAGGAAAAAGATTAGGCCTATGTTTTGCATCTTCTGTCTACCAGCCTAGGGCTGAGGTGGTGAAGCTTCTTCAGAGTAGTCAATTCAAAATCTTAAACCCTTCCACTTTTTATATCACTCACCCCCCCCCCCTCCCCACACACACACTAAGATGTGGGCATGCTTAAAAATTTAGACCTCAAAATGTGTACGCCTACGTTTTCTGTAGGCACCTACCTATTAGTTTCTAACTAATAAACAGATATATTTTCAGTAGGCCTATCTAATCTGTTTATTTTTAGGCCTAAAAAATTAAAATTAGAAAACTATAGGCCTAATAAATGTCGGAGTAAAGATTTTGTTTTTGAGAGATTTTTCCCATTACTAACCAAAAACTCCTGTAAAGTAGGCCTATTAAACACCCTGACCCCTATCCATGTGGTCATCATAAATTGATGAACCCTTATGATTCTATCAACAATCTAGACTCTAGACCTAACTTAATATTTTCAGAAATCATCTGACATCAGTATTACCATTACTTCATCATAGCATAGAAAATATTTACTATGATGCTTCATCTAACAAAAATTATTTTAAATTTTTTTTAGATGTGGCAATGTTAATTTTGCACGACGACCTGAATGCAACAAATGTGGGAAAAGTAAGTAAAAATATCTGTTTATTATTTAGTTAAGAAGGTCTAGCAGTAGCAGAATGGAGATCAAATAGTAAATTAAAAAAAAATTCCAAATGAATTTAAATATGTTGCCACTATAATACTATTATTATATTATGGCTTAATTAAATTCTGTTTACTCTGTTGGTGTTCACAGCTATTACTAAAACATGTTGTGATTTAGTGTTATTGAAATCTTTTATTTTTGTGTTAAAGATCGTAAAGAAGGGACTGTTTTTAAAAAAGGTGGGACAGAAATAGGCAAGCAGTTAGCAGAGAAAAGTAAAGGGCTATTTAGTGCAGAGGATTGGCAGTGTAAAAGGTAATAATATAACATACAATTGATTCAGTTTTAATTCAAATATGAATGCAATGTGTGTGGCATAGAGATACACTTATCATTTCAGCTGTGGAAATGTGAACTGGGCCAGACGTATGACATGTAACATGTGTAATGCTCCTAAGTATGGCAGAGTTGAGCAACGTACAGGCTTTGGGGGAGGTTACATGGAAAGAGATGAGGTGATAGAATACAACAGGAGAGAAGAATCGGATGATGAGTATGATGAGGTACCTAGTGCAGCTTAGGACTAAGATAAATATCAAACGAATGGCAATTGTAAAATTAAATTATATAATAGATATTATATATATATTAATATATATATATATTTATATATAGAGTTGACAATTGAAAAATACAATTGGCATTTTGTTTTAAAATTCAAAAGTTTGGTCGGAAAAAGAAGAAATTTAGAGGAATGAGAAATAGCACGGAAGAAGCAAGTAATGGTAGTAAACAGCCAGAGGACAAAATTCAAGATGAGGGTGATGAAGAGGAGGAAGATGATGAAGACGGTGATATTTCTAAGTACAAGCTTGATTCAGACGAGGTTTTAATTTTTTTTTTAAATTCTAAACTTACTCATAAGTTTTAGGCTTATTATATATATATATTTTTTTTTTAGCAATTGCTACAGTTAAAATAATATTGTAATGTAGAATAGTTTTAAAACCTTTTTGAATTGTTTTGCAGGAGGAAGATGATGGTGATGTTTCAAAGTATAAGCTGGACAGTGATGGAGAAGATGATGAAAAGAAAGACTCAGACTCATCACATAAAAATTCATCCAGTTCAAGTTCATCTAGCTCTAGTTCCAGCTCCCGGTCTAAGTCTTTGTCCAGGTCTCCCAAGTCTCGGTCCAGGTCTGACTCGCCAGAATCAAGATCGCGCTCACACTCTGGAAGTAGAAAACTATCTCATTCACGCAGTCGAAAGCGATCTCGTTCCAGCAGTAGAAAACGCTCTCGATCTGGCAGCAGAAAGCGCAGATCACGATCTAGGTCCAGGTAAAACCAGGGTGTAACAACTCTAGGTAAACCCTACAAGGTCAATATCAGTTTTCATAATTCTGTTGTTCTGTATTGACAGGTTGGCGTACTCTGTGTGCTTGTTACTTTGGTGTAAACCATATGTTTTAATCATTTGATTTCAGTGCAGCTAGTTGTTCTAGCTCTGTTGCTAGAGCTTTGTTTTTCTTGTTCACATTTTTTGATTGGATATGAATTTTGCAATGCCAGATGATGTGCCAGTGCTTTAATCCTCTCAAAGGATTTAATACTTTGAAACCCAGAGTACTAGTGGGGATGTTTGTAAAAGTTCATTGGGCTTTTTTTTTAAGTCTGACATTCAGTAAATTTAATAATTTTTAAGAAAATGTTTAAATATACATTTTGGAAATGATTATATACTTAATTTAAAAAGTTCTATTTCTTAACTGTAAAATTACTGTTCACATTTGAATCACTAGAATGTAGCGCAGTTTCAAAGTATAAAGTTAGATTGAGAAGTAAATGATCTTCTTCTGTGCCATACAGTTTCAAACCTGATGATTATTCCTAGTTTTAAAGCATTTGTGCAACCCAATTTACTTTTTTTTAACATCAGGTCTGGAGATAAGGACATAAAGAAAGGACATCAAGACCATTCAAGCTCTTCTGGTTCCAGGTCGAGGTCCCGCTCTCCTCATTCTGGCTCGAAACGGTCGAGGTTTGATTTTGGGCTGAGTGACATATGTCATCAGGCTTTTATGTTGTGTTTTGTTTAACTTTTTTTTGACAACACTGGAAGTAAACTATTCCCCACAGCTGTATGTTTCTAGGATTTGAATAAACCATCATTTTATATCATTTAGTTGTTTTTTTTAATACATTTTTTAAAAAGTTTATCTGTGAAGGACTCACATCAAAACAAAATACATACGCTTGGGGAATTTTTTATTTTTTTATTTATTTTATAGTTAAAATGTATGTTGTTGATTTTGTTAACTTTTAATTTTTACATTTTTTTAACAGGCGTTAAAGACTGAGTAAAGTATAATTGAGCTGCAGGATTGATTTGAGTAAAGTACGTTCAGCTGCAGGATTTGACTGCCACCACGATTCTCCCTTGTGAGCTAAATATTTTGTAAGATTATTATAACTTTTATTAGCCTGCAATCTATGTTGTAATGTTCTAATTGATCATGGTCCTTGTAATCTGTCATTAATACATTGCTGTCATCCTTTCCATTTCCTTGCTAATGCAATAAACAAAAATTAAAAGAAAGGATGATACCCTATCATGAAACATGATGTGTAGACTACTTGGAGAAATTTGTATCTTATTAAATGATAGAATATTTGCTTCTCATGGTGTAATTAGGAGGAAAATACTGCAGTATTATTTTTCGGTTAGAATCTATGATGAAATGCCATGCTGTTTTAAGTGCGGTACAAACTGGGTCTCTACAAGAAAAGCTAGGTTAGGGAGTTAGTTTGATGAATGAATGCCTGTTCTAAAGCTTGTACTGTGGTGTATCTGGTGTAAATATCAACTGCTAGTCTTCCATGGTGAAAAGGATGTTTTTTTCTCAACCCAAGCTAACATTCATTATAGTACCAAATCTTATATCATCTAGTTCAACATACCGGATTTTTAATAGATTGTAAGTGTAGACTAGTTTTAAACTACTAATCTCAGGTAGGATGATTTTGTCGCTGTTTTAACAACTTTATATCGGTTTACCCTTGAATTTGGTGGTATTTGGGTGAATACAGAAAACTGGTTGTTTTACTTTGTAATGACATGTTTAAAAATATTGAAATATTTTTACATTTAGATATGTGAATAATGTACAGTTATGTGAATGACAAAAATTCATGTGGAAATCTGTGAACTGTGTCAGCTGAGTTTTGCTACGAGCTTTAAATAACTGACCATTGATTGTAGCTTTTATGTCCTAGTGGTTTTTGTTGTTACTACTTCAACAATAAATGTTTACTGAATACTTGTCTGCTATTTTAACATCTTTTGTGTTTCTCATGTTGGTTCTATATGACACAATGTGGCAGTGACTAATGGCAGAATTAAGAACTGAATACAGTTCCGGTAGTTGATCAAAGATAGCGGACACTCAGACACTCACTACCAGTTACTCAGTTGTTTCTCACTGCTACATGAGTGGCACAGACGTTCAAACTGCCTTCTTGCATGACTCCCTAATTCAAACTGAACATTTGGATACAAGATTTTATTTACCATTTTGAGTTCACTTTCCTAATTAATATACTGGAACTAAAAATAAAATGAACAGCATCTTCGCTGTAGATTAAAACAAAGGAGTTAATGAGTGCCTGTGGATGAAAAAAAATTTTTCTAGAGAATTTTCCTAGTGTAGTATTGTGCCAAAGTAATAAAATACATGTATACGCTATAAATGAAAGATAGTCAATTTAACATGAGCGTTGATGAGATTTGTAGCAGTGAAGTGGTTCTGGTGGATCATCTGTTACATCAATATAAATCACATAAAATGTACAGTTTTGATACACCGGAGGTCAAACTGCTGCAAGTCAGGAACACGTGAACAATATTTAATCCTGTATCAAAGGAGAATGACAAATTTGGTTTTGAGGGTAAGGTAAGCGCTGTGAGGTCATATGTTCAAATCAACTACTGGAATTAAAAAAACAAACATTTTACATGAACGCGAAATATAAATAACATAGTTCATGCTGTTGTATCTGCTTAAAATAATACATGTACACCTATACATAATATATAAAAGTATAGTATTTCATTAAGTAAAAAAAAATTCCGAACAGCAGTTTCTTTCACCGTCAGATCATGTCTAACTAAAGAAACAATTGCACTGTGTGCTTTGGTCGTGAGTGATCTCTGTAAACTTTTCTCAAGGCATCAAAGATCTTGTATCACGGGGCAGGTGACGGCAAAAGTCTGAAATGATGTCAAGCCAAATCAGAGACTGGTCTAACTTGACCAGTACGTTTCAAAAGCCCTCCACTTAGAAAAAAATGTCCCACCCTAAGAAGCCCCTAAATTGACTGGCTTATAACCGATCTTTGTTTTTATAATTTCAAAATGCCATGGGGTGATCTTACAAAGTATTTAAGGGGAATTTAGGTGGTGTTTCTACTTTGTAAACATTCTTAGGCCAGGGTAGGAAGAGAAGCAATCTGCCAAACATTCCCGCCACAGCACAGCGGCAAGCAGACCTCGCAGATGTAAGAAAGGATAGGTTATGCGCTGGTTATTTCAAGTAGACTATATCGAACATTGGCCAAAGTTCTGGGTGAAATGACTGGCCAATTCAGGAACTGGCTAAACTTTGAGCTTTGTTGTGTGTAGGCTGTTGTGTAAAACCTTAATTAAACATGGGTTACAAACCTAAAAAGGAAGTTGAAAAAAATACGTTAAGTTCAATATTTACAGTTGAAAAGAAAAAATGTACAACGGATTGTAAATACAAGGAAAGTTCAAAGTTCCAGATTTTATGGATGAGGAAGGAGACGAATATTTAATATAAACTAACCTCGGCACTCGGCAAATGATTTTACAGTACACAACAACTGTGCAAACAAATATCAAATTAATTTTTTCACATGGATATAAATGTATAAAAATAGAAAATTGTTATTTTATTATGTACCGCATTTCTAACAATAAAACATGAGCTAAATATAACAACGATTTAAACACAACTTTTTCTCTAGGCCTACAATAGGACTACGAGGCCCAAACTAAGGTGGGTGAACCCCGCATATCCCACAAATGCGAATATCGAGTCTAAATGCACTCACTGGATCAATAAAACAGCAATTATTTCATGAATACTTGTACACTGGATTAGCTGAACAGAACATCACTATATTTAACGACATACTTGACTTGTCACTATGATTATAAAACTAACGCACACAACTATTGGTAAACATGACTGTGCACTCTAAGGAAGCTTCAGTATCGATATCATGAGGATAATAAGCGGTTTCACTTGCCAGGTTGGATTTGGTAGCATGTAAATAACGATTACTTTCTTTTGATATTTTATGCATACATTGTAATTTACATAAATGAAATGAAAATAAAACAAGTTTTTTTTCTAGATATAAAACGCAAAGTATAAATAGAAAACATGGCCGACTTTGGAATATTTTCCATCCTCCTACATAGATGTGCATGTAGTTTTTTTTTTCAAATGAAATTAATATTAAATATCACAACCTTTGAAGTTCCTGATCCCCCCCCCACACACACACACTTTATGCTCCCTTTTTAATATGTATTTTTTAAGTGCCTTTAATACTTAAAGTATATTAAGTATATATATATATATATATATATATATATATATATATATATATATATATATATATATATATATATATATATATATATATATATATATATATACTTACATACACATACATATATATTAAAACATTAATGCCATTGCCGTAGTTGTATGGCTTATGTGTACATACAAAAATATGGGCACTCACCTCTACAAGTACTTTTTTAAAATAAGTTAAAAACATTGCACATTTACAACTAAAGTTTTTAAAAACAAAGTTCAAGACAATGTGCCAAATGTACAGAAATGCAATACAGTCGTATATACATAGAAACGTTTTTTTGTTCACAATCAGGTCACCGCTCAACACATCAAGAGATAAGTATCAATCGCCATCGCTAAAACCTCACAAGTAACATTATCAAGATTTTAGTGTATGGGAACGGCGCCAAGCTTGCTTGTAGTATTATTAATCCAAACTTAAAACATATATCTGAGGCATTATAAAACTTTAAACACAGTACATGTAGTTATGTAATTTAGGCATTCTGTAGAATAAAAAAATAGCAACACACACACACACACACACACACAGAGGCGTAGCGACCCTTCCCGGCGCCCGGGGACAAACTTTTCGATTTGCACCCCCCCTCAAGATTTTGATTTGCACCCCCCCCTCAAACTTTCGATTTACACCCCCCCTCGAGATTTTGATTTGCAACCCCCCCCCTCAACTTTTCAATTTATTTTTCCAACCCATTTTGGCGCCCCCTAAGCTCGGCGCCCGGGGACATATGTCCCCCTCCCGCCCCCCCCTCGCTACGCTACTGCATATATATATATATATATATATATATATATATATATATATATATATATATATATATATATATATATATATATATATATATATATATATACACAATGTCATGAAGTCGTCTCTACCTCAGAAATATTACTCTTCAACCCTGGTAGCACAGGCGAGAATCATTTGGTGATTTCTACAACAGGAAGTTCCTAATACTGACAGTACCGGACAACACCACTAAATATTGGAGTTCTAATACTGACAGTACCGGACAACACCACTAAGTATTGGAGTTCTAATACTGACAGTACCGGACAACACCACTAAATATTGGAGTTCTAATACTGACAGTACCGGACTACACCACTAAATATTGTAGTTCTAATACTGACAGTACCGGACAACACCACTAAATATTGGAGTTCTAATACTGACAGTACCGGACAACACCACTAAATATTGGAGTTCTAATACTGACAGTACCGGACAACACCACTAAATATTGGAGTTCTAATACTGACAGTACTGGACAACACCACTAAATATTGGAGTTCTAATACTGACAGTACTGGACAACACCACTAAATATTGGAGTTCTAATACTGACAGTACCGGACAACAGCATTAAATATTGAAGTTCTAATATTGACAGTACCGGACAACACCACTAAATATTGGAGTTCTAATACTGACCGAGCCAGGATTTCTAGAAAAATATTTTTTAAAGTGACATTGAAGTATGGAATATTTTATGTTGCTATTTTAAGCATTTTAGAAACAATATGTTGTGAAGTAGTTAATGTATGTTTGACAAAACAATTTTGACATAACTATCTTGGTTAAAAAACTGATTTGTGAAGTCAAGTAGAGATGGGGGAGTATTGAACAAAAGCACACAGCGGCCTAGATGTTGAATATTAAACACGGACGAATCCAATGGTAAGTGGGCTGGGTAACATCACACAGCTTACACATACATTGTACATCTCGCCTTCTGTCTGCCAAGCCCTAAATCTGTACACGCCATCTTTCCCATCATTCTTCTAAACTCTTAAATAAATAATTATCTCGATTTTTATACATGAAATGGTTATCTCACTAAATGTGACTTCTTGTTCAAGAGCTTGCCGACTTGCGGATTTGCCAGGTTGACGAAAGTTAATGTTGGCCGTGGTTACCAGGTTGGCTTAATGGAGCCTAATGCTTGTCAGTTTTTGACCAACAAACTGTACACAGTCGCGCAGCACCGGCGACTTTTGTAATAACATCAACATATGAAATGACGTCAATCGGTTATGGAATGCCATTCAAGGGTATCAGGAGCACCGTGTTTGCTGTCAACTTTGTACAGATGCCATTGTGTCAAGTATGGGATGTCAAGTTCTATACATTGACCACAACAAGTGGACACACGGCCCGTCACTATAAAATGGGCTGACCACTGCTGACACTGCTTTGTCGTATCAACGTCTTCACCTGTCTCCGTACCTGGCAGTAGCAAACGGACAACAACACCGTCAAAATAGACAGCCCTATACACGCCGCTATGAGGATCCAGCTGCCTGATATATGGCTACCGATATAAGGGGAGGATCTCTTCATCAAATCGAGGCTGATGTTCGTCTGCTTGAAAATTTTCGCTTCCGCCTCTTTCAGTAAATGGACGTCTTTTCGCAACTGGTTTAGATACAGGTTGGGAACATGGCGATTCCAGAATTCCATTTTTTCCGTTTTGAACGACATCTTGGACCGCATGTGAACGTGGTGGTCTTTAGACGTGATCTGCGTGTACACCGGTGACGCCTTAGTGTACGGTGTCATGTGAAAATGTTCCTGTGGTACTAAAGATGGCAGCCTGTCAAATAAACAAAACAAATCCGTTTATTTAGAAAAGGACACAAATTTAAAAAGAAAGTTTATAACTATGAGTACAACACTTGTATGTTTACACAATCAGCAGAAGTATAAAAATGTATGGGCTAATCTACACCAATACGATCCCTTGATTTCATGACGTCATTACAGATTTTTTTTTGTACGGACTAGACATCTTCTACATACGGGAGATTATAGTATAGCTGTAACTGTTAACCTTTTATTGATTTTACAATGACATTAAACTATATATAAATTCTGCATAAATTAAATATAAATGCTTGCACATATTCAGACTGGGATAAATGAATTTTAAACAATTGCGAGACCACGCATAGTGATATGAGACCACACCAAAAAGCCATTCATTTTGCTGACGTCTTTCCACGCGAGGTCAACAAGAATAGAACACAATAGCGCTGCGTGACGTCACACCGAATTGGGGTGAGTGCGTGTCATGTGAGATTGTCCGTGACGTCATCATTGGTCATTCCCAAACCACACGACAAGATGCACCTCTAAACGCGCGATGAGCAACGGTCTAAATGTGCTCACCCATTTTGTGCGAAGTTTGCCCACATCTGCATGAGTTTCTCCGACATGTTTTGGTCCGTGCCGTCGTACCGGAAGTTTCCGTAGCCGGTGATTGGGTAGCCGGACAGGTAGAAAAGCTCTGCGCCGTGAATGACCCCTGGAAAAAAAAAGTTTAAAAACGTAAATAACAATCTAGTTTTGTTATAGTTTTTTTGTTATCTAGTTATGTCGTTTGGGTATAAAGTACAACACGCCACTAGAGAAACATTTGTCGCTTAGATATAAAGTACAACACGCCACTTAGTACAGACTAATTCTGTTTGTTTTTAAGTTTGACAAAATGAAGCGTGGGATGCGCATTTGCATCGTTCATTAATTATTCATTGGACGTAAACAGTTATTTAATGATACAGACTCTCTACAAGACAATTAAAGACACAGACTCTCTACAAGACAGTTAAAGACACAGACTCTCTACAGTTAAAGACACAGACTCTCTACAATTAAAGACAGACTCTCTACAAGACAATTAAAGACACAGACTCTCTACAATTAAAGACAGACTCTCTACAAGACAATTAAAGACACAGACTCTCTACAGTTAAAGACACAGACTCTCTACAGTTAAAGACACAGACTCTCTACAATTAAAGACAGACTCTCTACAAGACAATTAAAGACACAGACTCTCTACAATTAAAGACAGACTCTCTACAAGACAATTAAAGACACAGACTCTCTACAGTTAAAGACACAGACTCTCTACAGTTAAAGACACAGACTCTCTACAATTAAAGACAGACTCTCTACAAGACAATTAAAGACACAGACTCTCTACAAGACAGTTAAAGACACAGACTCTCTACAAGACAGTTAAAGACACAGACTCTCTACAGTTAAAGACACAGACTCTCTACAGTTAAAGACACAGACTCTCTACAGTTAAAGACACAGACTCTCTACAATTAAAGACAGACTCTCTACAAGACAATTAAAGACACAGACTCTCTACAAGACAGTTAAAGACACAGACTCTCTACAGTTAAAGACACAGACTCTCTACAATTAAAGACAGACTCTCTACAGTTAAAGACACACTCTCTACAGTTAAAGACAGACTCTCTATAGTTAAAGACAGACTCTACACTTAAAGACAGACTCTCTACAGTTAAAGACATACTCTCTACAGTTAAAGACACAGACTCTCTACAATTAAAGACAGACTCTCTACAATTAAAGACAGACTCTCTACAATTAAAGACAGACTCTCTACAGTTAAAGACAGGCTCTCTACAATTAAAGACAGACTCTCTACAATTAAAGACACAGGCTCTCTACAATTAAAGACAGACTCTCTACAATTAAAGACAGACTCTCTACAATTAAAGACACAGACTCTCTACAATTAAAGACAGACTCTCTACAGTTAAAGACAGACTCTCTACAATTAAAGACACAGACTCTCTACAATTAAAGACGCAGGCTCTCTACAATTAAAGACAGACTCTCTACAATTAAAGACAGACTCTCTACAATTAAAGACAGACTCTCTACAATTAAAGACAGACTCTCTACAATTAAAGACAGACTCTCTACAATTAAAGACAGACTCTCTACAATTAAAGACAGACTCTCTACAATTAAAGACTGACTCTCTACAATTAAAGACGCAGGCTCTCTACAATTAAAGACAGACTCTCTACAATTAAAGACAGACTCTCTACAATTAAAGACACAGACTCTCTACAATTAAAGACGCAGGCTCTCTACAATTAAAGACAGACTCTCTACAATTAAAGACAGACTCTCTACAATTAAAGACACAGACTCTCTACAATTAAAGACAGACTCTCTACAGTTAAAGACAGACTCTCTACAGTTAAAGACAGACTCTCTATAGTTAAAGACAGACTCTCTACAATTAAAGACAGACTCTCTACAATTAAAGACACAGACTCTCTACAATTAAAGACAGACTCTCTACAATTAAAGACACAGACTCTCTACAATTAAAGACAGACTCTCTACAATTAAAGACAGACTCTCTACAATTAAAGACACAGACTCTCTACAATTAAAGACAGACTCTCAACAATTAAAGACAGACTCTCTGCTATTAAAGACCTACCACCGAACTCGTCGTAGACGGACGAGTAGTCGTAGTTGTAGAAGTAGACGGTGACGTTTCTGTCTACCAGCAGGTCAGCGGTCATCTGGGTCGGTGCCGCGATAAAGTAGTCACCCACAATCTGAAAACATGGTTTAGACCGTCTTAAAAGTCACCCACAATCTGAAAACATGGTTTGGATAGTCTTAAAAGTCCCCCACAATCTGAAAACATGGTTTAGACCGTCTTAAAAGTCACCCACAATCTGAAAACATGGTTTGGATAGTCTTAAAAGTCCCCCACAATCTGAAAACATGGTTTAGACTGTCTTAAAAGTCCCCCACAATCTGAAAACATGGTTTAGACCGTCTTAAAAGTCCCCCACAATCTGAAAACATGGTTTAGACCGTCTTAAAAGTCCCCCACAATCTGAAAACATGGTTTAGACCGTCTTAAAAGTCCCCCACAATCTGAAAACATGGTTTAGACTGCCTTAAAAGTCCCCCACAATCTGAAAACATGGTTTAGACCGTCTTAAAAGTCCCCCACAATCTGAAAACATGGTTTAGACCGTCTTAAAAGTCCCCCACAATCTGAAAACATGGTTTAGACCGTCTTAAAAGTCCCCCACAATCTGAAAACATGGTTTAGACCGTCTTAAAAGTCCCTCACAATCTGAAAACATGGTTTAGATCGTCTTAAAAGTCCCCCACAATTTGAAAACATGGTTTAGACCGTCTTAAAAGTCCCCCCCCCCCCCCACAGTATGAAAATATATTTTAAAATGAATACAACGAGCCTTAATTAGGGGACCAATTAACAGAACAATCAGCAACTTACTTCAATAAAGCCTTTTCTTATTTCATCGTCTTTGAAGTCATATGGCCATCGGTAGTACTGTTCCAAAACATTCTCTGAAATAAACATAAAGATATATACATGTAAATAGTGAATGTATATATGTATTTATATATATTTGTGTGTGTGTGTTTAAGTTATATTAGCTCTGGCTTTAGATGTTTAATTTACTAGCGCGTGAATCTAAAGTTTACAGATTTCGTCAAGGAATCGAAGCCTACCCAAGTTTCAAGGGTTACATCATTGGTAAAACACAATCATTACAAGAATTCGATGTTCGGAGCTGATCATTACAATAATTTGGTGTTATTGCCGCTGATAACACGAGACACAGACGAGCCACGGACGAGCCCCCACACAACACCCCCCCCCCCCCCCGTCTAATCCTAGAAAGGCAGCACTGTGAAGGTGGAACCTGCAATTAACCCAGAAACACAGCCAGGGCGACCCGTACTCCTCGCACGTCACACCGATCAATGGGGGGGGGGGGGCGATCAATGGGGGGGGGGGGGGGAAATCTCTGCTCACGCGTACGTTTGGCCTACAGTGCTCGCGATGACGTCAAACAACAACAACAACAGAAAACAAAATACAATAACAACAGACAACAGACAACAGACGACAAACAGCAGAACAGAACTGCAGACAACAAAATACAACAAACAACAGACAACAATTTCGTCGTATTTAGCCCAGAGTTAAGGTTCACCTATGAGTGATATCTTGCCTCTTCAACCACCCCCTTTCTTCCCACACCTCACAACCACAGCCGTATATCGACTAAAGAGATCAGAATCACCTAAAATCACACGACAAACGTCACCTCGCTCCCCGAACAATAATCCTGACACAAATCCACATGGATTTGTTATCTCCAGTGGCGTCGCTAGGTTTGGTGTCACCCGGTGCGGCACTTTGTGGTATCACCCCCCCCCCCCCCAAGAAAAAAGGATATATATATATATATATATATATATATATATATATATATATATATATATATATATATATATATATATATATATATATATATATATGTGTGTGTGTGTGTGTGTCGGCCTCTATAGGCGTATAATATATGCCGCATACACGTACATGTATGTTCATAAGCTTTAATCACTGCACACTTAACAGTACCAATGTTTATCTGTTGTCTGTTAATAATACAGTTGGATGTAGCATTGTTTTCTCTTTAGTTAGTACTGTCACGTCATATTGTGTCACCCCCACCCTCTTGTAATAATTGTCGATTTGTACATAAAATTCTATTTAACTTATCATTAATAAAACTAGCAAAAAGCAATTTTCTTCTGTACATTTAGCAATTTTTTTTACCATGGTGTTCTCCTTAAATGGTGTCACCCGGCGCGGTCCGCACCCCCGCCCCGCCCTCGCTACGCCTCTGGTACAAAGTTTCTCAACACCACCTCCCCCCCTTCGTAGTATAATGCCCCAACAATCAGACAATTCACTAATTAGGTGCGTGACGTCATTTACGTACGACCCTCCTCCCACCACTGGTTTAGACCAATCGTTGGCTAGTTTGACCAGCGTCCACACCGACCTGATCTCCCCTCCTGGGAAATATAACGAAACATTGTTAGTTGCTTGCATTGTTGGTGTGTTGGTTGGTTGGTTGGTTGGTGTGTTAGTTGGTTGCATTGTTGGTGTGTTGGTTGGTTGGTTGGTTGGTGTGTTAGTTGGTTGCATTGTTGGTGTGTTGGTTGGTTGGTTGGGGATATTCCCGAACGCAACATTAATTTGTTGCTGCGTTTGGCGGTTGTTAGATTTTACTTTAAAAATCCTACACTCCGGAAATTCCCAAACATAACATTGATTTGTATTAGCCGTATCGACCAACGACCGGTTAAGCCGGAACAAAAAACAAAACCCAACGACCGTTGAACGACCGTGCCCGGGTTAACTGCTCTAGTCGCCACCGGCTGCAACATTATTTTCCCATTGATGTGAGGCAGACAGATGGGCGTGGCAACTTCCGGTCTAGTCGACAAGAGGTGCCAGTTTATTGTAGTCTCGTAAGACTGACAGATCGATGGAGGGTCGATCACGGACGATTCGTGGGTCAACTTGCCTAATTAGGGTTGCCTAATGATAGATTGGTTGGTGTCTGCTCAGTTGCCGAGCTGGTCGGTGATACAAGGGTGTTAGTGTGGGGTACTTGTAATACAAGTTTTAGTTGGTGTGGGGTACTTGTAATACAAGTTTTAGTTGGTGTGGGGTACTTGTAATACAAGTTTTAGTTGGTGTGGTGTACTTGTAATACAAGTTTTAGTTGGTGTGGGTACTTGTAATACAAGTTTTAGTTGGTGTGGGTACTTGTAATACAAGTTTTAGTTGGTGTAGGGTACTTGTAATACAAGTTTTAGTTGGTGTGGGGTACTTGTAATACAAGTTTTAGACAGCTTAGTGTCGGTATGCTTGTCCGTTTTAATGTATGCCTGTCTTGATGTCTGTCGCTGTTAAAGTCTGTCATGATAGACTTCTGTCACGATGGCCCACTGTCATCATGGCCCGCTGTTATGATGGCCTACTGTCACAATGGCCCACTGTTATGATGGCCTACCGTCACAATGGCCCACTGTCACAATGGCCTACTGTCACGATGGCCCGCTGTTAAATTTTGTAGTATTAATCCAAACTTTAAACAGATACCTGAGGCATCATACAACTTGAAACACAAAACATTCAGTTACGTAATTGAGTTGAATGTTACCTATGGTAGTTACGTAATTGAGTTGAATGTTACCTATGGTAGTTATATAATTGAGTTGAATGTTACCTATGGTAGTTACGTAATTGAGTTGAATGTTACCTATGGTAGTTACGTAATTTAGTTGAATGTTACCTATGGTAGTTACGTAATTTAGTTGAATGTTACCTATGGTAGTTACGTAATTTAGTTGAATGTTACCTATGGTAGTTACGTAATTTAGTTGAATGTTACCTATGGTAGTTACGTAATTTAGTTGAATGTTACCTATGGTAGTTATGTAATTGAGTTGAATGTTACCTATGGTAGTTAGGTAATTAAGTTGAATGTTACCTATGGTAGATGGTAGTTATGTAATTTGGTTCAATGTTACCTATGGTAGTTACGTAATTTAGTTGAATGTTACCTATGGTAGTTATGTAATTTAGTTGAATGTTACCTATGGCAGTTAGTAATTTAGTTGAATGTTACCTATGGTAGTTATGTAATTGAGTTGAATGTTACCTATGGTAGTTATGTAATTAAGTTGAATGTTACCTATGGTAGTTATGTAATTGAGTTGAATGTTACCTATGGTAGTTATGTAATTGAGTTGAATGTTACCTATGGTAGTTAGGTAATTAAGTTGAATGTTACCTATGGTATTGGTAGTTATGTAATTGAGTTGAATGTTACCTATGGTAGTTAGGTAATTAAGTTGAATGTTACCTATGGTATTGGTAGTTATGTAATTGAGTTGAATGTTACCTATGGTAGTTATGTAATTGAGTTGAATGTTACCTATGGTAGTTATGTAATTAAGTTGAATGTTACCTATGGTAGTTATGTAATTGAGTTGAATGTTACCTATGGTAGTTATGTAATTTAGTTGAATGTTACCTATGGTAGTTATGTAATTTAGTTGAATGTTACCTATGGTAGTTATGTAATTGAGTTGAATGTTACCTATGGTAGTTATGTAATTGAGTTGAATGTTACCTATGAGGCTCCTGATGTCCGGCAGGTCAACGCTCAGGCCACTCATCACGGCCAGCAGACGAGGCAGACCTGTCCGGCCCACGCCGAAGTTGTTCAACAGGGGGTCGGCTGCGAGAGATCAGCAAGTTCAAGGTCAAACACAACAAGTTGAGATTTGTGAACACAACAAGTTGACATTTGTGAACACAACAATTTGACATTTGTGAACACAACAAGTTGACATTTGTGAACACAAGATGACATTTGTGAACACAACAAGTTGACATTTGTGAACACAATAAGTTGACATTTGTGAACACAACAAGTTGACATTTGTGAACACAAGTTGACATTTGTGAACACAACAAGTTGACATTTGTGAACACAATAAGTTGACATTTGTGAACACAACAAGTTGACATTTGTGAACACAATAAGGTGACATTTGTGAACACAACAAGTTGACATTCGTGAACACAACAAGTTGACATTTGTGAACACAATAAGTTGACATTTGTGAACACAACAAGTTGACATTTGTGAACACAATAAGTTGATATTTGTGAACACAACAAGGTGACATTTGTGAACACAACAAGGTGACATTTGTGAACACAACAAGTTGACATTTGTGAACACAACAAGTTGACATTTGTGAACACAACAAGTTGACATGTGTGAACACAACAAGTTGACATTTGTGAACACAATAAGTTGATATTTGTGAACACAACAAGGTGACATTTGTGAACACAACAAGGTGACATTTGTGAACACAACAACTTGACATTTGTGAACACAACAAGTTGACATTTGTGAACACAACAAGTTGACATGTGTGAACACAACAAGGTGACATTTGTGAACACAACAACTTGACATTTGTGAACACAACAAGTTGACATTTGTGAACACAACAAGTTGACATTTGTGAACACAACAAGTTGACATTTGTGAACACAACAAGTTGACATTTGTGAACACAACAAGTTGACATTTGTGAACACAATAAGTTGACATTTGTGAACACAACAAGTTGACATTTGTGAACACGACATGTTTAGTTTGATGAACACGAGCAGTTTAGAAAACAAAAGTTTGAGCTGTATTAAAACAAAAGTTTGAGCTGTATTAAAACAAAACTTTGAACTGTATGAAAACAAAAGTTTGAACTGTATGAAAACAAAACTTTGAACTGTATGAAAACAAAACTTTGAACTGTATGAAAACAAAACTTTGAACTGTATGAAAACAAAACTTTGAACTGTATGGAAATAAAACTTTGAGCTGTATGAAAACTACAAGTCAAGACCTACGACAATGTGTATCAAGAGAGATAACACTGTCCACACAAAATGGGTCGAATACTGTTATAGGACCCACATACCTAGAATGACCCACATACTTACAATAAAACTCACATACTCGCAATAAGTAACACATACCTACGGAGTGGTCTAGCGGTAGAGAGCTGGACTGCTAACCCGTTAGTCTCGAGTTCGAATCCGGGTTCAAGTCAGTAGACCGTACCTGAGTCCACCCAACTCTGATGGGTACCTAACTCACGTTAGGGAGAGTAAAGGCGGCTGGGCATAGTGCTGACCACACTATCTCTTCATATGCCGAGGTCACAGAAACAAGTGAACTACTTCACTTGCCCCATAGACCGTCAGGATTGAAAGGGAAACTTTACTTTACTTTACTACCTACACTAAGACCCACACACATACAATAAGAAACACCTACATTAAGACCCAAATACCTACACTAAAACCTACGTGCCTACAAAAAGACCAACACACCTATAAAACGACCCACTTACCTACAATAAGACCCACACACCTGCGATAAAAACCACATACCTACAATAAGACCCACTCACCCGCTACAAGACCCACGTACCTGCTATAAGACCCACATACCTGCTATAAGACCCACATACCTGCTATAAGACCCTCGTCAGTTGTGGTGCCTGTAAGAATCTCCTGACCGTTGATCTCACCTGTCGCTGCCAGACGCTCAGGTGTGTCAGGTAAAACTCGGCCATCGACCACTGGTCTAAAGGGCGGCACCAGCGATACTGGGTGCTGGGAATAGAGGGGTCATAGGTTAACTGACCAGTACACAACAGAGGGTCATAGGTTAACAGACCAGTACACAACAGAGGGTCATAGGTTAACAGACCAGTACACTAACAATTACAAAGAAACTTGTAACTGCAGTTTTTGTAAAGACAAAAAGACTAAAGAGAGCCGATAAATATGATTTGACTTTCTCAATAAAGAAATGTTAAGCTTTCCACGTCTATCAAATGCTGTTAGTGTTATAAATAAAACAACGAATCAGTCTCCAGCCGTCAGACAACTTCCGGTCTAGATTTGTTGTCGACCAGCAGACGATATAGCGCGAGCTTGTCAGTGTACGGCCACCTCGGATATTATGGACGGCCACCTCGGATATTATGGACGGCCACCTCGGATATTATTTATGAGAGTACATCGGGACTTCCCGCTGAGATAGCCGCAATGAAAAGTTCGTGTTTCAAAAACCTACTGATGAATTTATGGATTATTTTGTTTCTAGTTCCTATAGCTTTAAAATCTTGGAAGCGTAGCAGGGGGTACCTAAACTGTTGAGTACTTTATATATATATATATATATATATATATATATATATATATATATATATATATATATATATATATATATATATATATATATATATATATATATATATATATATATCAGATGGGACTCACGAGACTACGAGATCCCAAAATTGTAGTTCAGGCAAACAGAACAGTCAAAGCTGACAAAAAGTACAATTTCGATACATAAACAGCCAATTTTCTAACAAAATTAAGGTAATGTTTCCAGCGAAAGTTTTTTCAAACTTTGAATGTCATAAAAGGAGGATACATCCATATGCCATAAAGGGGTAATATCAGTGGCGTAGCGAGGGGGGGGGGGGGGCGGGGGTGCGGTGACACCATTTAGGAGGGTGACACCAAGGCAAAAAATAGCAAAATATATAGAGAAAAATGATAATTCCACTTAATTAAGTGATTAATTCGAGTGTTTTAAGAGCAAATTTCACAAATCCCGACAAGGGTGGAGGGGGGGGGGGGGTTGCTAATCGAAAGTTTGAGAGGGGGGGGGTGCAAATCGAAAATTGAAAGTTTGTCCCCGGGCGCCGGAAGGGTCGCTACGCCTCTGGGGGGTGACACAATTAAGTGCCGCACCGGGTGACACCCGCCCTCGCTACGCCACTGGGTAATATATCCCAATGTCATAAAAGCATGTTACATCCACATGTATCCATGCTTTACCTCCGGCTGATCGTAGATCACTTTCTGGATGGCCTCCGATGACTTCTGCTTCAAGCACTTCTTCACTTCTGCCGTACCGTTACCGTAGCAGCCGACCGCCGCAGTGAAGAGCTTAAAGTAGAAATTGGAGGCGGCCGGATGACGCGTCACCGCCCAGTCGGCGAATGGGGAGCCGCTCTGCTGGATGGCCCTCGTGAACAGACCTGAAAAACAAAGGCTGTGTCAGCAGACGACCAACAGAAATACAACACGTCGTGAGTGTCCTTCACACGTGGGACATCTGACACAAATCATGATTGGGTCGTGAACAGCTGTACATGACCTTTACCTAGCTGTAACTGACCTTTATCTAGCTATAACTGACCTTCATCTAACTGCAAATGACCTTTATCTAGCTGCAAATGACCTTTATCTAGCTGGAAATGACCTTTATCTAGCTGCAAATGACCTTTATCTAGCTGCAAATGACCTTTATCTAGCTGCAAATGACCTTTAGTAACTGACCTTTATCTAGCTGTAACTGACCTTTATCTAGCTGTAACTGACCTTCATCTAACTGCGCATGACTTTTATCTAGATGACCTTTACCTAGCTGTAACTGACCTTTATCTAGATGACCTTTACCTAACTGTAACTGACCTTTAGCCATGGGCATAAGCATGAGGAGCCCCACACTGCAGCCACCCGCACTGTGTCCGTCTATGGTGACGCGGCTGGGGTCGCCGCCAAAGTGGTGGATGTTGTGCTGGATCCACCGCAGCGCTTCCAATTGGTCCAGCAGTCCCAGGTTCCCGGGGAAGGCGTCGTCATTGGTCTCAAGGAAACCTGAAACAAAGGCGGCGTCATTGGTCTCAGCCTGAAACAAAGGCGGCGTCATTGGTCTCAGCCTGAAACAAAGGTGGCGTCATTGGTCTCAAGGAAACCTGAAACAAAGGCGGCGTCATTGGTCTCAGTCTGAAACAAAGGCGGCGTCATTGGTCTCAAGGAAACCTGAAACAAAGGCGGCGTCATTGGTCTCAGCCTGAAACAAAGGCGGCGTCATTGGTCTCAAGGAAACCTGAAACAAACGTGGCGTCATCGGTCTCAGCCTGAAACAAAGGCGGCGTCATTGGTCTCAAGGAAACCTGAAACAAAGGCGGCGTCATTGGTCTCAGCCTGAAACAAAGGCGGCGTCATTGGTCTCAGCATGAAGCAAAGCGTCGTTATTGGTCTCAAGGAAACTTGAAACAAAGTCGGTGCTTCGAACGTGAAGCACACATAAGACACATAAAACACAGATATCCACGATGATGTTTCAAACCTGAAATGCCCGAAACACATTTGTTGTGAAGTTTAACGAGAGTTTGATCTGGCAGACAGAAATATTTTTTACAGGCCAGCACGTGAAACAATCAACATGTCACACTGCATCATCACACGCTGAAGTCTGTCAAAATACTTTGTGTTTGTTTATTTTTCTAGACGTAAACATCACAGCTACTGTATTTTATGGGTGCTAAAATCAACTTGATTATTCTTTTACTATATAAATCAAAGGTTTGTGTGCTGAGGTCAACTATATTATTATATTGCTGTGTTTTGTGTGCTGAAGTCACGCTTAAGTCTGAGTCACCTGTCCATTTGATCATTACAGTAAACCATTGCTTTAGCTGCACATCCTTAAATAAAACTCAAAATAAATGCAATCCAATCCTTCGATAGCCATTTATTTGCGCCACTTGCTATTTTAAAAAAATGAATCTGCTGATAAAATTATTTTGACTAGCGATGATTCTACCTGGGAAATATTATCTAAATAAACAAACTCAATGCCGGGCGTTGATACATTTGCCGGGTTCATAAAAAAAGTCTATCCTGTCTGTCTAAACGGAGATTTTCCCGGCAGTCCGCACATGAATTCCCCGCCAGGAATTTTATAAGACGATCACGCTGCGCTGATGGACGGCGATGTGTTTCCTTGGCGGGCCAGACGCCATCTCAAGATAAGGCACCCGCCCTGCCGGCAGGGCACCCGGCTGGCCGGCAGGGCACCCGGCTTGCCGGCAGGGCTCGATGATCGCGTCAACTCTCAGACGGAAATCTACTTGTGACGTCACGTCCGAAGCGTCCATAATTTAGATCAAATATTATTTTTTAATTTTTTTGGGAGTAATCTCCTCCGCCATAATTGGCAGAAAAAGTAGATGGCGCCACTTTCAACAGTGGAGACGAAAACATACGACTACATGTCCTTGGGTTACGGTAGTATCAGTAAGCAGAGTTATTGCAAAGAGAGTGGCTAATTGATGGATTGTAGGAAAAAAAGTCACAGGAAAAAAAACACAGGAAAAAAAAAAACAGAAAAAAAGTCACAGGAAAAAAAGTCACAGGAAAAAAAGTCACAGGAAAAAAAGTCACAAATATATATTTGCATGATATTTGTTAATACTTTTATGTATTAAATATTTAGAGAGTGCAAATTAACTTAGGATTAATTAAATGTAATGTAATGTGTTTAGGCTGTATACGTATAGGAATTTTTATAATTCATCTAAAAATATTTATTATGAAGTATGTTGATTGTAATTATTTTAAACTTAAGATTAGTAGCATTTAATAGAATGCTCCAAAGTCCACGTTTTTCATTGTGTTTCTTTTTTTAAATACCTATATTAAATTACCGTGAAATGGTTCGTTCATCTGACTTGTTGCCCTCAACTCATGGCAACAATAGTTATGTTTAGTTCAACCACCTTTACTGCCCACATTTATCACGCTCATTACATAACAAAACTTAAGATCAAAACAGAAAGCCGACAAGGTTCAAAGGCTGTCGATGACGCATAACGTCAACAACACAAAATATGTTCGGACAATGCCTACTGAGGAGAGGCCGACCAGAGAATAGCCTACGGAAAATGTGCCTAAATGTCTTTTATAATTAACTTTTCTACCGCGTATTTAACTAAATACATAACAAATGTTGAGATTGATGTGTTAATTATCTTAGAGTATTTTTACTTACAATTGTTATAAATCATAATGCTTTTAACCTCCATAAATAATTTATGCTATCAAAAAATAAAACCCACAACAATGAGCATACAAAATTTTACAATTCTTAACAAATTAATAAAATATTTCTAAAAAGATTTTTGTGACTTTTTTTCCTAGCAAAATCTGTGACTTTTTTTCTGTGTTTTTTTTTCCTGTGACTTTTTTTCCGTTTACCAATTGATGGGGTAGGGTAGTGGTAAGGGTCTGACTCGCTAATTTATAACAGCAAATTGTAAGAAGTCTTGTAGACCACAGTTCCACAAACTCATGGAGATGTTTCAGCCAGCCCCGCCCTAAACTAACAATTAATTAAAATTTCATTTAATTAACTAATGTAATTAATTTTAATTTCATTAAATTAACTATTGTAATTAATTTTAGTTTCACTAAATAAGACATATATAGATAGATTGACATAATTTTAGCTTTGATTAATTAGAAAAAGTTAGTTTTTAAAATTTAATCCTAAGTTTAAAAAACATTAAAAATAAATAAATATTTGGACCAACCAACCAACAGTTGTTGACAAATACAATACTGTCGAGAAAATCCCGAGCTTATTTTTACGGTTTGTAAATTAAACTTGGTGCCTCAGTGGCCCGATGATTAAAACAATCGGCTTAACCGGCAACCTTAAGACGGATCAGCCGTCTCCCCACTAGTCGGCACGGCGACACGCTCTAAATCTGGCCACATTCAAACCGGCGAACACAATTTTTCTGCCCAGCGAGCGCAGATAAAGTTGAAAGACACCGGTACATGACGTATGGGTCAGTTGGCCAGCAACCCTTCTATAGCGGGTTGGCATTCGTGGTTGGCACACGTCAAGATAAATCCTGGAGTGATGTTCAATAAAACATGGGGAGGCGCGCGGGGGGGGGGGGGGGGAGATAATTTTAATCCGTCCAAAATTATCGTCGTCTGTTGGAGCTAGGTACTTTCTGATAGTTGGCTAGGTACTTTATGTCTGTCTGACTGAGCTAGGTACTTAATGTTTGTCTGACTGAGCTAGGTACTTTCTGATAGTTGGCTAGGTACTTAATGTCTGTCTGACTGAGCTAGGTACTTAATGTCTGTCTGACTGAGCTAGGTACTTTCTGATAGTTGGCTAGGTACTTAATGTCTGTCTGACTGAGCTAGGTATTTAATGTCTGTCTGACTGAGCTAGGTACTTTCTGATAGTTGGCTAGGTACTTAATGTCTGTCTGACTGAGCTAGGTATTTAATGTCTGTCTGACTGAGCTATTTACAAACGTAGGCTGGACACCAACCTGCTGTAACAAACGTCAACTCTAGCTCGGCACACGGGACTGTTAGCTCTAACATAGGTGGTGTAGCCAGCAGGGGTAGCAAAGACTTCTGGTGTAGCCTGCAGGGGTAGCTCTAACATAGGTGGTGTAGCCAGCAGGGGTAGCAAAGACTTCTGGTGTAGCCTGCAGGGGTAGCTCTAACATAGGTGGTGTAGCCTGCAGGGGTAGCAAAGACTTCAGGTCTAGAGTGACTGTTAGCTCAAACATAGGTGGTGTAGCCTGCAGGGGTAGCAAAGACTTCTGGTGTAGCCTGCAGGGGTAGCAAAGACTTCTGGTCTAGAGACCACGTGATCTACCATGTAGAGGGAACTAACAACAGGTGGGGGGGGGGTGCTCAGATCAGTTCCTCTAGTCAGGTCAGGCCAGACACATTTTTTCACCGTCGCTTTTCTTCAAGTCTAATGCTCGTTTTGTCAAAGGATCGTCAAATAAAACAAAACAGCTGATTACTTGAGGCTCTCAGGGGACTGGCCTAGTACTCAGTCCACGGTCGGCACGCCACTGTGGATGGTTGCTGGATGGTTGCTGGGATGTGTGATGATTGTTGGGATGTGTGATGATTGCCTGGATGTGTGATGATTGTTAATGATTGTTTAGGTATGAAAGTAAAAACCTGTGTTGTGCACTTTGTTTTGCTCCAAAAATAGATAACAGACAACAGTTTTAACGACCGAAATCCCAATTAGAAGTGCGAGCCATAATGTAAAAATCTGGCCACATCACGTGCCAATAAAACATCACGGAAAGCGCGCCAAATTTGTTTGGACATTCGATAAGTGCCGAGCGGCAGCAGACGGCGGAGTGTGATCACGCGACTTGCTCACGTTCAAGACATTCTGGGGGGAAACCCGATTTCTACCAAAATTTCTTCAGTTCAAGACATTCTGGGGGGAAACCCGATAACTACCAAAATTCTTCATCTGCTAAAAATCGCCCCCCCCCCCTCTCCCCTAATCCAGCATACCACGCCACTTACCGTAACCTTCCCTCTTAATTTCAGTAATTGAATTGAATCTGGAAAGTCCTCCAGCCGGTAGGTTTGTGAAATACAATCAAAAGTTAATTCACTGCCGCGGTGGCAGTAATCAAGGCACTCGACTGGGTGTAACACAAGAGATGGATGTATAGGTAGGCGTACAGTGGCGGGGGGTGTTAGTTTTGTTGCGGGGGGGGGGGGGGGTGTTGATGGGCTCGTTGATGGTTTGGTTAATGGTTTGGTTGATCGGTGGTTGATTGGGGGGGGGGGGGTGTCGAACTTTGTTGGAGGTCTGGATTAAGGTTTGGATGATGAGCGGTTGAAGTTATTCTCCTTGAAGCTGATGAGCTTCTGAGACGCCGATTGTAGCCACAGTTAGAACCGTTGAGCCCATGGTCTGACGGCATTGTCTAAGATAACGTCTGATCGAACATGTTCAGTAGATTGAGTTATTGTCTAAGATAACGTCTGATCGAACATGTTCAGTAGATTGAGTTATTGTCTAAGATAACGTCTGATCGAACGTGTTCAGTAGATTGAGTTATTGTCTAAGATAACGTCTGATCGAACATGTTCAGTAGATTGAGTTATTGTCTAAGATAACGTCTGATCGAACATGTTCAGTAGATTGAGTTATTGTCTAAGATAACGTCTGATCGAACGTGTTCAGTAGATTGAGTTATTGTCTAAGATAACGTCTGATCGAACGTGTTCAGTAGATTGAGTTATTGTCTAAGATAACGTCTGATCGAACATGTTCAGTAGATTGAGTTATTGTAAAAACACGTTTTATCGTGGGCTTCGGTTAATAAAAGTATAATGATCGAATGAAACAATCCCATTGGTCGATGTAACAGTCACGTGTTGTCTAAATAGTTCAAAGGTCAAGACATAATCAACACAGCCTTATGACGGCCATTTTTGTTGTTGTTATTGCAAACAATTGTCCTATAAGTCTAACCATCTATTGCTCTACGCTCATAGAATTATAAAAATATGAATGTTATTCTGCCGGGAGGAAGTTCGACCAGCAGACGAATTCATTCATCAACTCACCTAGCGGGCCCAGCCTGTAGTTGAACGTGACCACATTCATCAACTCACCTAGCGAGCCTAGCCTGTAGTTGAACGTGACCACATTCATCAACTCACCTAGCGGGCCTAGCCTGTAGTTGAACGTGACCACATTCATCAACTCACCTAGCGGGCCTAGCCTGTAGTTGAACGTGACCACATTCATCAACTCACCTAGCGGGCCTAGCCTGTAGTTGAACGTGACCACATTCATCAACTCACCTAGCGGGCCTAGCCTGTAGTTGAACGTGACCACATTCATCAACTCACCTAGCGGGCCCAGCCTGTAGTTGAACGTGACCACATTCATCAACTCACCTAGCGGGCCTAGCCTGTAGTTGAACGTGACCACATTCATCAACTCACCTAGCGGGCCCAGCCTGTAGTTGAACGTGACCACATTCATCAACTCACCTAGCGGGCCTAGCCTGTAGTTGAACGTGACCACATTCATCAACTCACCTAGCGGGCCTAGCCTGTAGTTGAACGTGACCACATTCATCAACTCACCTAGCGGGCCTAGCCTGTAGTTGAACGTGACCACATTCATCAACTCACCTAGCGGGCCCAGCCTGTAGTTGAACGTGACCACAACGATATCCCGTGCGGCAAGATGGCTGCCGTCTATCATGGCGCCCATCCCGTTTTGATAACTTCCGCCGTGGATGAAGACTAGAACGGCGTGACGCTTGCGGTCGTCTGCTGTGTGCCTCTGGTGGTGGCGGCTCATCTGTGGAACAAACATTTCAACTTGGTCATCGTTGTCGTAAGGGTTAGAACTTGCATCGATATATATATATATATATATATATATATATATATATATATATATATATATATATATATATATATATATATATATATATATATATATATATATATATATATATATATATATATATGTACTTTTTGGCATATATATATATATATATATATATATATATATATATATATATATATATATATATATATATATATATATATATATATATATATATATATATATATATATATATATATATATATATATATATATATATCACATGGGGGCAGTAGAAACTGGCATGTAATTGAACAGGAAATCGAGCCCATTTTTTTACTGCTACTAAATCAGAGAACAGATAACTCTCAGTTGGATTTGTCATAGCTAGAGTCTTGCTTCATGTTGTTTAGATAGGGCGTTTGGCGCCACCTATAAAGTCTATTTATAGCTCTCGCGCCATTTCACTGTTCGTACATGAAGCTTAATGCAAGCATGCCTCGACTGGGTACTCAACTAGCCACCGTAATTAATCGTAGTGATAATAAAATACTTAAAAAAAACTTTTAAAAAAACCACGTTTTTCTTGTGGACTAAAAAGTAGAAAATAACTATTTACATACATTTGATGACAAAAAACGTGGGTACGTTCACCATCAAATTTCCCGACCCATCTGCCCGACCCACGTTTTTTGTCATCAAATGTATGTAAATAGTTATTTTCTACTTTTTAGTCCACAAGAAAAACGTGGTTTTTTAAAAAGTTTTTTTTAAGTATTTTATTTTCTCCTTTTTAGTCTGTTGCTACACATGAAAAACGTGGTTTTTAAAAAAGTGTTTATAAATACACGGACTAAAAATCTTGAGCGACCAGGATTCGAACCTGGGTTGTCGCGGCCACAACGCGAAGCACTAACCACTATACGATCACGGCCAGCGCGCTCACATCGATTGGGGCCGAAGTAACTGTGTCAATAGGCCTCAAGTCTTGTCGGTATCTTTAGAAATCATGTCCTCAATTTTATGGTCCTTGTGGCGTAATTAAATTAAGCTAATTACGGTCACTAATTGCTAGTTTTTATGATTGCATCTGAAATTGTTAGGCGAAAGTAGCATGCATGCCAAATTTCAGGTCTCTAGAGCAATCAGAAGTGGGCTAATTTTCGATGTCAATTTTAACAACAAACATCCAAACAACCAAACAAACAAACAAACGCGAAGCTGAGTTAAGAAAAACGTTTTAAAAGAAAAGAACAGCTTTCCCTGTTTTAGTTCGTTTCAATATCCGATTTCACAACATTGACCAAAAAATGACCGATATCACAACCCAAATACACAAAGAGAGCTTTTGATGTAGAAAATGATAAATATACTATTTACAAACTTATCACCCATCACATACCCAAAGCTTACCATCACCCACCCCCCAAAAAGCTTACCTACACACCTCCAAACGAATCACCCATCACTTAACCTAAGCTTACTCGCAATCGCATATCTAAAAACCTATCTTTCAATCACAATCCACAGAACTTATCATCAAGCCTATTATTGATAAAAAAAAAATACCTTAATTTGATCAAAAAAAAAAAAAGAAAAACAACCCCGCACCTTTTTCTTTATTCTACTGCAGGATCATGTTTGGAAAAAATATCTCGCCAGTTGGGATTTAAAAGATGGATACAACGCACCAGCAAGTTGGTGTTATGTTGCACGGAGAGAAGATGTTGCGACTTAACAATTGGTGCAGGGTGGATCGCAGTGTTTCTTGCAGACTTTTATCTCGGGGGGGGGGGGGGGACTTATTGTTTTTTTTGGGGGAGATGGTGGGCTGAGCTCCCCAAAGAGATGCCTGGAAGAAACTCTGGTAGACTGTGAGGTTTATCAGTTGAGGGTAGAGTACACAGACCTGTGACACAGCTGTGTACCTGGGTACCGTCACGCGTGAGTGAACATGTATGGAGCCCCGAGCACAAGAAACGATCAGACCTGCACCCGACAGGACTCGAACCTCCCTCTCCTGAGGCCACCCGTGTTTACACTGGCCACTAGACCATCTGGAACCGCCCCCTCGGAGAGTGCGAGAGAATTTACTTTTCTGGCCGACCCATCACGTGCCCGCCAGGTCCACTCAACCGTGGAGCGCACGTGCTTTACTCACGCGCCCACCCCACAGCGACTGGTGGCGCCGTCACGGGTCACGTCGACCTCGCACCAACAGACCAACAGATTTGTTTGTACACTCTCCGCCCCGGGAGGTGGGAAAACTCATCCGGTGGGGTTCCGGTAGGGAGGGGAGTTCTGCAGAACGATTTAGCTGGGTGCGACCAACCCCCTCCCCGTAAAGTCTAGAACTTTCTACTGTTTATCGAGCTGCCCTGTAATACATCACCCGTGTCATGATGGTCAACATGTCAGCTGTAGAGAATGACAATGCAAAGTAAGTCGATAGCATGGAAACACCACTTTATCAATAGAGCAAGATGGACACCTTCAGAATACTTGACCAGGCTATTTACTTCTAATTTCATCCTCAACCAAACTATTTACTCCAGACTCTGATTGTCAAATTTAATCAATCCACGTCTCTAACTAGAGTACAAACTCACAAACACCATGTACAAACTCACAAACACCATGTACAAACTCACAAACACCATGTACAAACTCACAAACACCATGTACAAACTCACAAACACTATGTACAAACTCACAAACACCATGTACAAACTCACAAACACTATGTACAAACTCACAAACACTATGTACAAACTCACAAACACCATGTACAAACTCACAAACACCATGTACAAACTCACAAACACCATGTACCAACTCACAAACACCATGTACAAACTCACAAACACCATGTACAAACTCACAAACACCATCTCCCAAGATTAAACAAAATGACGGGCATCACGTGGCTTGAGGACATAACACGTTTATGGTGACGGCACACGTTTATAATTGAAAAGAAAATTAATTTTTTGTTCGATTCGGTCGATAAGATGCTGTTTTACTGCCAGACCACGGAGAGAAGGGGCGGGTCGGGGTGGGGGGGGGGGGGGGTGTTGGGGTAGGGTAGTAGTGGGGGGGGGGGAGTTGATTTTAGTCAACAATTATAAAGTAAAGTATATGACAGTGATCTACACCACCCAATTGAGTAAATGACAGTTAACCACATTATAGGTTCAGTGACCTACATATTGTGATGGGTGGGGGGGGGGGGGCGGGGACACGACGACAAGACATTAGTTCAGTGACCTACATATTGTGATGGGGGGCACAAGACATTAGTTCAGTGACCTACATATTGTGATGGATGGGGGGGGGGGTGCACAAGACATTAGTTCTGTGACCTACATAGTGTGATGGGTGGGGGGGGGGACAATACATTAGTTCAGTGACCTACATATTGTGATTGGGGGGGGGACGGACAAGACATTAGCTCAGTCACCTACATATTGTGATGGGTGGGCTACAAGACATTATTTAAGTGACCTACATATTGTGATGGGGGGGGGGGGACAAGACAGTTCAGTGACCTACACATTGTGATGGGGGGGGGGGGGGGACAAGACATTAGTTCAGTGACTCATATATTACGATGGGCTACAAAAGTTGCGCTCAATGTGTAGGGTCAAAGGTTACAGGCTTGGATTAAGAAGAAAAGCCATACAAAACGACGACGCTCCAGTATCAAATTCTCACATCGTTGTCAAGCTGGAAGTAAAATAATAACTTGCTATCTAGCTGGCATGTCTGTAGGTGGCTAGCTGATCTATGCTGCCGTATATTTCAGCATATACGCTGACAGCATATTTTTTACTAAGGCGCTGATGTTCGCTACTAGCATATTTGAACATTTTTATCACGTGCTTATGTACCCTTCTAGCATATTTCAACATTTTTATTGCGGCGCTGATGTACGCTACTAGCATATTTCAACATTTAAACTACCGTGTTGGTGTACGCTACTAGCATATTTCAACATTTTTATCACGTGCTTATGTACGCTACTAGCATATTTCAACATTTTTATTGCGGCGCTGATGTACGCTACTAGCATATTTCAACGTTTTAACTACTGCGCTGGTGTACGCTACTAGCATATTTCAACGTTTTTATTACCGCGTTGGTGTACGCTACTAGCATATTTCGACATTTTTATTGTGGCACTGATGTACGCTACTAGCATATTTCAACGTTTTAACTACTGCGCTGGTGTACGCTACTAGCATATTTCAACATATTAACTACCGCGCTGGTGTACGCTACTAGCATATTTCAACATTTTAACTACCGCGCTGATGTACGCTACTAGCATATTTCAACATTTTAACTACTGCGCTGGTGTACGCTACTAGCATATTTCAACATTTTAACTACTGCGCTGGTGTACGCTACTAGCATAACGCTGCTTCACTGTGGAAATATTCCCTCGTCCCGGCAGTCGACAGGGGCAGATAAGCAAGGATTAAAAGAAAGCGTTAGTTTGATAAATGGGCGACGTAGCCGTCTGCTTGACGTCTGCATCAAACTGCCGCCTCGTTTTCAAACTTTTATATGAGCTCATTTACACTCCCAGGTAATTAAGAACTGGTTTCCTGTCTGAAATAATTAATTTGTCGACCCGGCAAATCAGACATTTTTCTGGCTATTTAAAACAAACGTACTCTATTATGACATACAGGCCAACATTTTTAAACAGCCGTCTCCGCAAATATTTCGTGGCCCACCAAACCAAACTGTGGCCCACCAAACCAAACTGTGGACCACCAAACCAAACTGTAGCCCACCAAACCAAACTGTGGACCACCAAACCAAACTGTGGACCACCAAACCAAACTGTTGACCACCAAACCAAACTGTAGCCCACCAAACCAAACTGTGGACCACCAAACCAAACTGTGGCCCACCAAACCAAACTGTGGACCACCAAACCAAACTGTGGCCCACCAAACCAAACTGTGGACCACCAAACCAAACTGTGGACCACCAAACCAAACTGTGGACCACCAAACCAAACTGTGGCCCACCAAACCAAACTGTGGACCACCAAACCAAACTGTAGCCCACCAAACCAAACTGTGGACCACCAAACCAAACTGTTGACCACCAAACCAAACTGTAGCCCACCAAACCAAACTGTGGACCACCAAACCAAACTGTGGCCCACCAAACCAAACTGTGGACCACCAAACCAAACTGTGGCCCACCAAACCAAACTGTGGACCACCAAACCAAACTGTGGACCACCAAACCAAACTGTGGACCACCAAACCAAACTGTAGCCCACCAAACCAAACTGTGGACCACCAAACCAAACTGTGGCCCATCAAACCAAACTGTGGACCACCAAACCAAACTGTGGACCACCAAACCAAACTGTGGCCCACCTAAACAAACTGTGGCCCACCAAACTGTGGACCACCAAACTGTGGCCCACCTAAACAAACTGTGGACCACCAAACTGTGGACCACCAAACCAAACTGTGGACCACCAAACTGTGGACCACCAAACTGTGGCCCACCTAAACAAACTGTGGCCCACCAAACCAAACTGTGGCCCACCAAACCAAACTGTGGCCCACCAAACCAAACTGTGGCCCACCAAACCAAACTGTGGCCCACCGAACCAAACTGTGGCCCACCAAACCAAACTGTGGACCACCAAACCAAACTGTGGACCACCAAACTGTGGGCCACCAAACCAAACTGTAGCCCACCGAACCAAACTGTGGCCCACCAAACCAAACTGTGGCCCACCAAACCAAACTGTGGACCACCAAACTGTGGGCCACCAAACCAAACTGTAGCCCACCAAACTGTAGCCCACCGAACCAAACTTTGGACCACCAAACCAAATTGTGGACCACCAAACCAAACTGTGGACCACCAAACTGTGGCCCACCAAATAAATTGCATGGGACAAATGTACCAAGTAGGCCTGATAAAATGTCATAGTTACAAAATCATGTTTACACTTATACAGCCAACAAACACTGACAATCTGAAACAAACTGGAGTGGTTCTATCTGAGAAATGACATGTGATGACATCACCCATGTCATATAAAGTAAAGTCATCCTCCCGCCCCCCCCCCCCACCCCCCCTTGCACCTGGCCACTCTCCTGACTATCGGCCACTCTGGCAAACGGAAGAGCTCCGGGTGTAAACAATGATAATCTGCCCCTGACGATAAGCTTAGATCATACATAATCATTCCCTGACAGCGAGCGGGAGGGGCACTAGGCGTCGTGGCCGTAGTTTAACGGGGTTTCCCCATTATCAAATTATTTCCCCCTAACCAAGATCTACGACGATATCTAGCGAGCCAACTTCAGTAGTTTCTCTAATCAAGGAGACTACCCTTATCCGAGTAGAATCATCCCATTTATTTTCTGCTTTTTAAATCGCCCCACATTCTTGAAATATCCTAGATAATGGTAATTTCTTAGACTTTATTCTGTGGATGAAATGTCAGGCATTTATAAACATAAAATCTTTAGTTGGCCATTCATTAAAATGTTATGCTGCTGATACTTCAATACCTGTTCAAATTATCGAGCATAGGGTTAGGGTTAGCCTAGGACTAGAGGTGTAGCGACCCCTCCCGGCGCCCGGGGACAAACTTTCAATTTGCCCCCCCCCCCTCACCCACCCATACATTTTTTATGTTTATAATTCAAAACTGCAGCTAAAATGAGCTTTTTATTTTTTTCCAACCCATTTAGGCGAACCCTAGGGTCTACGCCCGGGGGACATATGTACCCACCCGCCCAGTGGCGTAGGCAGGGGGGATGCAAATCGAAAGTTTGTCCCCGCCCCACCCCTTCGCTACGCCTCTGCCTAGGACACAACGTGGGGCAAGAATGTGGCAAGGAGCTTGTTAATTTTCTGTATCAATAAACTTTTCAAGAAAAAAAAATTTACTTCTGGCTCTTTAACCTACCGTCCTACCGCCCTATCGTCACACTGAGTGCTATTTACTCTAAGGTAGATCTAGTAGAAATAAAGCACGCATACAAAAAATCTCCAGAATAAATAGTTTTTGGTGCACTAACTATATTCAACAAAAATAGATCTAAAAACTAATTAGTTATTCTAAAAGATGGTTATCTAATCACTGTTTAATCTATACCTTCATGTGTTATAAATTATAGCGATCTTTAAATTAATCAATTAATTACAGTTGTAATTCGCAGGAAAATGATACATTTAGCGTTGTTGTGTAAACGAAATTGCTGCATTTGAAATGAGTCAGACTTTAACGATGTAACCACTGATCCAATTACAGGAAAGACAGACAGACAGACAGACAGACAGACAGACAGACAGACAGACAGACAGACAGACAGACAGACAGACAGACAGACAGACAGACAGACAGACAGACAGACAGACAGACAGACAGACAGGCAGACAGGCAGACAGGCAGACAGGCAGGCAGACAGGTAGACAGACAGACAGGCAGGCAGGCAGGCAGGCAGACAGACAGACGGACGGACGGACGGACGGACGGACGGACGGACGGACGGACGGACGGACGGACGGACGGACGGACGGACGGACGGACGGACGGACGGACGGACGGACAGACAGACAGACAGACAGACAGACAGACAGACAGACAGACAGACAGACAGACAGACAGACAGACAGACAGGCAGGCAGACAGGCAGACAGGCAGGCAGACAGGTAGACAGACAGACAGGCAGGCAGGCAGGCAGACAGACGGACAGACGGACAGACGGACAGACAGACAGACGGACAGACAGACGGACAAACGGACAGACGGACAAACGGACAGACGGACAAACGGACAGACGCACTGACGGACGGACGGAAGGATATCTATTGTTATCTCGATGAAAGCTTTTACACAAAATTATCCAAAGAAAAGTTTGCAACTATTTTTAAAATTTACGGCGACCCTTTACACTGCTAAGAAAACAAAAAAAAAACCCACAACTGTGGCCAATACGTCTACGTAACCCAAATGTAACATGTTTAGATATAATTTTCTGCTGAAATCCGGAATGTGAAATACGTTAATGATCCCTTTTACTGCAAACATTGAGAGTATTTTAGTCCGCCTAAATGAGAGCCGTATGTAGACTGGTGACGCTAAAAATAGAAAGCTTGATATTTTCTCGAGCTAACAAATCTAATTAAAGTATCTCGATTTGAAAGCTTATCTATTTGTGTACCTTGAACACAATAGTAGAGTGTTTCGTATTTGGGCAGTGTGTTGGTGTGGACACAAGGACACGTACATGGGCAATTTGGGGTGTTAGGTTAGTACACTATGGCATCGTACATGGACAGAGTGGGGTGTTAGGTTAGTACACTATGGCATCGTACATGGACAGAGTGGGGTGTTAGGTTAGTACACTATGGCATCGTACATGGGCTATGTGGGGTGTTAGGTTAGTACACTATGACATCGTACATGGGCTATGTGGGGTGTTAGGTTAGTACACTATGGCATCGTACATGGGCTATGTGGGGTGTTAGGTTAGTACACTATGGCATCGTACATGGGCTATGTGGGGTGTTAGGTTAGTACACTATGGCATGGTACAAGTACACGTACATGGACAGTGCACTCTATCAACAACAAGAATACACCCCTACTCTATCAATACAAGAATACACCCCTACTCTATCAATACAAGAATACACACCTACTCTATCAATACAAGAATACATTCCTATTCAACTTAACCTAAGACAGGGCCGATGATTTTAATCTAGACAGCTTATGAGGTGGCGCTTCAACATGCCAGTTTGTGTTCGACTGAACCAATCATCGGTGGGCATGTCTGCCCCGAGGTACCTGGCCAGACTTGCTACTCGACACGGCGTGATCCGAACCCTTCCCGCTGTGTCACACCTCACCGGTTGCTAATCCCGACCACTTCATGCACGCTGGCTGGCAAGCAAATTATGACATTAGATGTCTGGGGCTGGGCATTTGGTGGCAACATTGACAGCATGGAGCCTGGGGTTACTGTCACACCATGACGTCCATGTCACACCAAGACGTACCTGTCAATCCAAGACGTCCTGTCACACATGCCACGCTAAGACGTCCCTGTCACACCAAGACGTCCCTGTCACACCTGTCACACCAAGACGTCCATGTCACACCAAGACGTCCCTGTCACACCAAGACGTCCCTGTCACACCTGTCACACCAAGACGTCCCTGTCACACCAAGACGTCCCTGTCCCACTAAGACGTCCCTGTCACACCAAGACGTCCCTGTGACACCAAGACGTCCCTGTCACACCAAGACGTCCCTGTGACACCAAGACGTCCCTGTCACACCAAGACGTCCCTGTCACACCTGTCACCCCAAGACATCCCTGTCACACCTGTCACACCAAGACGTCCCTGTCACACGTGTCACACCAAGACTTCCATGTCACACCAAGACGTCTCTGTCACACCAAGACGTCCCTGTCACACCTGTCACACCAAGACGTCCCTGTCACACCAAGACGTCCCTGTCACACGTGTCACACCAAGACTTCCATGTCACACCAAGACGTCTCTGTCACACCAAGACGTCCCTGTCACACCTGTCACACCAAGACGTCCCTGTCACACTAAGACGTCTCTGTCACACCAAGACATCCCTGTCACATCTGTCACACCAAGACGTCCCTGTCACACCAAGACGTCCCTGTCACACCAAGACGTCCCTGTCACACCAAGACGTCCCTGTGACACCAAGACGTCCCTGTCACCCCAAGACATCCCTGTCACACCTGTCACACCAAGACGTCCCTGTCACACGTGTCACACCAAGACTTCCATGTCACACCAAGACGTCTCTGTCACACCAAGACGTCCCTGTCACACCTGTCACACCAAGACGTCCCTGTCACACCTGTCACACCAAGTGTCCCTGTCACACCAAGACGTCCCTGTCACACCTGTCACACCAAGACGTCCCTGTCACACCTGTCACACCAAGACGTCCCTGTCACACCTGTCACACCAAGACGTCCCTGTCACACCTGTCACACCAAGACGTCCCTGTCACACCAAGACGTCCCTGTCACACCAAGACGTCCCTGTCACACCAAGACGTCCCTGTCACACCAAGACGTCCCTGTCACACCTGTCACACCAAGACGTCCCTGTCACACCTGTCACACCAAGACGTCCCTGTCACACCTGTCACACCAAGACGTCCCTGTCACACCAAGACGTCCCTGTCACACCAAGACGTCCCTGTCACACCAAGACGTCCCTGTCACACCAAGACGTCCCTGTCACACCAAGACGTCCCTGTCACACCAAGACGTCCCTGTCACACCAAGACGTCCCTGTCACACCAAGACGTCCCTGTCACACCAAGACGCCCCTGTCACACCAAGACGTCCCTGTCACACCAAGACGTCCCTGTCACCAATCTTCAGGTTAATAACGTGTCCACCCATGTCACCCATCTCTCCACGATCCACATGGATTAAAGACGGCTGCTTCAATCAGATGACCCGCTGCTTCCGACATGAGCCACAAAGACAGATGGCTCAGGGCCCAGCTTCAGACGGCTCCAATCTCCAGACTAGCCGGAGGCTGTTTAAACTTTAATCCCCGCGATATCGAGGCGTAATGCAGGTGCTTTAATCGCCATGATATTGTAGCACATTGCAGGTGATTAATCCACACGTTTAGGCTCATTTCCTTTTCCTTGATCCAAACGTGATTAGCCCAAGGCATTCCCGTGAAATATGATCCCCATTTCTATCACAGAGCGTGTGGAGTAGACGCCAGAGAACGTAAACTACCGAGGGCTATGTTCTTTAAGCGAACTAGCACAATAAACTCTCCAGCCATTGACGCTACGATCACATTGGAGAAGTGCAATTAATTTATGGACGCTGTTTAGTTGGACTCTTCAAGGCTAATGAGTGTCGGCTTCATTAGCGCCGAGTCTTCTTGAGACAGTTCGCAGACCTGTCTGCTGGTTTGCTTCGGGGTGGTGTCACGTTAATTGGTGTCTTGGTAATTGGTGCTATGTTAATTGGGACCACCAAACACAGAAGTGATTCTGGTCAGTTGATTTCAATGGGTCCGGGTAGGCGGTGCTGTTAGCTGTAGCTGATGTTGTTACAGTTAGTCTTCAAGTCTTAATGTATCATCAAGTCGAGTCTTGACGTCGCACAAACTCAAGTCTTACAAAAAGATAATTAACGGGACCGATGTGTAAATATGTTGATTAAAAGTACACGGAGATTTTGGTTTGAAAAACTCATCTAAACATAACACATCTAAACATAACACATCTAAAAAAAACATATAAACATAACACATCTAAACATAACACATCTAAACATAACACATCTAAACATAACACATCTAAACATAACACACCTAAACATAACACATCAAAACATCACACATCTATACAAAACACATCTAAACAAAACACATTTAAACAACGCACATCTAAACATCACACATCTAAACATAACACACCTAACTATAACACATCTAAACATAATACATCTAAACATAACACATCTCAACATAACACATCTAAACATAACACATCTATACATAACACATCTAAACATAACACATCTAAACATAACACATCTAAACATAACACATCTAAACAAAACACATCAAAACATAACACATCTAAACAAAACACATCTAAACAAAACACATCAAAACATAACACATCAAAACATAACACATCTAAACATAACACATCTAAACATAACACATCTAAACATAACACATGTAAACATAACACATCTAAACATAACACATGTAAACATAACACATCTAAACATAACACACCTAGACATAACACACCTAAACATAACACATCTAAACATAACACATCTAAACAAAACACATCAAAACATAACACATCTAAACAAAACACATCTAAACAAAACACATCAAAACATAACACATCAAAACATAACACATCTAAACATAACACATCTAAACATAACACATCTAAACATAACACATCTAAACATAACACATCTAAACATAACACATCTAAACATAACACATCTAAACAAAACACATCAAAACATAACACATCTAAACAAAACACATCTAAACAAAACACATCAAAACATAACACATCAAAACATAACACATCTAAACATAACACATCTAAACATAACACATCTAAACATAACACATGTAAACATAACACATCTAAACATAACACATGTAAACATAACACATCTAAACATAACACACCTAGACATAACACACCTAAACATAACACATCTAAACATAACACATCTAAACAAAACACATCAAAACATAACACATCTAAACAAAACACATCTAAACAAAACACATCAAAACATAACACATCAAAACATAACACATCTAAACATAACACATCTAAACATAACACATCTAAACATAACACATCTAAACATAACACATCTAAACATAACACATCTAAACATAACACATCTAAACATAACACATCTAAACATAACACATCTAAACAAAACACATCAAAACATAACACATCTAAACAAAACACATCTAAACAAAACACATCAAAACATAACACATCAAAACATAACACATCTAAACATAACACATCTAAACATAACACATCTAAACATAACACATGTAAACATAACACATCTAAACATAACACATGTAAACATAACACATCTAAACATAACACACCTAGACATAACACACCTAAACATAACACATCTAAACATAACACATCTAAACAAAACACATCAAAACATAACACATCTAAACAAAACACATCTAAACAAAACACATCAAAACATAACACATCAAAACATAACACATCTAAACATAACACATCTAAACATAACACATCTAAACATAACACATCTAAACATAACACATCTAAACATAACACATCTAAACACAACACATCTAAACATCAAGACACGAACTCAGCCAGCAAAACAATATCAACGTAAAAATGTAGCGTACAAATTAACTTGTGAACTAGAGACACTTGTTGAAGGGAAGATGTCTGATGTTTTGACGTGTTGCCTCGAGGGTATTAGCTGGTTCAAATTATCAGGGAGATTTTGTTTTTTTACACAAAACTTGAACTTGTCCCACATAATGGACTAATGTTAGACCATTTGTAAATGTAGTTACAATTTGAAAATGGATGACATCTTCTAAATTTTAGTTTTCGTTTTAAAAAGGATCAGTTAAAATTTAATCCGCGTTTATAACTTGGACAAAGCAACGACACAAATTTAGGATCATCTTCGCCTGACGGAAAGACTAAAACAACTGACCAGCAGACTACTTGAGCTGACCACAAGGCTAACAAGGACTGACCATTAGGCTAACACGGGCTGATCATTAGGCTAACAAGGACTGACCACTAGGCTAACACGGGCTGACCACTAGGCTAACACGGACTGACCATTAGGCTAACACGGACTGACCATTAGGCTAACACGGGCTGACCACTAGGCTAATACGGGCTGACCATTAGGCTAACACGGGCTGACCACTAGGCTAACACGGACTGACCATTAGGCTAACAAGGACTGACCACTAGGCTAACACGGGCTGACCACTAGGCTAACACGGACTGACCATTAGGCTTACACGGGCTGACCACTAGGCTAATACGGGCTGACCATTAGGCTAACACGGGCTGACCACTAGGCTAACACGGACTGACCATTAGGCTAACACGGACTGACCATTAGGCTAGCACGGGCTGACCACTAGGCTAACACGGGCTGACCACTAGGCTAATACGGGCTGACCATTAGGCTAACACGGGCTGACCATTAGGCTAGCAGGGTTTCAGAACTGAGACCAGTGTTGACAATTAAGACAGCTTACCTTTGGGGCGAAGATATTGAGACAGCTTACCTTTGGGGCGAAGATGTTGAGGTAGAGACAGCTTATCTTTGGGGCGAAGATGTTGAGGTAGAGACAGCTTACCTTTGGGGCGAAGATGTTGAGGTAGAGACAGCTTATCTTTGGGGCGAAGATGTTGAGGTAGAGACAGCTTACCTTTGGGGCGAAGATGTAGAGACAGCTTACCTTTGGGGCGAAGATGTTGAGGTAGAGACAGCTTATCTTTGGGGCGAAGATGTTGAGGTAGAGACAGCTTACCTTTGGGGCGAAGATATTGAGACAGCTTACCTTCGGGGCGAAGATGTTGAGGTAGAGACAGCTTACCTTTGGGGCGAAGATGTTGAGGTAGAGACAGCTTACCTTTGGGGCGAAGATGTTGAGGTAGAGACAGCTTACCTTTGGGGCGAAGATGTTGAGGTAGAGACAGCTTACCTTTGGGGCGAAGATATTGAGACAGCTTACCTTTGGGGTGAAGATGTTGAGGTAGAGACAGCTTACCTTTGGGGCGAAGATATTGAGACAGCTTACCTTTGGGGCGAAGATGTTGAGGTAGCTTACCTTTGGGGCGAAGATGTTGAGGTAGAGACAGCTTACCTTTGGGGCGAAGATGTTGAGGTAGAGACAGCTTACCTTTGGGGCGAAGATGTTGAGGTAGAGACAGCTTACCTTTGGGGCGAAGATGTTGAGGTAGAGACAGCTTACCTTTGGGGCGAAGATATTGAGAGAGCTTACCTTTGGGGCGAAGATGTTGAGGTAGAGACAGCTTACCTTTGGGGCGAAGATGTTGAGGTAGAGACAGCTTACCTTTGGGGCGAAGATGTTGAGGTAGAGACAGCTTATCTTTGGGGCGAAGATGTTGAGGTAGAGACAGCTTACCTTTGGGGCGAAGATGTTGAGGTAGAGACAGCTTACCTTTGGGGCGAAGATGTTGAGGTAGGGACAGCTTACCTTTGGGGCGAAGATGTTGAGGTAGAGACAGCTTACCTTTGGAGCGAAGATGTTGAGGTAGGGACAGCTTACCTTTGGGGCGAAGATGTTGAGACAGCTTACCTTTGGAGCAAAGATGTTGAGGTAGAGACAGCTTACCTTTGGGGCGAAGATGTAGAGACAGCTTACCTTTGGAGCGAAGATGTTGAGGTAGGGACAGCTTACCTTTGGGGCGAAGATGTTGAGACAGCTTACCTTTGGAGCGAAGATGTTGAGGTAGAGACAGCTTACCTTTGGGGCGAAGATATTGAGACAGCTTACCTTTGGGGCGAAGATGTTGAGGTAGAGACAGCTTACCTTTGGGGCGAAGATGTAGAGACAGCTTACCTTTGGGGCGAAGATGTAGAGACAGCTTACCTTTGGGGCGAAGATGTTGAGGTAGAGACAGCTTACCTTTGGGGCGAAGATGTTGAGGTAGAGACAGCTTACCTTTGGACCGAAGATGTTGAGGTAGAGACAGCTTACCTTTGGGGCGAAGATGTTGAGGTAGAGACAGCTAACCTTTGGGGCGAAGATGTTGAGACAGCTTACCTTTGGGGCGAAGATGTTATGACAGCTTACCTTTGGGGCGAAGATGTTGAGGTAGAGACAGCTTACCTTTGGGGCGAAGATGTTGAGACAGCTTACCTTTGGGGCGAAGATGTTGAGACAGCTTACCTTTGGGGTGAAGATGTTGAGGTAGAGACAGCTAACCTTTGGGGCGAAGATGTTGAGACAGCTTACCTTTGGGGCGAAGATGTTGAGGTAGAGACAGCTTACCTTTGGGGCGAAGATGTTGAGGTAGAGACAGCTTACCTTTGGGGCGAAGATGTTGAGGTAGAGACAGCTTACCTTTGGGGCGAAGATGTTGAGGTAGAGACAGCTTACCTTTGGGGCGAAGATGTTGAGGTAGGGACAGCTTACCTTTGGGGCGAAGATGTTGAGGTAGAGACAGCTTACCTTTGGGGCGAAGATGTTGAGGTAGAGACAGCTTACCTTTGGAGCGAAGATGTTGAGACAGCTTACCTTTGGGGCGAAGATATTGAGAGAGCTTACCTTTGGGGCGAAGATGTTGAGGTAGAGACAGCTTACCTTTGGAGCGAAGATGTTGAGACAGCTTACCTTTGGGGCGAAGATATTGAGAGAGCTTACCTTTGGGGCGAAGATGTTGAGGTAGAGACAGCTTACCTTTGGGGTGAAGATGTTGAGGTAGAGACAGCTAACCTTTGGGGCGAAGATGTTGAGACAGCTTACCTTTGGGGCGAAGATGTTGAGGTAGAGACAGCTTACCTTTGGGGCGAAGATGTTGAGGTAGAGACAGCTTACCTTTGGGGCGAAGATGTTGAGACAGCTTACCTTTGGGGCGAAGATGTTGAGGTAGAGACAGCTTACCTTTGGGGCGAAGATGTTGAGGTAGAGACAGCTTACCTTTGGGGCGAAGATGTTGAGGTAGGGACAGCTTACCTTTGGGGCGAAGATGTTGAGGTAGAGACAGCTTACCTTTGGGGCGAAGATGTTGAGGTAGAGACAGCTTACCTTTGGGGCGAAGATGTTGAGGTAGAGACAGCTTACCTTTGGGGCGAAGATGTTGAGGTAGAGACAGCTTACCTTTGGGGCGAAGATGTTAAGGTAGAGACAGTCCTCACTCGTCTTGTTGAACTCCGGCACGTGCATCTGGATGTACTCCACGCCCATGCGCGGCTGGGGGCAGGCGGGGGAGAGCTCCTGGGTGGGTCTGATCCCCTGCCATCTCTCTGGCGGGACGGGAGGCTGAAATATTGGTAGACAGATGGTGTCACGTCAGTGGGATATAAGAGTCACGTCAGTAGGCAACGATAGTCACGTCAGTAATAGTCACGTCAGTAGGCAACAATTGTCACGTCAGAAGGCAACGATAGTCACCCTCAAAATAGTCACGTCAGTGGGCAACGATAGTCACGTCAGTAATAGTCACGTCAGTAGGCAACAATTGTCACGTCAGAAGGCAACGATAGTCACCCTCAAAATAGTCACGTCAGTAGGCAACGATAGTCACGTCATTAGGCAACAATGGTCACGTCAGAAGGCAACGATAGTCACCCTCAAAATAGTCTCGTCAGTAGGCAACAATTGTCACGTCAGAAGGCAACGATAGTCACCCTCAAAATAGTCACGTCAGTAGGCAACGATAGTCACGTCATTAGGCAACAATGGTCACGTCATTAGGCAACAATGGTCACGTCAGTAGGCAACAATAGTCACGTCAGTAGGCAACTGGAACGAAACTAATGAAATAAGATGGAAAACCTCGACGCTTCACCAAAAACAGCAAACTCTCTACTAGACGATTGTATCGCAGAAATATGAAGAGATTTTCTCAACAATGGGTATCTTTCGTAGGTGAAGCAGAGCCGACGTGTGTCAGCAGCCGCATTATATGAAGAGATTATGTGTGTCAATAGCCACATTATCTGAAAAGATTAGTGTCATTAGACACTATTTCTGTAGAGATTATGAAGTATATTCTCAATTACTTTAGCGATCAAAACCTAAAACAATTGTCTACCAACCCAACCCAAATCTGTCTACCAACCCAATCTAAACCTGTCAGCCAACCCAGCCTAAACCTGCCTACCAACCCAACCTAAACCTGTCTACCAACCCAACCTAAACCTGCCTACCAACCCAACATAAACCTGCCAGCCAACCCAACCTACACCAGCCTACCAACCCAACCTACACCAGCCTGCCAACCCAACCTAAACCTGTCTGCCAACCCAACCTAAACCTGTCTACCAACCCAACCTAAACCTGTCTGCCAACCCAACATAAGCCTGCCAACCAACCCAACCTACACCAGCCTACCAACCCAACCTACACCAGCCTGCCAACCCAACCTAAACCTGTCTACCAACCCAACCTAAACCTGTCTACCAACCCAACCTACACCAGCCTCCCAACCCAACATAAACCTGCCAGCCAACCCAACCTAAACCTGCCTACCAACCAATAGATGGCCTAGTTCGTCACTTTCGTCACACCCCTGAGTCGACTCAAAATTTGACGAACAACAAAACAAGTTAGCAACGGTTATAAAAAAATTAGGGGACAAGAAGAAATTAAAGCTGAAAAAGTTGATTTAAATAGCGAGAGAAACCGCAAAAGAAAGAAACCACATTGTCATGTAGAATATCAAATAGCGTTCGGCTTAGCGGGATTTCCCGACCTGTAAAAATAGACGTTTGACCGCATACAAGGAACAAGTTTAGGGAAACTCGTTGAGTAGTTGTGGACGGCCAAGATTTTATCCGCCGTCTAAGTTTTGATTTATTGACGGCCAAGTTTTGATTTATTGACGGCCAAGTTTTGATTTATTGAAGGCCAAGATTTGATTTATTGACGGCAAAGTTTTGATTTATTGACGGCCAAGATTTGATTTCTTGACGGCCAAGTTTTGATTTATTGACGGCCAAGGTTCGATTTGTTGACGGCCAAGTTTTGATTTATTGACGGCCAAGTTTTGATTTATTGACGGCCAAGGTTCGATTTGTTGACGGCCAAGATTTGATTTCTTGACGGCCAAGATTTGATTTCTTGACGGCCAAGATTTGATTTGTTGACGGCCAAGTTTTGATTTGTTGACGGCCAAGTTTTGATTTATTGACGGCCAAGGTTCGATTTGTTGACGGCCATGGTTCGATTTGTTGACGGCCAAGTTTTGATTTGTTGACGGCCAAGTTTTGATTTATTGTCGGCCAAGTTTTGATTTGTTGACGGCCAAGGTTCGATTTGTTGACGGCCAAGGCTTAAAGAGAAAGGTGCTACATGTGTGTAAGCCATATTCTCCTCAGATACTGTAGCGGCAGACATTTTGGTTGCTGTACTGGTTTACCCCTAGAAGGCCAAAGTCTGTCCTTTGGACGGCCAAATTCAGACAGATTGACGGCCAGTTGAAACGAGTTGATCTGAACTTAAGAATGTCTGAATGAATTATCTGATCCGTTAATTACCGCCCTGCCCGTCCGCCGCTGACCTCCCTGAACAAATTGTTCTCTGCTCAAATCACAAGCTCCGCCCCCCCCCCCCTCCCTCGCTGGTCAGGTAAGCAGAAAAACATGACCTTTGCCCTCTGATGTAGGGGTGACCGAGCGGGTTTTCTGTAAATTTAGAACGTTAATCACTTAGGGGGGGGGGGGGGGGCGATAGGAGGCTGGTGGGAAATATGAGGATATGGTTTATGGTTGCAGCCACACACATATACACAGCCATACACAGCCACATCCAGCCACATCCAGCCACACACAGCCACACACAGCCACATCCAGCCACACCCAGCCACACACAGCCACATCCAGCCACACCCAGCCACATCCAGCCACATCCAGCCACACACAGCCACACACAGCCACACCCAGCCACACACAGCCACATCCAGCCACACCCAGCCACATCCAGCCACATCCAGCCACACACAGCCACACACAGCCACATCCAGCCACACCCAGCCACACACAGCCACATCCAGCCACACACAGCCACACCCAGCCACACACAGCCACATCCAGCCACACCCAGCCACATCCAGCCACACCCAGCCACATCCAGCCACACACAGCCACACACAGCCATACCCAGCCACACCCAGCCGCACACAGCCACATCCAGCCACACCCAGCCACATCCAGCCACACCCAGCCACACACAGCCACACACAGCCACACACAGCCATACCCAGCCACACCCAGCCGCACACAGCCACATCCAGCCACACCCAGCTATACACAGCCACAAACAGCCACACACAGCCACACACAGCCACACACAGTCACACACATACACACAGCCACACACAGCCACACACAGCGACAAACAGCCACACACAGCCACACACAGCCACACACATATACACAGCCACAAACAGCCACACACATATACACAGCCACACACAGCCACACACATACACACAGCCACAAACAGCCACACACATATACACAGCCACACACAGCCACACACATACACACAGCCACAAACAGCCACACACATATACACAGCCACAAACAGCCACACACAGCCACACACATATACACAGCCACACACAGCCACATCCAGCCACACACATATACACAGCCACACACAGCCACACACAGCCACACACAGCGACACACAGCCACACAGCTACATATTGCAAGACAGCCACCCAGTCATACATAGTCATATCTATAAACTGCCACCCAAGTCACAGCTACAGCCAGCCAAATGATAACAACCACATATTATGGTAGTCTCCACACCACATAAACCACACCTCCTCCACCTCACCACCCCAACCACACCACACCACCACCCACAACCAGAGTTTCTTCCAGGCATCTCTACCGCCCCCCCCCCCCACTGAACGAAATGAAATTTATATAATTTATATAGAAAATATATACTTTTAACAGTGTCCGCCCTCCCCCGAAGAAAGTCTTCCCCCACTCCCCGAAAATTTCAAGTGCCACCCCCCCCCCCCCCGAGAAAAAAGTCTGGAAGAAACACTGCCCACAACTTCATATCACACCCATCTCTTCACACAGAGGAAAAAAAACGAATTGGTAAAATTGTAAAAAAATGGCGAAAGATAAATCAGGTTTAAATTGTTCAGAGTTGAGAGAGCTAAAAACTCGTGAGAAAAATGTAAGCTCGGAGTTTTAGCTGTCCAAAAAAACGTGTTTAATTAATTGCGTAATTAATTTCCAAATTTCTAGCATTCACAGTACATCATATTTGAGGTGACCTATGAAACGTTATGACGTAGTCGATGATCTACTGAATGACGTGATCCACGACTACGGTGTTGCGTGATCAACGACCCAGCGATGACGTGATCAGATACCAGGGAGTGACGTGATCAGTTACCACGGAGTGACGTGATCAGTTACCACGGAGTGACGTGATCAGTTACCACGGAGTGACGTGATCAGTTACCACGGAGTGACGTGATCAGTTACCACGGAGTGACGTGATCAGTTACCACGGAGTGACGTGATCAGTTACCACGGAGTGACGTGATCAGTTACCACGGAGTGACGTGATCAGTTACTACGGAGTGACGTGATCAGTTACCACGGAGTGACGTGATCAGTTACTACGGAGTGACGTGATGTTGTGAACCCTGCCCTACTTCCAGTGGTGACTAATGTCCTATTGCTGTCGACCAGTTCCTTCCCCTGAACATCCTGGACAGGCTCGGATATACGTCACGTGACCAAAGTACTCACGCCACTCAACAATCACTCACACTTAGATCACATGACATCTATCTAGACACATGGCATCTATATAGATACATGACTTCTATGAGGACACTTGACATATATCTAGACACATGACATCTATGAGGACACTTGACATCTATCTAGACATATGACTTCTAAGTAGACACATGACATCTATCTAGACACATGGCATCTACGTAGACACATGACATCTATCTAGACACATGACATATATCTAGATACATGACATCTATGTAGACACAAAACATATCTAGACACATGACATCCATCTAGACACATGGCATCTTTCTAGACACATGACATCTAATTAATTCACATCTGAGTGCTAGGTACGAACATGAGCTGAGCCCAGCTCACCCCCCTTCCCCATTAGTGTGCAGCTAATGAGCTGCACATGGCTTGTCTGAAGTGACCAATTATGCTGGGGCCGCCACCAAAGTCGTCAGGAAACCTTTTGAGCGGCACGAGCTAAGAAAACGGATGTTGAAATGTGACGTCACGCTGTGACGGACGCCGTGCTACACGCTGATTGGTCGGTTTCGCAAGCAGGCCACAGCACGCTTGACCTTCACCTTACAAATCCTACTCGTATATACGCTCAATACGAAATCATATTGAGCAATCACAATCAGCATTCACAATCATCAATCACAATCATAATCATCAATCATCATTAAAAATCATCAATCATCAATAACAATCATCAATCGCGATCATCAGTCACAATAATCAATCACAATCAGCAACCACAATCAGCAATCACAATCAGCGATAGTGTGAAATCTTGTAGTAGTGTGGTATACAGCAAAAGCTACTGTATATTTATGACCCGGAAGTCGACCTCTGACCTCAAGCACCAAATTGTCCAACCAGTACAAGATGCTCCTTGTACACGCGCGGACCTCCGAGAAAAATGTACTTTTGTACTTTCATTCCCTTTTTCCAACTGGCGAGAAACCAGAAACTCTAGTCACAATAAACAAGGTGGAAATAAGACTGTTGGTCGGCAGGGGGTGAGGGGGTATGTTTGTTTCAACAACATCTTGTGTAGTCACATGACCCGTGTGCACCTGTGTGACTCACCTCAACCACCGCCAGGTACAGCATTGTTCAACGCCATCAAAAGAGAAACATTCAACTGGGCAGCCGCAAGATGGTCTCAAATTATAAACTTACCATCAGTCCACAAACCTAAAGAGTGTATCGTGCCAATGGCGTAGCTAGGGTATTTGGGTCCACAAGTCTCAAGAGTGTATTGTGCCAGGGGCGTAGCTAGGGTATTTGGGTCCACAAGTCTCAAGAGTGTATTGTGCCAGGGGCGTAGCTAGGGTATTTGGTCCCACAAGTCTCAAGAGTGTATCGTGCCAGGGGCGTAGCTAGGGTATTTGGTCCCACAAGTCTCAAGAGTGTATCGTGCCAGGGGCGTAGCTAGGGTATTTGGTCCCACAAGTCTCAAGAGTGTATCGTGCCAGGGGCGTAGCTAGGGTATTTGGTCCCACAAGTCTCAAGAGTGTATCGTGCCAGGGGCGTAGCTAGGGTATTTGGTCCCACAAGTCTCAAGAGTGTATCGTGCCAGGGGCGTAGCTAGGGTATTTGGTCCCACAAGTCTCAAGAGTGTATCGTGCCAGGGGCGTAGCTAGGGTATTTGGGTCCACAAGTCTCAAGAGTGTATCGTGCCAGGGGCGTAGCTAGGGTATTTGGTCCCACAAGTCTCAAGAGTGTATCGTGCCAGGGGCGTAGCTAGGGTATTTGGGTCCACAAGTCTCAAGAGTGTATCGTGCCAGGGGCGTAGCTAGGGTATTTGGTCCCACAAGTCTCAAGAGTGTATCGTGCCAGGGGCGTAGCTAGGGTATTTGCTGCCTATCCAGGACTGAGATTTACACAAAAAATAATCCCGATAAATCGGACGCCATTACCCGGACATACCCACTTCTGCCCGTCGTTGTCCGTGTCCCAACAACTACTCCGTGTATTGTTTAGGTCACGTAACTCTGTCCGTGTATTGTTTAGGTGACGTAACTCTGTCCGTGTATTGTTTAGGTGACGTCACTCTGTCCGTGTATTGTTTAGGTGACGTCACTCACTTCGTGTATTGTTTATGTGACGTCACTCACTTCGTGTATTGTTTATGCGCCGTCTCTCTGTTCGTGTATTGTTTATGTGACGTCACTCTGTCCGTGCATTGTTTAGGTCACTTTACTCTGTGTATTGTTTAGGTCACGTTACTCCATATGTGTATTGTTTAGGTCACGTTACTCCATATGTGTATTGTTTAGGTGAAGTTACGCAAACTGTGGTTATTCAGGTAAGGCTTTGACATTTTTAAATTTCCAATTTTAAGTTTCCTATGAAATCCTTTATACATTTCAATTTTAATTTAGTTAAAAACAGTATTCCAGATATGAATACAATAAATAGAGCAGGTTCTAACATTCTGAGAAGGTAAAACAGGTTTGCATTACTTTGTGAACAGAAATTGGAAAAACTGTAGCACCAGTCTTTAAAGGTTCGTCACATTTGAATGTCAGTCACTGTAAAATCAGGTGTCAGTTTTTAAGTATCTGTCTCTTCTGGGTGTAAACTGTAAGATATCATGAGAGATCTACCACCGCATCAGGAGCAGTGTTTCTTCCAGACTTTTTTCTCCGGGGGGGGGGGCACTTGAAATTTTCGGGGGGTCGGTAAACTTTCTTCGGGGGGGGGGGGGCGGACACTGTTAAAAATATATATTTTCTATATAAATTATATAAATTTCATTCCGCTCGGGGGGGGGGGGGGGCGGTAAAAAATTTTCGGGGGGGGGGGGCGGGGGCTTTGTCCCCCGCCCCCCCGAAGAGATGCCTGGAAGAAACTCTGATCAGGAGAGAACTATCACCGCACCAAGGTCTGCACGAACCACGAACCACAAACCACGAACCACAAACCACGAACCACGAACCACGAACCACAAACCACGAACCACAAACCACGAACCACAAACCACAAACCACAAACCACGAACCACAAACCACGAACCACGAACCACGAACCACGAACCACGAACCACGAACCACAAACCACGAACCACGAACCACGAACCACGAACCACAAACCACAAACCACAAACCACGAACCATAAACCACGAACCACAAACCACGAACCACAAACCACGAACCGCGAACCACAAACCACGAACCATAAACCACGAACCACAAACCACGAACCACAAACCACGAACTACAACCATGTGTAGCCAAAGATTTACTTTGTCTCGATCCAAATCTCAGGGAATTGAGTCCATGTGTTGGCCAGATTTTTACATTCTTTTCTTCCAAATTAGATTTTATCTTGTTGGTCTTTCGTATACCTGTAGGACGCGCTTTAAGACGTGAGTATTAATGGGTAAAGGAAAAAACACCAAGTCCTCTTGACCCCTTCTTGTAGGTCATCCCTTCGGGGGAATAAAAACACAACTTATACACTTAGTCGTACCTGAATCGTCCACTTAAATACTATTAAAAATCTGGCAACACTACCGCTTGAACAAACTGGCATCCGGGGTATTTGGACAGGTGAATCTAAAGCACGGAGGTACCTTCGGCCAGTGCTGGCATTTTCCTGGCGATGCCGCCCCTGGCTCCTGCCATTTCGCCGATTGAAAATCAAATTCTTACTGTTACCTTCGGAAAAACTCGACTGGATTTTCCCGATAAGATTCGCGAATCGACGCCCGGCTTTAAATGTCAAACACGCCGAGTGGAAAGGTCGTTAGTTTAAAAAGAATAGCGGCTTTATTATCATTTACAGAAACAACAGGAAGACAATGCTTGGGTTCCTGTGGGTTTGTCTAGAACTGTAAACACGAGGCGATAAGAAGACAATGTTCGACTCTAATGTGGGCGGGAGATCTAGATTCCAGTTGTCGTCTGCACATCTTTCAGTGGTTCTCCGCTCACGTGCAAAATGTTATTCAACACTACAGCAACGTCATCGAGACTTTGATCCTCTTTTAGCATGCTCATTATTTCTTAGCTCCCCTTTTTAAAACCACTCACCACTTGTGGTTCAAATATTGAACCACCAGCCCCATGGCTAGCACACATGAAACCACCCACCCCTGATTGCATGTTACCCCCCCCCCCCCCCTACCGCTGATTACCCAATGTTACCCCCCCCCCCCCGTTTCACCCCGCCCCCCAGATTACCCTCGGTTACCCCAGACACACCTTATCTTTAATTACCGTGGCAAATCTCACCTTTAAAACTCTAGCCGCCTTTCATCTCACGTGGTGTCAAAGGTCAAGGTTTTTTAAAATTCACATCACGTGACTGTTTCATGCCAACAGCCCTAACGACACAAAAAGACTCGCCAACCTCACAACTCTACCGAACGTCAACCATATTAGTGAGTGACACAATAAAGTCCACTCTCTAGGCACACAAGGCATTACAGTATCGTATCAAAGTTGTCTGTCCTTGATATAGTTCACTAAAGTTGTCTGTCATATAGTTCACCAAAGTTGTCTGTCCTTTAGTTCACCAAAGTTGTCTGTCCTTGATATAGTTCACCAAAGTTGTCTATCCTTGATATAGTTCACCAAAGTTGTCTGTCCTTGATATAGTTCACCAAAGTTGTCTATCCTTGATATAGTTCACCAAAGTTGTCTGTCCTTTAGTTCACCAAAGTTGTCTATCCTTGATATAGTTCACCAAAGTTGTCTGTCCTTTAGTTCACCACAGTTGTCTGTCCTTTAGTTCACCAAAGTTGTCTGTCCTTTAGTTCACCAAAGTTGTCTGTCCTTTAGTTCACCAAAGTTGTCTGTCCTTTATATAGTTCACCAAAGTTGTCTGTCCTTTATATAGTTCACCAAAGTTGTCTGTCCTTGATATAGTTCACCAAAGTTGTCTATCCTTGATATAGTTCACCAAAGTTGTCTGCCCTTGATATAGTTCACCAAAGTTGTCTGTCCTTTAGTTCACCACAGTTGTCTGTCCTTTAGTTCACCAAAGTTGTCTGTCCTTTAGTTCACCAAAGTTGTCTGTCCTTTAGTTCACCAAAGTTGTCTGTCCTTTATATAGTTCACCAAAGTTGTCTGTCCTTGATATAGTTCACCAAAGTTGTCTGTCCTGGATATAGTTCACCAAAGTTGTCTGTCCTTGATATAGTTCACCAAAGTTGTCTGTCCTTGATAAAGTTCACCAACCAGACGAGTCCGAGGAGGCACTATGACGTCACCGCTGGGTGAGATGACGTCACCGCTGGGCCAGATGACGATAAGGCCCGATGACGTCACCACTGGGCCTGATGACGATAAGGCCCGATGACGTCACCACTGGGCCTGATGACGATAAGGCCCGATGACGTCACCGCCGTGCGAGATGACGTCACCGCTGGGCCAGATGACGATAAGGCCCGCTGACGTCACCGCTGTGCGAGATGACGTCACCGCTGGGCCAGATGACGATAAGGCCCGCTGACGTCACCGCTGGGCGAGATGACGTCACCGCTGGGCCAGATGACGATAAGGCCCGATGACGTCACCGCTGGCCAGATGACGATAAGGTAGACGAGGACTGGAATGATTGGAACGTGATACCGGTGGGAGAGGTCGGGACCTGTTGCACGTGCAAGGTGGGGGTGGGGTGGGGCAGAGAAATTTCTAGAAAATCTGGACTGAAGGTCACGTGACGAGGCGTTGGGTGGCCACAAATAACCAGTCAGGATGTGATAATTTGTGATCCATAAGAAACACATGTTTTTGCTACAAGCCTGAGGTGGGGGTGGGAGTGGGGTGGGTGGGGTGGGGGGTGGAATGGATGGGGTAGAGATATGATATACCCATCTAGTAAATCAGCTGATAACTCTGACGGTGTTTCTGGTTTCATTTTCTATCCGGACATTCTGATGTACATTTCTAGCCGGACATTCTGATGTACATTTCTAGCCGGACATTCTGATGTAAATTTCTAGCCGGGCATTCTGATGTAAATTTGTAGCCGGACATTCTGATGTAAATTTCTATCCGGACATTCTGATGTGAATTTCTAGCCGGACATTCTGATGTGAATTTCTAGCCGGACATTCTGATGTACATTTCTAGCCGGACATTCTGATGTAAATTTCTAGCCGGGCATTCTGATGTAAATTTCTAGCCGGACATTCTGATGTAAATTTCTATCCGGACATTCTGATGTGAATTTCTAGCCGGACATTCTGATGTGAATTTCTAGCCGGACATTCTAATGTAAATTTCTAGCCGGACATTCTGATGTAAAATTTTTTAAGTATCCTGACCCCCCCCATGTTAAATAATGTAGTATCCCATGAGTCCCCTGACCACCAGTTGCTCACCTACAATGATCACCTACGTACCTTACTGCACACAGACGGGTTAAACCTAAAGCTTTGGGCTTGCGCTCCTTGTTTCAATCGCCAAGATACGAAACAAAACAGAGAATTAGACAAGGAAATAGTTAATTTTTCCTTAGATGTGTCGGTTGGCTCTTGATATACACGACTATGAGAAAGGTTAGGATAGTTTGGGTTAGGTTTATCTCTACCCCCTCCCCCCCCATTACAACTTTGAAGCCTCTTAGGGTATGTGTTGCTCATGGATGCTCTTGAGGCTGGGGTTAAGCTTAACTGGGTCATAATCCAAATGAGACACGAGACCAATCGACTAACACTTACAGTGGGAGCTTATCTTAATCTATCAAAGACAAGAAAGTCGAACGGATCGAGAGTAGGCGTGTTGACTGATATGACGTCATGGAAATATGTGTAAACATGGGTCACCAGTCACGTGGGTTTCAACACAACTAAACGGCTTTATTAAACTTTAACACAATTGAGGTATAAGTATTTGCTGTTAAAGAATATTTATTAAAAATCTCACTTGAAATGAAATGAAACTTATTGTTACACTTTGAAATTTTCAATCAGTTAATGGGCAAGTCCCACACGAGTGATAGTTTGGTCTTTATCCAACGTTAGCGTCTGGTGTAAAATGTTAAAGGCTTGAGCGAGATTACGTTAGTTAATTGGTAATAAACAAGCAGTAAAATCAATTTCACGAAAATAAGCAAGGATGATTCTTGGGCTTCCAATAAAAAAAAAACATAATTTAAACGTGAAAGATTTGAAGCGAATCGAGGTGAAACCAACCAATCGCGTGCTTGATCCTGTCACGTGAACAATGGCGTTTTCAGAAGCTGTCACGTGCCCTGATATTTGGTAGCTGATAAACTTGTCCGATTATTTCATCTAAATTCTATATCGCCAGCAAATGTTTTCAAGAAACTGGTAATTAAAGTGTCGTCAAATTAAATTCCTGCTTATGCTGTAAAAACGAGGACCATCAAATTATCAACTACAAAGTTAAGGACCACCAAATCATCAACCACTATAATAAGGACCACCAAATCATGAACCACAATAATGAGGACCACCAACAAGCAGTAATTAAACATGACACAGAGATCAATCAATGACTGATCCCTTTATTACACTCTAAAACAATCGATTGAAATCGGAAACGGAAAAAAAATTAGGCTATTTTTGTGTTTAATAAATCGATAAACAAGATATCGATTTAATAATCTCGCGTCACTAGAGATAACGTGAGACTAACACGAGACTAACATGAGACCATCAAATATCATGTGACGAACACGAGAATAACTCAACTAACTTCAGAATTTTTTCTTATTTCATTGCACTTTAAAGCTTATTAACATAACGTTTCTTGTAGCTGTTTATCATCTAATCCAGGGGTTCCCAACCCCGTGCCCGCGGGCGCCATGGCGCCCGCCGAACGATTCGTACGTGCCCGCCTCTCACTATTCGACAGAGACAGAATCGAAAGTTTGAGGGGGGGGGGGGTGCAAATCGAAAGTTTTGTCCCCGGGTGAAGGGAAGGGTCGCTACGCCTCTGGAAGGAGGTTGTCGATTTAAAATAGGTGGAGCCCGCCACCCTACCGATATTTTAGAATGTGCTCTAGAGTAAAAAAGGTTGGGAACCCCTGATCTAATCTTTAGTAATTATTCATATAAAAGGAAAGAGGTAAGAAAATTACCATCGAAGACTCGAAAACCCTAAACATTCTCATATACTCTTATACAACAGTAAGGATGATGGCAATGATATAGTGCAATGGGGAAGTAGAGATTTAAAAAAAAATACATTTAAAAATAAAACGGGAGTGATCTCGCCTAAACTTTCCCGACTATTCTTATATAACAGAGGGAGGATGGCAACTCGGGATACAGACATGATATTTAATCCACTTTTAATTACTTAAACTTTTTAAAATATAATAGAATCTCGTAGAAAAAAGAATTGCGCACCAAGTGAACGCCAAACAACATGTGTATAATAGTGCGGAATATTATTAGCTCTTTATAAATTCACATGCGGTTTTCGAGAAATCGGAAATAGCGTAAATTACTATCCCGGTTCACGGCAATTACTAAACATTTGATAGAAGGCAGAGAATTAGATATTTTACTTACATGTTAAATTTCATTTATCTATCTGAAATAGTACTCAAGTTATAGGCTTTTGAAAAGTTGAAAGTAGAATAAGCTCCACTTCCGGTTACCATCATATCATATGATATCATACTTCTATATGAAATTTCATCAACCTAGCTGTAACGGTACTTAAGTAATTGTGTTCATACTCACACACACATACATACACACATACACACACAGGCATACGGACAAAATTGCAAAAATATGTTGTTCCGATTCAGTGAGATGTAAAACGTCGAGATTTGTACAAATCTATTTAAAAAAATAAGTACATTATAAGAAAACATTGATTAATTTTAAAAAATGTAATTAAACATCTAATTAAGTTCCAATTTTTGGTCCACTGTCACCGAGTCTTTATCTTAGTGAAAAGTTTAAAACAAAACCGTCCCGTTAAACTGATATTTTTGAGAAATCAGAAATAAACTTTTGTATTATAGAAACCAGGAATAGAGTAAAGCATTACTTCCGGATATGTAGGCCACTCACAATTTGAGAGTTATCCAACTATAAGATACTATACGTGTTGATGAAATTTCGTCTTCCTAACTTCGTCTTCCCACGGAAATAGAGTAAAGTACCGCTTCCGGACACCGGAAATCTTTCAAAAGTTGAAAGAAAGCTACAAATTTGATATTATACTGATTTTTTGAAATTAAGTTTACTTAACTGAACCGGTACTCAAGTTATCGTTTTTACATACGCACTTACAAACGGACAGGATTAAAAAAAATTTCCGGCTCCGGAAGGTTAAAAAAAAAAATTGTCAAAATCTCGATTTAGATTTTAACACGATCACAACGCATCTTTTACATTCCGTATACGATAAAGTAGGGTGGTGTAGAAGGGTGACAACTGTCAAAATATCGGTTCAAGTATTCAGCACGATTGCTAAGCCTCCTTTACACTATGTATTATTGTAAAGTAAAAACTAGTAAAAAAAAGTAGTAGGCCTGTTTAAAACATTTGTACCAAAAAATCGTATATTTAAAATAGTACCTGAACATAGTATTTAAAAATAATAAAAAAAAAAGTTTAAAGTATTATTAAATCAATACTGTTTAAAAAATAGTATTAAAAATATTTTAAAATAGCAGCTTAAAATGCTAATTTTAAAAATAATAAAAAAAAATGAAACGAACAAATCCAACAGTAAATTTTAAAACACCAGGGCTGTAGTCCAAGGTTAACTGCTGCCGTGTCTGGCGCCAATCTCTGGCCGTTCTAACATTAGTTTAATTGGACACAATTTTTTCTTTTGTCGTCTGCTGGTCGGTGTGGCGTCTCGTCAGGTGCTAATGTCTGGAATCGACTTGATTGGTCCGTAGTCGTGGCACTACTCTGGGACTGGAGCTTAACGAGGGGTCTGTCGGAGCTTAACGAGGGGCTGACCATTCTGTGACTGGAGCTTAACGAGGGGCTGACCATTCTATGACTGGAGCTTAACGAGGGGCTGACCATTATATGACTGGAGCTTAACGAGGGGCTGACCATTCTATGACTGGAGCTTAACGAGGGGTCTGTCGGAGCTTAACGAGGGGCTGGCCAGTCTATTACTAGAGTATAGTATGGGGCTGGTCACTATATGACTGGAGCTTAATGAGGGGCTGGTCAGAGCTTAACGAGGGGCAGGTCAGTCTATGACTCGGGCTTAAGGAGGAGGGGAAGAGGACAGGTAAATGTTCGATGATGGACGGCCCTGGTCCATGAAGCTGTGCCCAACCTTGTTCGTTACACTCATGGACGTTTCGCCACAAGTCAACGTCCCACGTGACAAGTACTGATCACGTGACAAGTACTGGCCAGAGTTGCTTCTCTTGTCCCGTCTCATCGTGTTTTGTTGGAGCCCCTCAGCTAAATTACCGCTCGCAGCCGCAGCTGGAATATGCGCACTACACATACACACCTCCCCCCACACACCCACACCCACCCGCATAACCCCCCCCCCCCCGTATCCACAAAAACACAGACACACACACACACACACACATATATATATATATATATATATATATATATATATATATATATATATATATATATATATATATATATATGTGTGTGTGTGTCTGTGTTTGTGTGTATGTATATAAATATGTGTGTATGTATGTATGTATATATAAAAGGTGAGCAAAGACATATTTTACATTTTCCACTTCCCCAGCACCAGAACTAAGAACCCAACACCTCAGTGAGGAAAAGGAAAATATTTATTTTCCTAATTGTTTATTTTCCTTAGGCTAGAGAAGGCTCCAATACAGTCAGACACACAAAGCTACAAACAGCCCGGGCAGCCAAGTCCCAACAAACAACCGATCACACAAGGATCGCTCGCTAGAGGGGCGCTACGAGCGGCAAAGGGCAACAGATTTGATAAGGCTTCACCAGCCCGCTAGTTAAATAAAAGAATCCACGGCTTTGAGTCGGGACTGGGCTGTGCAGTGGGTAATTGAAACTCGATAGTGTTTTCTCGAACCTCGGAGCCGCGCTGAGAGCCGTCTCGCACCGAGCCGCACCGGTCTGAGAGCGCCCTCCTCCCCCACCCCACCCCACCACTCGTACAGGGAGTTGTGCAAGTTGGTCTTTGATGGGCAGACGATAAAACAGTTCAAACACCTCCCCGACCCGCCTGGCCGTGTGTTTATGTGAAATGGGTTTTAAATAGGTGTAAATCAGGATCTCAAGTGCTGAAAAGGGATATTAAACCTCGGCTGTGTATTGTTAGCGTGAGCCAGGCTGGCTAATAAAAAACTAAAACTAAAACTAAATGAACGAAATAAAAGTGTAATATAAGAACGAATGTTATTGTCCTTGTTTAGAGCGAGCATTCCGAAAATTTTGGGGTGTCTTTTTTTCCCAACCAAAGCGATTACAAAATCTGTTTATGCGTGTGTAAGTGTGTGCGTGTATGTGTTTGTACGCGTGTGCGTGTAAGCGTGCGCGTGTATATGTGTGTGTATATAATTTTTTTTTGTCTAGCCAACTTAAGCCAAGTACGCTTTAATAGCTGAGTTTTCTCATGAGCTACTCCGAACTAAATGTATACAGTCAAAACATACGATCACATAATTACCGATTAAACTTGAACGTTGATATAACGTTATACAGGTATGATATAATGAACGTATGCTAAAGATTAATGATATGAAGTGATTTGAAGTGAAGTTCATGAAACACTAGAGACATCAGTTGTGAACACAAGGGGACAAAATGCCACGTGATGCTGGGGTAGTGCTGTCTTTACATGTCACGTGGTAGTGCTGTCTTTACATGTCACGTGGTAGTGCTGTCTTTACATGGCACGTGGTAGTGCTGTCTTTACATGCCACGTGGTAGTGCTGTCTTTACATGTCACGTGGTAGTACTGTCTTTACATGTCACGTGGTAGTGCTGTCTTTACATGTCACGTGGTAGTGCTGTCTTTACATGTCACGTGGTAGTGCTGTCTTTACATCATGTCACGTGTTGCTGGGGTAGTGCTGTCTTTACATGTCACGTGGTAGTGCTGTCTTTACATGTCACGTGGTAGTGCTGTCTTTACATGTCACGTGGTAGTGCTGTCTTTACATGGCACGTGGTAGTGCTGTCTTTACATGCCACGTGGTAGTGCTGTCTTTACATGTCACGTGGTAGTGCTGTCTTTACATGTCACGTGGTAGTGCTGTCTTTACATGTCACGTGGTAGTGCTGTCTTTACATCATGTCACGTGTTGCTGGGGTAGTGCTGTCTTTACATGTCACGTGGTAGTGCTGTCTTTACATGTCACGTGGTAGTGCTGTCTTTACATGTCACGTGGTAGTGCTGTCTTTACATGTCACGTGGTAGTGCTGTCTTTACATGTCACGTGGTAGTGCTGTCTTTACATGTCACGTGGTAGTGCTGTCTTTACATGTCACGTGGTAGTGCTGTCTTTACATGTCACGTGGTAGTGCTGTCTTTACATCATGTCACGTGTTGCTGGGGTAGTGCTGTCTTTACATGTCACGTGGTAGTGCTGTCTTTACATGTCACGTGGTAGTGCTGTCTTTACATGTCACGTGGTAGTGCTGTCTTTACATGTCACGTGGTTTTGGGGTAGTGCTGTCTTTACAAGTCACGTGTTGCTGAGGTAGTGCTGTCTTTACATGTCACGTGATTTTGGGTGTAACGTTTACCTATCTATCAGCCAGATAGAAGGTGAACGTCCCCGGATTCTTTTTTCGGGGTTATATGCAAATGCCTTACGGCCTAAAAGGATGAACACTAACACAACGACACACTAGGGCTCGAATTCGATGTCTAGGGAAAACTAGTGATACTATTGTAATTAACACTCATCCAATCTGCATACAACCTTTAATAAGCGAACACAGTTGTGGCAGAACACCAGGTTAAACTAGATAAAATATTTAATGTATAAAATATCAAAACCCAACTTACAAAGTGTAGGAAAAAACACTATCACAGATTTCAACACTGCCTAAAAATAGCCACAGGCCACACAACACTGCTATAGCTTCAAGAATTACTTGGCGACAAGTAATATTATACTAGAAGACTAAATCAACTTAAGAAAGCGTAGCACACACAGGACTTAAGTTCTCTCACGTTCAAATGGTCAGAATCTATTGCCGGACAATATGGACGGCTTGGTCTTAATAGACTGTTTGATCAAGGTAGACGGCCTGATCAAGGTAAACTGCCACGTGTGGCGAGTGTGCGGTGCAGTTAAAGACTTCTGCCTCAGGGGAGGTCATCCTCAACTCATGTAGCCATTGGTTGGGATAGTCATCTGATCAGAATCAATCAATCAGATCTTAATGGAAAATTTCTGGGCCCTAAACACCTTAATAAGTCAGTGGAAAAACCCCGGTTGTTGCACCATCACTCCCTATAAAATAAAAATGGAACCTGACTCGACCTAAGTAGGTCACATGGGGTAGTGCTGTCTTTACAAGTCACGTGATGGTGGGGTAGTGCTGTCTTTACATGTCACGTGGTAGTGCTGTCTTTACAAGTCACGTGGTAGTGCTGTCTTTACAAGTCACGTGATAGTGCTGTCTTTACATGTCACGTGGTAGTGCTGTCTTTACATGTCACGTGGTAGTGCTGTCTTTACATGTCACGTGGTAGTGCTGTCTTTACATGTCACGTGATACTGTGGTAGTGCTGTCTTTATATGTCACGAGGTAGTGCTGTCTTTACATGTCACGTGGTAGTGCTGTCTTTACATGTCACGTGTTGTTGTGGTATTCAACTGAACAAAACTTGTTGAACCAGAAGAACTACAAATACAGACAAAATGTCGACAATATTTAAAGAGACACACCCGACAAAACGACAGAAAACAGACAATCTACAGGCAGACAAGACAACAACCAGCCCGTTGTGTGATCAATGGCTGGACAAAACAAACAGTTGACATCACGCGGGCCGCCATATTGAAGCACGCACAATTATTTAGAGTTTTCTCCCTTGTATTTGCGGGTTGACCAATCACGTGCAAGCAAATGCTCAAACAACACGCGCCGTGAACTGACTAGGACACCAGGGGATAGGGCAAGGTCAAGGTCGAACTGTAGCGACAGTTTCCTTGAAGGTCAGAATTTGACAGTGAGTAATGTTTTCATGTGTGTAAATATCAGCTGACTAAAGATGGAGCTCATTCTTTGGTTCAGGAGCTGGACCTAATGGATGTCCATCTTATCCAGCTATCCATCCGTCTATCCGTCCTTCCATCCATCCGTCTGTCCGTCCTACCCACCCACCCTCACACCCATCCTTCCATCCATCCGTCTATCTGTCCTTCCATCCATTCGTCTGTCCGTCCATAAATCCATAGATTATTTTTTTTTCCATCCATCCGTCTATCCGTCCTTCCATCCATATGTTCGCTAAACAAATCACCTATCAACCCATCTACCCACCCATCTCCCCACCCATCTACCCACCCACCCTCACACCCATCCTTCCATCCACATTGAGACAACACATGCATGAAGAACTGCAGACGTGGCGACTTAAAATCAGACGACTACAACGAACAGTATCGATACCAACAATATTTCAATAGCCCAGTATCGATACCAACACTATAACAGCCACACAGTATCGATACCATCAGCTACAGGCACACAGCATCGATACCAAGACTGTTACAACTGTACCTTATTGATACCAACACTGCTATTGCCACACATTATCGTAACCAACACTGTTATAGGCACGCAGTATCGATATCGACACTGCCACAGCCACACTAGACGCTGACTGACGCAGTATCGATACCGATCAATCCACTTAATGACCATCACCCGATCCTGTAGTCAGACATTAGCTGCACGTATCTGCTCATTAAGTTCGGATCTATAAGACACACGGTAAGACAGACTTTCAAGAAGACGCACGGTAAGACATTTTCTATAAGACACACGGTAAGACACTTTCTATAAGACACATGGTAATACAGACTTTCAAGAAGACACGCGGTAAGATTTTTAAAAAGACACATGGTAAGACAGACTTTCAAGAAGACAAATGGTAAGACAGACTTTCAAGGAAAAAACACGGTAAGACAGACTTTCAAGGAAAAAACACGTTAAGACAGACTTTCAAGAAGACACACGTAAGACAGACTTTCAAGAAGAAACACGTAGACAGACTTTCAAGAAGACACACGGTAGACAGACTTTCAAGAAGACACACGGTAGACAGACTTTCAAGAAGACACACGGTAGACAGACTTTCAAGAAGACACACGGTAAGACAGACTTTCAAGAAGACACAGGGTAATACAGACTTTCAAGAAGACACATGTAAGAAGACACGTAAGACAGACTTTCAAGAAGACATACGGTAATACAGACTTTTAAGAAGACACACAATAAGACAGACTTTCAAGGAAAAAACACGGTAAGACAGACTTTCAAGAAGACATACGGTAATACAGACTTTCAAGAAGACACACGGTAAGACACTTTTAAGAAGACACACGGTAAGACACTTTCAAGAAGACACTCGTAGACAGACTTTCAAGAAGACACACAATAAGACAGACTTTCAAGAAGACACACGGTAAGACTGTCTTTGGATAACTACACACTGCCTCCCAGACACACTTAGAATAAGACACTCGCAGTAAGACACATTAAAACATTCTTAAAGGACATTCACTTATAGACAAATATATCGTCAGACTCAATAAGAGACACTCGAACTAAGACACTCCCAAAGACACAATACGACACAGTTTGTCATACAATCACCCATAAGATGTAAGTAAACACAATCACTCTCATACAATCCCTCTCATACAATCACTCATAAGATGTGACACAATCACTCTCATACAATCACTCTCATAAGATGTAGGTAAACTCATGACAGCCTAGTTCTCATTTCATGCGTTCTCATATATTAACGTTATCTGTTGTGTCATTTCTGTTAAACACAAATATCTTTCCAATTAGTTAAACACAGATATCTTTCCCATTAATTAAACACAGATATCTTTCCCATTAATTAAACACAGATAGTTTTCCGTCTATTAAACACAGTTATCTTTCCCATTCCATTAAACAGAGATATCTAACCCATTCCATCAAACACAATACCTAGCTCAATACCATAAGCAGATAGACTTGTGCGTAGAAGAAAAAACAGCGCAAACAAATTGTTTCGTATCTAGACTAGTATTTTAAAACCAGTTTTTTAATCACTAAGTCCGGGTGTGTTTGGGTCGAATTTTTAAAATCAATTTCAAACTATTTTTAAGTCCACAATTATTTTCAAACGTCACATTTAAATGCACCAAATATCAGAACATGAACGTTCATTTTCTTCACATAAATAGGAGAAATACAATTCGCTACGTGTATTGAAAAGACTTCTGGGTTAAATCGCTTTTATTCTTACTATTTTGGCGAAAAAATATTTTCTTAACTTTAGTGTATATTAAAGCTTGGTTTTATTTATCTATAGTTTTATTTTTACTATCAATTGAATGTCAACCTACATGAAATATTTGAACTCTCTAGTAACTAGATCTAGCAGATGGTTTTTATTTGGAGAGAACTTTACAAATAGATTCTATATTAAGAAGTTAAACATTTTTGTACAGAGCCAGGCTTTACTTGCTATGTCTGTTGGTTTATATGTCGGGGAGGTATGGTCAAATATCGTAACTTCATTGGTCACTTCATGTTTAAACTGGTTATTTCATGCTTAATTTAATTACGTCATGTGTAACTGGGTTTAACTTCGATATGTCATGTTTAACTTTATTGAGCCGAGTTTATCAAAGTTGTGCCATGTTTAACTTAGCTCAAGTTTAACCTGGTTAAGTCAGGTTTAACCGGCCAGCTACCACACACATGGGGCCTGTAGTGGGGGGGGGGGGTGAAGGGAGACAAGCGATGACCTACCTCAAATCTCACTGATTGGGGGGAAGGGTGAAGTTAGACAAACGATGACCTACCTCAAATCTCACTGATTGGGGTGGGGGGTGGTGAAGTTAGAAAAGCGATGACCTACCTCAAATCTCACTGATTGGGGGGGGGGGGGGGGTGGTGAAGTTAGACAAGCGATGACCTACCTCAAATCTCACTGATTGGGGGGGGGGGTGAAGTTAGACAAGCGATGACCTACCTCAAATCTCACTGATTGGGGGGGGGGGGGTGAAGTTAGACAAGCGATGACCTACCTCAAATCTCACTGATTGGGGGGGGGGGGGGGAGGGTGAAGGGAGACAAGCGATGACCTACCTCAAATCTCACTGATTGGGGGGGGGGGGGTGAAGTTAGACAAGCGATGACCTACCTCAAATCTCAGCTCTCCTACCGGGGCCCTGGCGTACGGTACTCCGAGGAACTTCTCCACCTTGTGGGCGGGGTCTTGCAGGGTGTCCACCAGCCCGCGGACCGTCCCGTAGTTGGTCTGGCGGTCCACGGTCCTCTTCACGGAGGCTAGGACCGGGACAGGACACAGCAGCAGCAGCAACATGCGGCACCACACGGCGACCACAACCAGAAACACGCGGCACCACATCACTACCACAAATTACGGTCTCACAATGTTAGGGGTCAACTTCAATCCGTGGCTGGTATCACATCCACAGTGGCGATCCCAGTCAGAAAGGAGAACGATCCCAGGCAGAAAGGACAAACATCCCAACAAGACACAACGATCCCTGTCGGCTGTAACGATCCCTGTCGGCTGTAACGATCCCTGTCGGCTGTAACGATCCCAGTATGAATAACGATCCCCACAGGAACCAGTGAGCCCACGAGATGATCTTGTCCCAGCGAGGCGCGCTCTGTTATTGGAGAAAAGTCTGCGCGGGCACTTCCGCTTCCATGTCGCTGTGGTCGTCGGTTGGTGGCGGGCAGGCTGGGATAGATGGGCAGGTCCTCAAAGGTCCTCACACTATAAACTCTCTAATTACTGTCATATACGTAGGTCCCGAGTAGGTCTTTAACTCTAGGTTTCAGAGAAATCGTAAAAAAAAAAATTACATAAAGAACGCTGTTGTCAAATTTAAAACAAACAACAATATTTTTCTAAAAAGAATATATAATTGAAATTATTAATTTAAAAAAAATTAATCAAGATTTCAGTTTTAAAAAAATGCGAGCAATTTAACAGTTGTAAACACAGCACAGAGATATATCCGTGGAATCCTACCGCCACCTTGCAGGTAAAGAACGTTACAGTTTAGTAACGGCCGCGCGGCGCTGCGTTCTATCGCTGCTGTCGTCCGACGATTCAAGCCGTACCCTCGGGCGGGCTGGTGGGGGGGGGGGGGGCTGGTGGGGGCTTCAAACTGTCCAGGTATTCCGCCAGCCGGATAAAAGACGGGCACCTGTAGGTGCGACGGCATGACCTGGGCACCAACGGGCAGAGCGGGCATGATGGGTCGGTACAGGGGCGATTATCGCTGGTTTGTTAAGGGAAACAGGGAGGTAATAAGATTGGGCGGGGGTGACGTATGGTGGTTTATGGCGGTAGATGTTCACATTATTGCAGGCAAAGTGGCGATAGATGAAAGTTTTTAACGAGAAAATTAGATCACTTCACATTGATGTAGACAAAATGGGGATATATGAAATGTTTCAACGGGAGAATTAGATCACTTCACAAGAAAATATTTTAAAACGTTTGAATATAATCAGCTGTTATATCTACTGGCCAGGAACAAATTAGGGCTGGGTGAACTCAGGGGAGCTCTGTGGAATCAAAGCCAAGACAAGCGTCATATCTCCATGTTATCAGTTGAGTCAGGAGTCAGTTGAGTCAAAAGTCAGTTGAGTCAGTTGAGCCAGGAGTCAGTTGAGTCAGGAGTCTGTTGAGTCAGGAGTCTTTTGAGTCAGGAGTCAACTGAGTCAGGAGTCAGTTGTGTCAGGAGTAAGTTGAGAGGACTGAGGAGTCAGTTAGGTTAAGAGTCAGATGCCTCAAGAATCAGTTGATCGGATGTCAGTTTTTGCCGGAATTTCAAAGTGTTCAAAGTGTTCAAAGTGTTCAAAGTGTTCAAAGTGTTCAAAGTGTTCAAAGTGTTCAAAGTGTTCAAAGTGTTCAAAGTGTTCAAAGTGTTCAATGGATTTGGTCTGATGGCGATGATCTCTGACCTCTAGGGCACGGGTTCCCAACCTGGGGGTCGCGACCCCCCTGGGGGTCGCGAAGGTCTTTCTGGGGGGTCGCCAACTGGTATACTAAACCTTAGTAATTTGAAACACAACATAAATATTTAGAAGAATTTTTGAAATTCGGCTTCATTAACATCACTGGAAATGTAATAGAGAAGAAACAAAGCGCACTGTACAAAGTTGCTCTCAGTAACGAATCTATGAAATCTTCAAAACTAAAACGTTATTTGAGACAAGTCATTCGGAACACACCAGAAATATATGGAGTTCTTTCGTCGGTAAGAAGCTAGTTGCAGACGCCAGAGACTTGATCGAACAGGATGTTTTCACCAGCATTAGTGCAAGCATCAAATGAAGTCGCGATAGAAAACGCCAAGCAAAAAAAAAAAAAAAAAAACAATGGGAGAAAATCTCACCAAACGCTTCATGTACGTAAATGTTAAATAACACATTTTTATTGAAATTAAGCTTTCACCATTGTTTGCTTTTCAAGTTGATAAATCAACAGACGTGAGTTCGTGTTCGCAGTTGCTGGTCTGTGTCTATATTCATGCGGATGATAGCAAAGAAGAGTTGCTCTTTTGTGAAGATAACATGGAGAAAATAAATACCTTTTTTGAAACTGGATGATTAAAATGGGTTAGAACGGCTGTGGGGGTTTGTACGGATGGCGCGCCATCTATGTTTAGCTCAAAATCGGGCTTTCAGAAAACAGAAAAGATTTAGCTCCCTAACCACTACCCTAACCAATTGACATCAAGAGTTCATTGCTAGTATAAGGCGTAAATTATATAAAATCTGGAGCCTTCAAAGAACTGAAAAAAAAAACATTAATATAGATCACGAGGTTCTACTCTTCTACACTACAGTACGCTGGCAGTCAAACGAAATGTTGTAAATTGTGTTTTTTATTGAAATCTGAAATCAAATTGTTCTTGGAAGTGCAAAGGAAACATGACTTTTTGGTATACTTAAAACGACTTAGAGTGGTGGTTGGAGAGAGTACCATACCTAGCAGATGTGTTCGAACATCAAGATAAGCTTAACCTGAAGTTTCAGGTAAAATGAACGGATATTATAACTTTCCATGATAATCTCGGGGCACTTTTATCAAAACTGCAAAATCGGCGAATAAAATAAATCTTGGAAATATTGTAAATTTGAGTTATTTAAAATTTCGAAAGAAGCGATTTCTGGGCATCTTGAATCTCTTGAAAACGGACTGCATCGCTATTTCTCTGAGCTGAAAAAAAGAAGAATCTGCATTTACGCATTACCTATTCTCTTCTTCCCTTGATGGTGCCAGCATTCCCGTTGAATTACAAGATGAGTTCTTTTATTTGCAGAATGATTCCGAGTAAGATGAAAAACTGCAGACACAATTTTGGTGTAGTATTCACCATTCGTACCCAAACATAAGATTGATTGACTTTTCGAGAATACATTTTCAACACTATTCTTCGATTAAAAACAAAATTAAGATAATTATAATGACATAGGTTGGCGTTAACAAAAAAAAATGTAATTAAAAAGTTAACCACGAAGGTTTAGTGAATAGTATGCAATTTTACTCATGCTATTAAAACAGTTATCAAGAGTAGTTCATATTGAAAGTCTACTAGAAAATCTTATTTTAGTGCTTATTAATTTCCATACTAATTTCGGCTTTTTAATTCTATGGGGGTCGCGGGTCACTTACTTTTTATAAAAGGGGGTCGCCACTCGAAAAAGGTTGGGAACCACTGCTCTAGGGTAACAACCTCTGACCCCTAGGGTAACAACCTCTGACACCTTGGGCTACAACCTCTGACACCTTGGGCTACAACCTCTGACACCTTGGGCTACAACCTCTGACACCTTGGGCTACAACCTCTGACACCTAGGGCTACAACCTCTGACACCTAGGGCTACAACCTCTGACACCTTGGGCTACAACCTCTGACACCTAGGGCTACAACCTCTGACACCTAGGGCTACAACCTCTGACACCTTGGGCTACAACCTCTGACACCTTGGGCTACAACCTCTGACACCTTGGTCTACAACCTCTGACACCTTGGGCTACAACCTCTGACACCTTGGGCTACAACCTCTGTCCAGTTGGTCTACAACCTCTGACACCTTGGGCTACAACCTCTGACACCTTGGCCTACAACCTCTGACACCTTGGGCTACAACCTCTGACACCTTGGGCTACAACCTCTGACACCTAGGGCTACAACCTCTGACACCTAGGGCTACAACCTCTGACACTTTGGGCTACAACCTCTGACACCTTGGGCTACAACCTCTGACACCTTGGGCTACAACCTCTGACACCTTGGGCTACAACCTCTGACACCTTGGGCTACAACCTCTGACACCTTGGGCTACAACCTCTGCCCAGTTGGTCTACAACCTCTGACACCTTGGGCTACAACCTCTGACACCTTGGCCTACAACCTCTGACACCTTGGGCTACAACCTCTGACACCTTGCTCTACAACCTCTGACACCTTGGTCTACAACCTCTGACACCTTGGGCTACAACCTCTGACACCTTGGGCTACAACCTCTGACACCTTGGGCTACAACCTCTGACACCTTGGGCTACAACCTCTGACACCTTGGGCTACAACCTCTGACACCTTGGGCTACAACCTCTGATCCCTAGGGCTACAACCTCTGACACCTTGGGCTACAACCTCTGTCCACTTGGTCTACAACCTCTGACACCTTGGGCTACAACCTCTGACACCTTGGCCTACAACCTCTGACACCTTGGGCTACAACCTCTGACACCTTGGTCTACAACCTCTGTCCACTTGGTCTACAACCTCTGTCCACTTGGTCTACAACCTCTGACACCTTGGGCTACAACCTCTGACACCTTGGGCTACAACCTCTGACACCTTGGCCTACAACCTCTGACACCTTGGGCTACAACCTCTGACACCTTGGTCTACAACCTCTGATACCTTGGTCTACAACCTCTGACACCTTGGGCTACAACCTCTGACACCTAGGGCTACAACCTCTGACACCTTGGGCTACAACCTCTGACACCTTGGGCTACAACCTCTGACACCTTGGGCTACAACCTCTGACACCTTGCTCTACAACCTCTGACACCTTGGTCTACAACCTCTGACACCTTGGGCTACAACCTCTGACACCTTGGGCTACAACCTCTGACACCTTGGGCTACAACCTCTGACACCTTGGGCTACAACCTCTGACACCTTGGGCTACAACCTCTGACACCTTGGGCTACAACCTCTGATCCCTAGGGCTACAACCTCTGACACCTTGGGCTACAACCTCTGTCCACTTGGTCTACAACCTCTGACACCTTGGGCTACAACCTCTGACACCTTGGCCTACAACCTCTGACACCTTGGGCTACAACCTCTGACACCTTGGTCTACAACCTCTGTCCACTTGGTCTACAACCTCTGTCCACTTGGTCTACAACCTCTGACACCTTGGGCTACAACCTCTGACACCTTGGGCTACAACCTCTGACACCTTGGCCTACAACCTCTGACACCTTGGGCTACAACCTCTGACACCTTGGTCTACAACCTCTGATACCTTGGTCTACAACCTCTGACACCTTGGGCTACAACCTCTGACACCTAGGGCTACAACCTCTGACACCTTGGGCTACAACCTCTGACACCTTGGGCTACAACCTCTGACACCTTGGGCTACAACCTCTGACACCTTGGTCTAAAACCTCTGACACCTTGGTCTACAACCTCTGACACCTTGGTCTACAACCTCTGACACCTTGGTCTACAACCTCTGACACCTTGGGCTACAACCTCTGACACCTTGGGCTACAACCTCTGACACCTTGGTCTACAACCTCTGACCTCTAGGGTAACAACCTCTGACACCTTTGGCTACAACCTCTGACACCTTGGGCTACAACCTCTGACACCTTGGGCTACAACCTCTGACACCTTGGGCTACAACCTCTGACACCTTGGTCTACAACCTCTGACACCTTGGGCTACAACCTCTGTCCACTTGGTCTACAACCTCTGACACCTTGGTCTACAACCTCTGCCCAGTTGGTCTACAACCTCTGACACCTTGGGCTACAACCTCTGACACCTTGGCCTACAACCTCTGACACCTTGGGCTACAACCTCTGACACCTTGGTCTACAACCTCTGACACCTTGGTCTACAACCTCTGACACCTTGGGCTACAACCTCTGACACCTTGGCCTACAACCTCTGACACCTTGGGCTACAACCTCTGACACCTTGGTCTACAACCTCTGACACCTTGGTCTACAACCTCTGACACCTTGGTCTACAACCTCTGACACCTTGGGCTACAACCTATGACACCTTGGGCTACAACCTCTGACACCTTGGTCTACAACCTCTGACACCTTGGGCTACAACCTCTGACACCTTGGGCTACAACCTCTGACACCTTGGGCTACAACCTCTGACACCTAGGGCTACAACCTCTGACACCTTGGGCTACAACCTATGACACCTTGGGCTACAACCTCTGACACCTTGGGCTACAACCTCTGACACCTTGGGCTACAACCTCTGACACCTTGGTCTAAAACCTCTGACACCTTGGTCTACAACCTCTGACACCTTGGTCTACAACCTCTGTCCACTTGGTCTACAACCTCTGACACCTTGGTCTACAACCTCTGTCCAGTTGGTCTACAACCTCTGACACCTTGGGCTACAACCTCTGACACCTTGGCCTACAACCTCTGACACCTTGGGCTACAACCTCTGACACCTTGGTCTACAACCTCTGACACCTTGGTCTACAACCTCTGACACCTTGGGCTACAACCTCTGACACCTAGGGCTACAACCTCTGACACCTTGGGCTACAACCTCTGACACCTTGGGCTACAACCTCTGACACCTTGGGCTACAACCTCTGACACCTTGGTCTAAAACCTCTGACACCTTGGTCTACAACCTCTGACACCTTGGTCTACAACCTCTGACACCTTGGTCTACAACCTCTGACACCTTGGGCTACAACCTCTGACACCTTGGGCTACAACCTCTGACACCTTGGGCTACAACCTCTGACACCTTGGTCTACAACCTCTGTCCACTTGGTCTACAACCTCTGTCCACTTGGTCTACAACCTCTGACACCTTGGGCTACAACCTCTGACACCTTGGGCTACAACCTCTGACACCTTGGCCTACAACCTCTGACACCTTGGGCTACAACCTCTGACACCTTGGTCTACAACCTCTGACACCTTGGTCTACAACCTCTGACACCTTGGGCTACAACCTCTGACACCTAGGGCTACAACCTCTGACACCTTGGGCTACAACCTCTGACACCTTGGGCTACAACCTCTGACACCTTGGGCTACAACCTCTGACACCTTGGGCTACAACCTCTGACACCTTGGTCTAAAACCTCTGACACCTTGGTCTACAACCTCTGACACCTTGGTCTACAACCTCTGACACCTTGGTCTACAACCTCTGACACCTTGGGCTACAACCTCTGACACCTTGGGCTACAACCTCTGACACCTTGGTCTACAACCTCTGACCTCTAGGGTAACAACCTCTGACACCTTTGGCTACAACCTCTGACACCTTGGGCTACAACCTCTGACACCTTGGGCTACAACCTCTGACACCTTGGGCTACAACCTCTGACACCTTGGTCTACAACCTCTGACACCTTGGGCTACAACCTCTGTCCACTTGGTCTACAACCTCTGACACCTTGGTCTACAACCTCTGTCCAGTTGGTCTACAACCTCTGACACCTTGGGCTACAACCTCTGACACCTTGGCCTACAACCTCTGACACCTTGGGCTACAACCTCTGACACCTTGGTCTACAACCTCTGACACCTTGGTCTACAACCTCTGACACCTTGGGCTACAACCTCTGACACCTTGGCCTACAACCTCTGACACCTTGGGCTACAACCTCTGACACCTTGGTCTACAACCTCTGACACCTTGGTCTACAACCTCTGACACCTTGGTCTACAACCTCTGACACCTTGGGCTACAACCTCCTACCTCTGACACCTTGGGCTACAACCTCTGACACCTTGGGCTACAACCTATGACACCTTGGGCTACAACCTCTGACACCTTGGTCTACAACCTCTGACACCTTGGGCTACAACCTCTGACACCTTGGGCTACAACCTCTGACACCTTGGGCTACAACCTCTGACACCTAGGGCTACAACCTCTGACACCTTGGGCTACAACCTATGACACCTTGGGCTACAACCTCTGATACCTTGGGCTACAACCTCTGACACCTTGGGCTACAACCTCTGACACCTTGGTCTAAAACCTCTGACACCTTGGTCTACAACCTCTGACACCTTGGTCTACAACCTCTGTCCACTTGGTCTACAACCTCTGACACCTTGGTCTACAACCTCTGTCCAGTTGGTCTACAACCTCTGACACCTTGGGCTACAACCTCTGACACCTTGGCCTACAACCTCTGACACCTTGGGCTACAACCTCTGACACCTTGGTCTACAACCTCTGACACCTTGGTCTACATCCTCTGACACCTTGGGCTACAACCTCTGACACCTAGGGCTACAACCTCTGACACCTTGGGCTACAACCTCTGACACCTTGGGCTACAACCTCTGACACCTTGGGCTACAACCTCTGACACCTTGGTCTAAAACCTCTGACACCTTGGTCTACAACCTCTGACACCTTGGTCTACAACCTCTGACACCTTGGTCTACAACCTCTGACACCTTGGGCTACAACCTCTGACACCTTGGGCTACAACCTCTGACACCTTGGTCTACAACCTCTGACCTCTAGGGTAACAACCTCTGACACCTTTGGCTACAACCTCTGACACCTTGGTCTACAACCTCTGACACCTTGGTCTACAACCTCTGACACCTTGGTCTACAACCTCTGACACCTTGGGCTACAACCTCTGACACCTTGGGCTACAACCTCTGACACCTTGGGCTACAACCTCTGACACCTTGGGCTACAACCTCTGACCTCTAGGGCTACAACCTCTGACACCTTGAGCTACAACCTTTGACACCTAGGGCTACAACCTCTCACCCCTAGGGCTACAACCTCTGACACCTTGGGCTACAACCTCTGACACCTTGGGCTACAACCTCTGACACCTTGGGCTACAACCTCTGACACCTTGGGCTACAACCTCTGACACCTTGGGCTACAACCTCTGACACCTTGGGCTACAACCTCTGACACCTTGGGCTACAACCTCTGACACCTTGGGCTACAACCTCTGACCCCTAGCCCAATACTTGAATGTTGTATTATTAGCCCGATGGTCGCGTGATGTTAGAATGGAGCATAGACCTTGTGGCGACAACTCGTGGCAGAATGATGTGGACTTGTCTCCCTTGAAATGGAAGTTAGCGCCGCACAGAGCAGAGTTGTGTGAACTTTGAACCCTTTAAATTTCGTCTTTTTACTGCGTCAAGGCAGTCAAGTAACGGCAGATAGGTGAAGTAGGGTGTGATCAAACGTTACTGACGTTTATAAATGTCACGTGACTGATACAATAGATCTCGTGAAGGTCCAGATTTTTCTAATGGGTGGGTGAACTCTCTTCATAAATCACATGTCATTATGTCCAGATTTTTTCTAGTGTGTGTGAACTCACTTCAAAAATCAATACTTTTCTGATGGACGTGAATATATATATATATATATATATATATATATATATATATATATATATATATATATATATATATATATATATATATATATATATAAACAATAATTAATGGATTAATAATCCATATCCACATCTACTTCTGCACCTGTAGTACGTTATTTTCTTAGAGTCGCCTCCATGAGGTATCAATTGCTGGTCCACGCTTCAAGAAAAATTTGATGGCCATTATGTCCATTGCTTCTCTGTTAAGAATGGGCCGATCGTATCGAAGTCCATCAATCTATCGGCCGATCGTATCAATAATATCAGGTAGACAAACTTTAGGTGAAAGTCGTGTCGCTATCGTGGAGCGTCGGTTATCGGATCCGCTGATCGTCCTCGTTTAGCGCGCACGGCTTTGTGGTAAGTTATTTGTACCAAGAAGGTTTGGTGCGGCAAGGGAGGGAATTGTTCTACGGCAAAAATGTTTTTTTAATTTGCCCTTTGTGAGAATTAATCTCTTCAGAATCGACCGATTTAACTGCTGACATATATAGGCCTATTGGCATATAAATAATAAATAAACAAACATGTTATATATATATATATATATATATATATATATATATATATATATATATATATATATATATATATAGTGTATATATTTAACTTATATGAACATGTATATATATATATATATATATATATATATATATATATATATATATATGCATATGTAATATAGTCTACATGACTGGCCTTTGAAAAGATACAAGTGAGGGGGTGGGGGTGGAGGTATTGAGCAGAAAGAATTGACCCAACTCCCCAGCCAACGGGATGTAACTAAAAATGTCCATCACAGCCAGCACTTGCTCACGTGACTTTAGCTGGCCACTGACCGTTGAGAGATCTCAGCTTCTGAAGGGCTGTTTTTTTTTCCTCTCAGCGACCAACAAGTGACCATTATCTGGCACACGTCTGGCACGCTAGTTGTCTCCCGGTGCTCGTGTCTTGCAGAGTTCTCGCTCCTGTCTGGCCGGCCTTGTGTACACATCATGCGGGCTCGGCGATTAGAGGGAATCTTGCTACGATCGTTGATTGACAGAAATCTTGCTACGATCGTCGACTGACAGAAATCTTGCTACGATCGTTGATTGAGAGAAATCTTGCTACATTCGTTGATTGAGAGAAATCTTGCTACATTCGTTGATTGAGAGAAATCTTGCTACGATCGTTGATTGAGAGAAGCCTTGCTACGATCGTTGATTGACAGAAATCTTGCTACATTCGTTGATTGAGAGAAATCTTGCTACATTCGTTGATTGAGAGAAATCTTGCTACGATCGTTGATTGACAGAAATCTTGCTACATTCGTTGATTGAGAGAAATCTTGCTACATTCGTTGATTGAGAGAAATCTTGCTACATTCGTTGATTGAGAGAAATCTTGCTACGATCGTTGATTGAGAGAAGCCTTGCTACGATCGTTGATTGACAGAAATCTTGCTACGATCGTTGATTGAGAGAAATCTTGCTACGATCGTTGATTGAGAGAAGCCTTGCTACGATCGTTGATTGACAGAAATCTTGCTACGATCGTTGATTGAGAGAAATCTTGCTACGATCGTAGACTGACAGAAATCTTGCTGCGATCGTCGACTGACAGAAATCTTGCTACGATCGTCGACTGACAGAAATCTTGCTACGATCGATGATTGAGAGAAGTCTTGCTACGATCGTTGATTGAGAGAAATCTTGCTACGATCGTTGATTGAGAAACCTTGCTACGATCGTTGATTGAGAGAAGCCTTGCTACGATCGTTGATTGAGAGAAACCTTGCTACGATCGTTGATTGAGAGAAATCTTGCTACGATCGTAGACTGACAGAAATCTTGATACGATCGTAGACTGACAGAAATCTTGCTACGATCGTCGACTGACAGAAATCTTGCTACGATCGTCGACTGACAGAAATCTTGCTACGATCGTCGACTGACAGAAATCTTGCTACGATCGATGATTGAGAGAAGTCTTGCTACGATCGTAGACTGACAGAAATCTTGCTACGATCGTAGACTGACAGAAATCTTACTACGATCGTAGACTGACAGAAATCTTGCTACGATCGTCGACTGACAGAAATCTTGCTACGATCGTCGACTGACAGAAATCTTGCTACGATCGTCGACTGACAGAAATCTTGCTACGATCGTCGACTGACAGAAATCTTGCTACGATCCATGATTAAGAGAAGTCTTGCTACGATCGTCGACTGACAGAAATCTTGCTACGATCGATGATTGAGAGAAGTCTTGCTACGATCGTTGATTGAGAGAAATCTTGCTACGATCGTTGATTGAGAAACCTTGCTACGATCGTTGATTGAGAGAAGCCTTGCTACGATCGTTGATTGAGAGAAACCTTGCTACGATCGTTGATTGAGAGAAATCTTGCTACGATCGTAGACTGACAGAAATCTTGATACGATCGTAGACTGACAGAAATCTTGCTACGATCGTCGACTGACAGAAATCTTGCTACGATCGTCGACTGACAGAAATCTTGCTACGATCGTCGACTGACAGAAATCTTGCTACGATCGATGATTGAGAGAAGTCTTGCTACGATCGTAGACTGACAGAAATCTTGCTACGATCGTAGACTGACAGAAATCTTACTACGATCGTAGACTGACAGAAATCTTGCTACGATCGTCGACTTGCTACGATCATCGACTGACAGAAATCTTACTGAAATCTTCTGACAGAAATCTTACTGCGATCGTTGATTGAGAGAAATCTTGCTACGATCGTCGACTGACAGAAATCTTGCTAAAATTGTCGACTGACAGAAATCTTGCTAAAATTGTCGAGTGTCGGAAATGGCACCTGTTGTTATTTAATCTTGTAGTGGTTGTACTATTTTAGGGAACTTTGTGAGTACAGACTAGGGGTAGGGTGCAATTATTGTTGGAATGTTCGAGAGTTGTCAGGATTGTTGGTATTTATTTGCTGTATGAGATTATGAGAAAAGAAAGTTACATAAGTCATACCAATACCAACACAAAGAGAAGCAACTCTAAATAAACTTAAAGCTATAAATAGCAGCGTGACTGAGGGGAGGCAATGAGGGGGAGAACAATTAGAAATTTCATTTTATTCTTTATTCGCTCCAGTGTACCGCGCTGAAAATAGCCGAACCGATCGCTAAACATAGCCCTGCTACACCTTTGATGGTGTTTCACAATGCTAATGACGTGAATAGATCGCCATTGTTTTACCAAGCGGGGGTGAGCGATTTGCGTCTGCTAATTACACATCTTGACAACAAGCAGACGGCATTCCTGGCTGACGGCTGTTACTTTTAGCAGCCAGATCTTCAGGTTCGCCCGATATAAGCTGCCATTGGGTTATATCAGCCCCCCCCCCTTTCAGTGGTTAAAATTAACATGGCCTCCACCTAGCGACCCGCGTCAGTGCTGGTCTACAGAAGGATCGTCCGTGGAGATAGACGTAGGGGCCGCTACTCGCACGATCTTCGCAGCTAGCATTACAACTGCTAGCACATCGATTATCTTATGTTGATGGTTGAATACTGCCTTAGATACACAAAATATATCTGTCCACCCATATATATATATATATATATATATACATATATATATATATATATATATATATATATATATATATATATATATATATATATATATATATATATACATGATGTTTTGTTTTTACAAGTGTAATATACATTGGTTACAGTAAGTTGCAGATTTAGCGTTTTAAATGACACATGGCAGGTTACTTTAGACTTTGTCTTTATGACATATGACAGAATACTTTAGACTTTTAAAAACTGTATAGAGGTGAATGAAGGAGAGTGGGTGTGTGTGTGTGGGGGGGGGGGTAGGTGGTGGGAAGGGTGAGATTAATATAGGTGAATGAAGGAGGGGGAGTGGTGATAGGGTGAATCAGTTCTAAAAACGGCATCGTGAAGCTGTTCAGTGTCCAGACGAAAATGTTGCTGTCAGTGACAATAACTGTATCACACAGGGCAATCAGCCGGCACATCTAGCATTCACATGTGTCATTAAAGGTGTCATTAAACTCATGGCGTTTCTCTTTTTGACGTCAGCAAGATGTCTGCTGCAGTTTGACACCCAGGGGATGGGGAGCTTTGAGGGAGGGAGGGGATTTCACAATCAGATCTATATTCCTTTTACATATTTCACAATCAGATAGACACGTTCTATAAGTCATTTCACAATCCATTTTCTTTTCTAGTTAAATACTTTCCAGCTCGGCACATTTTTCAGTGACATTTTGCTGAGTGAAATTCTCTTTGATAACTTTCAGTATCTACAACATCAGAACTTTCTTTATCGTCATCAGTGTAGTGTTGAAGTCCCACCAACATCACGATGTCCCACCACCAACATCACGATGTCCCACAGCCAACATCACGATGTCCCACCACCAACATCACGATGTCCCACCACTAACATCACGATGTCCCACCAACATCACGATGTCCCACCACCAACATCACGATGTCCCACAGCCAACATCACGATGTCCCACCACCAACATCACGATGTCCCACCACCAACATCACGATGTCCCACAGCCAACATCACGATGTCCCACCAACATCACGATGTCCCACCACCAACATCACGATGTCCCACAGCCAACATCACGATGTCCCACCACCAACATCAAGATGTCCCACCATCAACATCACGATGTCCCACCAACATCACGATGTCCCACAGCCAACATCACGATGTTCCACCACCAACATCACGATGTCCCACCAACATCACGATGTCCCACCACCAACATCACGATGTCCCACAGCCAACATCACGATGTCCCACCACCAACATCACGATGTCCCACCATCAACATCACGATGTCCCACCAACATCACGATGTCCCACAGCCAACATCACGATGTCCCACCACCAACATCACGATGTCCCACCAACATCACGATGTCCCACCACCAACATCACGATGTCCCACCAACATCACGATGTCTCACCACCAACATCACGATGTCCCACCAACATCACGATGTCCCACCAACATCACGATGTCCCACCAACATCACGATGTCCCACCAACATCACGATGTCTCACCACCAACATCTAGATGTCCCACCACCAACAACATGATGTTCCAACACAATTACGATGTCCCACCAACATCACGATGTCTCATCAACATCACGATGTCCCACCAACATCACGATGTCCCACCACCAACATCACGATGTCCCACTACCAACATCACGATGTCCCACCAACAACATGATGTCCCACCAACATCACGATGTCCCACCAACATCACGATGGCCCACCAACGTCACGATGTCTCACCACTAACATCTAGATGTCCCACCACCAACAACATGATGTTCCAACACAATTACGATGCCCCACCACCAACAACATGATGTTCCAACACAATTACGATGCCCACCACCAACATCACGATGTCCCACCACCAACATCACGATGTCCCACCACCAACATCACGATGTCTCACCACCAACATCACGATGTCCCACCACCAACATCACGATGTCTCACCACCAACATCACGATGTCCCACCAACAACATGATGTCCCACCAACATCACGATGTCCCACCAACATCACGATGGCCCACCAACGTCACGATGTCCCACCACCAACATCACGATGTCCCACCACCAACATCACGATGTCTCACCACCAACATCTAGATGTCCCACCACCAACAACATGATGTTCCAACACAATTACGATGCCCACCACCAACATCACGATGTCCCACCAACATCACGATGTCCCACCACCAACATCAAGATGTCCCACCAACATCACGATGTCCCACCACCAACATCAAGATGTCCCACCACCAACATCAAGATGTCCCACCAACATCACGATGTCCCACCACCAACATCACGATGTCCCACCACCAACATCACGATGTCCCACCACCAACATCACGATGTCCCACCACCAACATCACGATGTCCCACCAACATCACGATGTCCCACCACCAACATCAAGATGTCCCACCAACATCACGATGTCCCACCACCAACATCAAGATGTCCCACCAACATCACGATGTCCCACCACCAACATCAAGATGTCCCACCAACATCACTATGTCCCACCACCAACATCAAGATGTCCCACCAACATCACGATGTCCCACCACCAACATCAAGATGTCCCATTAACATCACGATGTCCCACCACCAACATCAAGATGTCCCACCAACATCACGATGTCCCACCACCAACATCACGATGTCCCACCAACATCACGATGTCCCACCACCAACATCACGATGTCCCACCAACATCACGATGTCCCACCACCAACATCAAGATGTCCCACCAACATCACGATGTCCCACCACCAACATCAAGATGTCCCACCAACATCACGATGTCCCACCACCAACATCAAGATGTCCCACCAACATCAAGATGTCCCACCAACATCACGATGTCCCACCACTAACAACACGATGTTCCAACACAATTACGATGCCCACCACCAACATCAAGATGTCCCACCAACATCAAGATGTCCCACCACCAACATCACGATGTCCCACCACTAACATCACGATGTCCCACCACTAACATCACGATGTCCCACTACCAACATCACGATGTCCCACCGCCAACATCACGATGTCCCACCACTAACATCAAGATGTCCCACCACCAACATCACGATGTCCCACCACCAACATAACGATGTCTCACCACCAACATCACGATGTCCCACCAACATAACGATGTCCCACCACCAACATCACGATGTCCCACCGCCACCATCACGATGTCTCACCACCATCACGATGTCCCACCACCAACATCAAGATGTCCCACCACTAACATCACGATGTCCTACCACCAACATAACGATGTCTCACCACCAACATCACGATGTCCCACCAACATCACGACATCACGATGTCTCACCGCCACCATCACGATGTCCCACCACCAACATCACGATGTCCCACCACCAACATCACGATGTCTCACCACCAACATCACTATGTCCCACCGCCAACATCACGATGTCCCACCACTAACATCACGATGTCTTATCACGATGTTTAGATGATTTAAAGATGAACAAAAAATATGTGTGTCTATCAAACTACCAGCTGTGTTGTTGTACCCCCCCCCCCCCGACCCCCAACCCCCCCCCCCCCCCCCCCATTATTACTGATAAAACCCACAGCCACTAGGTAAGCTTGGTCTGGTTACTCGGGCTGGCCCGACGGCCGGGACTGACCGTTGCCTAGAGACCCAGGAATGTGGTCAAGACTGTGTGTTTGTGTATCTGTACGTATGTCTGTATGTGTGTGGTTAGCGTGGTGGAGCTGTCACATACAGACATACAGACATATGGTTTATTGGCTAGCTCTCCTCTACAGCTGCGCGGATGTATCAGGTAGTTGATAGGTCTGGTGTATGGGGTTTTTATATGTGGGTGGTGTGTATAGGTTGTGTTGTGGGAGGTGTATGGGGTTTTTATGTGGGTGGTGTATGCGGGTATTGTATGTGGGTAACCCTAACCCTAGCCTTATCCCAACACTAAACCCTAGCCTTATCCCAACACTAAACCCTAGCCTTATCCCAACACTAAACCCTAGCCTTATCCCAAAAATAAACCCTAGCCTTATCCCAAAAATAAACCCTAGCCTTATCCCAACACTAAACCCTAGCCTTATCCCAACACTAAACCCTAGCCTTATCCCAACACTAAACCCTAGCCTTATCCCAACACTAAACCCTAGCCTTATCCCAACACTAAACCCTAGCCTTATCCCAAAAATAAACCCTAGCCTTATCCCAACACTAAACCCTAGCCTTATCCCAACACTAAACCCTAGCCTTATCCCAACACTAAACCCTAGCCTTATCCCAACACTAAACCCTAGCCTTATCCCAACACTAAACCCTAGCCTTATCCCAACACTAAACCCTAGCCTTATCCCAACACTAAACCCTAGCCTTATCCCAACAATAAACCCTAGCCTTATCCCAACACTAAACCCTAGCCTTATCCCAACACTAAACCCTAGCCTTATCCCAACACTAAACCCTAGCCTTATCCCAACACTAAACCCTAGCCTTATCCCAACACTAAACCCTAGCCTTATCCCAACACTAAACCCTAGCCTTATCCCAACACTAAACCCTAGCCTTATCCCAACACTAAACCCTAGCCTTATCCCAACACTAACCCAAGCCTTATCCCAACACTAACCCAAGCCTTATCCCAACACTAAACCCTAGCCTTATCCCAACACTAACCCAAGCCTTATCCCAACACTTAACCCTAGCCTTATCCCAGCACCTAAACCTTTGGATATGGAGGTGGATATGGATGTGGATATGGACGTGGATATGGATGTGGATATGGATGTGGATATGGATGTGGATATGGATGTGGATATGGATGTGGATATGGATGTGGATATGGATGTGGATATGGATGTGAATATGGATGTGGATATGGATGTGGATATGGATGTGAATATGGATAGGTTCAGAATTTTTTGCCGGTATCATCTATAACAGGTAGGGTGGGGAAAGGGGGCAGATTAATTACGGAAGGGGGGGTCGATTTGGGGTTAATGAATTTGGGTAATGATGACTGGGGTATTGACAGGGGTAGTGTTCTAGACACAATGTGTTATTGCAAGTGTGGTTGGTGTTCTATTGTGTGTGTGATTGGTGTTCTATTGTGTGTGTGGTTGGTGTTCTATTGTGTGTGTGGTTGGTATTCTATTGGGTGTGTGGTTGGTGTTCTATTGTGTGTGTGTGTGTGTGGTTGGTGTTCTATTGTGTGTGTGGTTTGTGTTCTATTGTGTGTGTGTGTGTGGTTGGTGTTCTATTGTGTGTGTGGTTGGTGTTCTTTTGTGTGTGTGGTTGGTGTTCTATTGTGTGTGTGTGGTTGGTGTTCTATTGTGTGTGTGGTTGGCGTTCTATTGCTGTGTGTGGTTGGTGTTCTATTGCGTGTGTGGTTGGTGTTCTATTGTGTGTGTGGTTGGTGGTCTATTGTGTGTGTGGTTGGTGTTCTATTGTGTGTGTGGTTGGTGTTCTATTGTTGTGTGTGTGGTTGGTGTTCTATTGCTGTGTGAGTGGTTGGTGTTCTATTGCTGTGTGTGTGGTTGGTGTTCTATTGTGTGTGTGGTTGGTATTCTATTGGGTGTGTGGTTGGTGTTCTATTGTGTGTGTGTGTGTGGTTGGTGTTCTATTGTGTGTGTGGTTGGTGTTCTATTGCTGTGTGGTTGGTGTTCTATTGTGTGTGTGTGGTTGGTGTTCTATTGTGTGTGTGTTTGGTGTTCTATTGCGTGTGATATGTTGGTGTTCTATTGTGTGTGTGTGTGTGGTTGGTGTTCTATTGTGTGTGTGTTTGGTGTTCTATTGTGTGTGTGTGGTTGGTGTTCTATTGTGTGTGTGTGGTTGGTGTTCTATTGTGTGTGTGTTTGGTGTTCTATTGCTGTGTGTGTGTGTTTGGTGTTCTATTGTGTGTGTGTTTGGTGTTCTATTATGTGTGTGTGTTTGGTGTTCTATTGCGTGTGTTTTGTTGGTGTTCTATTGCTGTGTGTGTGGTTGGTGTTCTATTGTGTGTGTGGTTGGTGTTCTATTGTGTGTGTGTGGTTGGTGTTCTATTGTGTGTGTGGTTGGTGTTCTATTGTGTGTGTGGGGTTGGTGTTCTATTGTGTGTGTGGTTGGTGTTCTATTGTGTGTGTGGTTGGTGTTCTATTGTGTGTGATTTGTTGGTGTTCTATTGCTGTGTGTGTGGTTGGTGTTCTATTGTGTGTGTGGTTGGTGCTCTTTTGAGTGTGTGGTTGGTGTTCTATTGCTGTGTGTGTGGTTGGTGTTCTATTGTGTGTGTGGTTGGTGTTCTATTGTGTGTGTGTTTGGTGTTCTATTGCTCTGTGTGTGGTTGGTGTTCTACTGCTGTGTGTGTTGTTGGTGTTCTATTGCTGTGTGTGTTTTTGGTGTTCTATTGCTGTGTGTATGGTTGGTGTTCTATTGCTGTGTGTATGGTTGGTGTTCTATTGCTGTGTGTATCATTGGTGTTCTATTGCGTGTGATTTGTTGGTGTTCTATTGCTGTGTGTGGTTGGTGTTCTATTGCTGTGTGTGGTTGGTGTTCTATTGTGTGTGTGGTTGGTGTTCTATTGTGTGTGTGTGTGTATGGTTGGTGTTCTATTGCGTGTGTTTTGTTAGTGTTCTGTTCCTATGTTTGTGTGTGGTTGGATATTGGATGACATTGAGAATAAAAATGCCAACAGCTGACATTTGTTGTGAACAAACATACACGATCTAAACTGTCTACACAAACACAGGCTATTCTAAGTCCTAACACAAATTAGTACACGAAACTACGATATAGTTGCTATGGCACTGCAGTACTTGCCTGCACTGCCTTTGTGGAGGTAAATTACTGGACTGGGTACACGCTATCACACACCTTGTACACACGTACACAAACAGGTACACACCGGAACATGATCACGTGAAACAACTCACCGCATGAGGACTGGACAGGGGCAGAGTACAAAGTACACATAACATTCACCCCCCCCCCCCATCCACGCCCCTTCACATGTTCACTACACATCAGATGGACGGTGGCCAGTTTTACTTGACTTATCTGACAGCTGAAGCTCTACGTCTGACTGTCACGCTAGGGATAGTCAGACAGTCACATGATACAACACCAGAAACCACCCAACCACAAGCAGACAACGCCAGAAACCACCCAATCAGAAGCTGATCATATCTCTAACTTTGAGAATTTGTAACTGGTGGGGGGGGGGGGGGGGGGGGGGGGAACGACGACGACGACACCATAGTCCAACATCATCACTACAAACTCTTGACTTGGGACTCGAATAGCATTGTACACAAAGTCATATATATATATATATATATATATATATATATATATATATATATATATATATATATATATATATATATATTTATTTATTTATTTATTTATATATCTAATATATAAGTATTTTAAACGCAGAGAGAGAGAGAGAGAGAGAGAGAGAGAGAGAGAAAGAGAGAGAGAGAGGGAAAGAGAGAGAGAGAGAGAGAAAGAAAGAGAGAGTGGTTTGCCTAGATATAAAAGAAACCCAGACCTTCAGAAGTTGTATAGACCAGGTGTGGTGCAAAGACATGAGAACTAGCAAGAGATGAGGAACCAAACGACTGGGGGGTGGGGGGTATCAGAACAATCAACCAGTGACCCGTCCCCAGGTGCAACATTAAATTTAAACTCACTGGAACGGAAACCAGGTAGGCCGGGAGCTCTGATGGTAAAAAAAAACAAGTTCCGGTCTGGGGAGGATTTGATGCCAGGATGGGGGCGTCGATCTTTTCTTGATGCCAGGATGGGGGCGTCGATCTTTTCTTGATGCCAGGATGGGGGCGTCGATCTTTTCTTGATGCCAGGATGGGGGCGTCGCTCTTTTCTTGATGCCAGGATGGGGACGTCGCTCTTTTCTTGATGCCAGGATGGGGGCGTCGATCTTTTCTTGATGCCAGGATGGGGGCGTCGCTCTTTTCTTGATGCCAGGATGGGGGCGTCGATCTTTTCTTGATGCCAGGATGGGGGCGTCGCTCTTTTCTTGATGCCAGGATGGGGGCGTCGATCTTTTCTTGATGCCAGGATGGGGGCGTCTTGATGCCAGGATGGGGGCGTCTTGATGCCAGGATGGGGGCGTCTTGATGCCAGGATGGGGGCGTCGCTCTTTTCTTGTACGTCACAGGATTCAGTTGGCTGTCTTGATGTTCTAGCCGTTAAAGTTACTTTATAGGGACAGGAGATTTGACAGGTGATCTGACAGGTGATCTGGCAGGTGATCTGACAGGTGATCTGACAGGTGATCTGACAGGTAACCAGACAGGTAATTTGTCAATTGATCTGATAGGTGACCCGACAAATAACCCAATAAGTGGTACGATATGGCATTAACCTTGATATTCGATCGGTCATCTGACATTCCTCCCTGTCATTTTTCATATGATTTGACCTGTCAAATGACCTGACAAGTGATCTGTCAACTGACATTCTATAAACCTGACTGTAAAGAGCATTAATGTGGCAGGTGAGTCTCGTGATGTTTGTGGCCCAGGTCTTTAAAGGCTGGTTGATAGGCTGCTGGCGTCATCCAGCGTCCTACAGCCGTCAGGTAAACGTTCTACAGCCGTCAGGTAAACGTCCTACAGCCGTCAGGTAAACGTCCGTCAGGTAACGTGCGTCAGGTAAACGTCCTACAGCCGTCAGGTAAACGTCCTACAGCCGTCAGCTAAACGTCCTACAGCCATCAGGAAAAGGTCCTGTTTGTGTTGCCCTTAAACCTTTGACCCACGCAGCCTTCAGGTTTGTGATGCATAACCTACACCACATCACCTACACCACATCACCTACACCACATCACCTACACCACATCACCTACACCACATCACCTACACCACACCACACCACATCACCTACACCACATCACCTACACCACATCACCTACACCACATCACCTACACCACATCACCTACACCACATCACCTACACCACATCACCTACACCACACTACACCACATCACCTACACCACATCACCTACACCACACCACACCACACCACATCACCTTACCTACACCACATCACCTACACCACATCACCTACACCACATCACCTACACCACACCACACCACATCACCTACACCACATCACCTACACCACACCACACCACATCACCTACACCACACCACACCACACCACATCACCTTACCTACACCACATCCCCTACACCACAACACCTACACCACACCACATCACCTTACCTACACCACATCACCTACACCACATCACCTACACCACACCACACCACATCACCTTACCTACACCACATCACCTACACCACATCACCTACACCACATCACCTACACCACACCACACCACATCACCTACATTACATCACCTACACCACACCACACCACACCACATCACCTACACCACACCACACCACACCACATCACCTTACCTACACCACATCACCTACACCACAACACCTACACCACACCACATCACCTTACCTACACCACATCACCTACACCACATCACCTACACCACACCACACCACATCACCTTACCTACACCACATCACCTACACCACACCACACCACATCACCTACACCACACCACACCACACCACACCACATCACCTTACCTACACCACATCACCTACACCACAACACCTACACCACACCACATCACCTTACCTACACCACATCACCTACACCACATCACCTACACCACACCACACCACATCACCTTACCTATACACCACATCACCTACACCACATCACCTACACCACATCACCTACACCACACCACACCACATCACCTACACCACATCACCTACACCACACCACACCACATCACCTACACCACACCACACCACACCACACCACATCACCTTACCTACACCACATCACCTACACCACAACACCTACACCACACCACATCACCTTACCTACACCACATCACCTACACCACATCACCTACACCACATCCCCTACACCACATCACCTACACCACATCACCTACACCACATCCCCTACACCACATCCCCTACACCACATCACCTACACCACATCACCTACACCACATCCCCTACACCACATCCCCTACACCACATCCCCTACACCACATCCCCTACACCACATCACCTACACCACATCACCTACACCACATCCCCTACACCACATCCCCTACACCACATCCCCTACACCACATCACCTACACCACATCCCCTACACCACATCACCTACACCACATCACCTACACCACATCCCCTACACCACATCCCCTACACCACATCCCCTACACCACATCCCCTACACCACATCACCTACACCACATCCCCTACACCACACTACACCACATCCCCTACACCACATCACCTACACCACATTACCACTGTACCACAACCCCTGCACAGCATCACCTACACCACATCCCCTACACCACATCCCCTACACCACATCCCCTACACCACATCCCCTACACCACATCCCCTACACCACATCCCCTACACCACATCCCCTACACCACATCACCTACACCACATCACCTACACCACATCACCTACACCACATCACCTACACCACATCCCCTACACCACATCACCTACACCACATCACCTAAACCACATCACCTACACCACATCACCTACACCACATCACCTACACCACATCACCTACACCACATCACCTACACCACATCACCTACACCACATCCCCTACACCACATCACCTACACCACATCCCCTACACCACATCACCTACACCACATCCCCTACACCACATCACCTACACCACATCACCTACACCACATCACCTACACCACATCACCTACACCACACCACCTACACCACATCCCCTACACCACATCACCTACACCACATCACATCACCTACACCACATCACCTACACCACATCACCTACACCACACCACCTACACCACATCACCTACACCACATCACCTACACCACATCACCTACACCACATCACCTACACCACATCACCTACACCACATCCCCTACACCACATCCCCTACACCACATCCCCTACACCACATCCCCTACACCACATCACCTACACCACATCACCTACACCACACCACCTACATAACATCAATTGTACAAGCAACTGTTTAGATCTAGTCCACAGTGACGCACGTTCACACTGACGCACGTCTACCTTGACGCAAATCCACAGTGACGCACGTCCACAGTGACGCGCGTCCAAGATGACGCACATAGAAGTTGACTCTAGACCGTTGAATAAACTGCTGCAGCAACATAGCCTACATTTTCAAACAATCTGCTGTTAATTAGAAATTCCTAAAACCAAGGGAAGTAATCGAAGAATTAGAAACCCGCTGGGTTAGGTTTTAGTCTCCCTTAAGTACGTGTGTATTTGGTCATCAAATTTACGTTTCAGATACCTCTCTCAACGGCTTGTTATAATTCTAACACGTGTGATAAAACTACCAATCACAAGACACCACCCACCCCAAGACACCACCTACCACAAGACACCACCTACCTCAAGACACCACCTACCACGAGACACCACCTACCACAAGACACCACCTACCACAAGACACCACCTACCACAAGACACCACCTACCACAAGACACCACCTACCACAACCCACCCCAAGACACCACCTACCACAAGACAACACCTACCACAACCCACCCCAAGACACCACCTACCACAAGACACCACCCACCCCAAGACACCACCTACCACAAGACACCACCCACCCCAAGACACCACCTACCACAAGACACCACCTACCACAAGACACCACCTACCACAACCCACCCCAAGACACCACCTACCACAAGACACCACCTACCCCAAGACACCACCTATCACAAGACACCACCTACCCCAAGACACCACCTATCACAAGACACCACCCACCCCAAGACACCACCTATCACAAGACACCACCCACCCCAAGACACCACCTACCACAAGACACCACCTACCACAAGACACCACCTACCCCAAGACACCACCTATCACAAGACACCACCCACCCCAAGACACCACCTATCACAAGACACCACCCACCCCAAGACACCACCTATCACAAGACACCACCCACCCCAAGACACCACCCACCCCAAGACACCAACTATCACAAGACACCACCTACCACAAGACACCACAAGACACCACCAACCACAAGACACCACCAACCACAAGACACCACCTACCACAAGACACCATCTTACCCAAGATTCCTTCTATAATTGTCAGATTTCTGTAAATTTTCTCCCACTCGATATGCCATATATTGAAGACAGTTACCTCAGGCTTCGTATGAGAACTAGCCTATTGTTACCTTACTCACCTGACCTTACCCAGACCCCCCCCCCACCCTCCGACCACCCAAAACCACCTTCAATCACTCTTGACGATATAACAACAGACAATACGTACTGATACAGTGGTAACTCAAAGCAAACACAGGATTTCTGTTTATTACGTACTGAGTGCTACATGTTACATGCTACATGCTACATGTTATCTGCTACATCAAAAACACACTTTTCTAAGGATAATCTTTGATACACTGATACACTTCATTATACTCAGCCAAGTAAAATAAACGAATTGAACAGATTAAACATGAATTGAACAGATTAAACATGGATTTAAAAGATTAAACATGAATTGAACAGATTAAACATTAATTGAACAAATTAAACATGAATTGAACAGATTAAACATGGATTTAACAGATTAACATGGATTTAACAAATTAATGAACCGTGATCTTCATTTGCGACTAGAGTAAAATTGTTTGTGAAGAACCATCTTGATATACCTACCGAAGGATTATCGCGACACACCTACTGACAGATTATCGTAATATACCTAGTTAAGGATTATCGTGATACACCCACTGAAGGATTATCGTGATACGCCCACTAAAGGATTATTGCGAGACACCTACTAAAGGATTATCGTGACACACCTACTAAAGGATTATCGTGATACGCCCACTAAAGGATTATCGTGAAGCGATAAGCCACGGGCTCCTACAGTTACACGTCTGGCATCCCCTGGGGTCCACGTCATAGCCGCCAGGGCAGGACGTGCCCCAGCAGTCGACCTGTGGACACTGCAGGGACCTGCAGGAGCAGACGTCACATCCGTTCTCGTCAGTTTGCCAGATGGTGCCATACGGACACCTGCAGGCCACCTGCGTGCAGGCTGCAGGCTTACATTCGCAGGTAGGACAGCCCCTGTCGTTGTCCAGAAATCCGCTGGGGCACCATCTCTTCGAACAGACCAGCTGCGGACATTGCAGAGGGTTGGGTTCGCATGAGCACCTGTCGCAACCATTTTTGTCCTTTTTCCAGATGACCTCATTCGGACACTTGCAGGCGACTCTCGGACACGTCGGTGCCAGACACTGACAGGTCTGGCAGCCGCTGTCGTCGTACACGTACCCGCCGTCACACGGCTGGCACTTCCGCAAGGGGCACTCGTTTATCTGGCACTCACACGTTTGACAGCCTCTGGCATCCCGCCGGTAGCCGGCTCTACACGGCCGGCAATCTCTGACGGGGCAACGATCCGGCTTACACCGGCACGTCTCGCATCCGTCGCTGTCAAGTTGATGGCCGTTCGGACATTTCCGGTTACACTGGAGCCGGGGGCAGCGCTGGACACAGCTACACGTCTGGCAGCCTCTAGTGTCGAACACGAAGCCGCTGGGGCAGTCGGCGTCACACCGCACCCGGGGACAGACGGGCTTCCGGCAGATGCAAGTCTGGCACCCGTCGACGTCCGTGGCGAAACCCTCGGGGCAGCTGACGCTAGGCAGGCAGGAGATTGTCGGGCAAACCTTGCTCCGGCATCGACAGTTTACCGGACAACCGTCGGCGTCCGTGTCGGTTGTCGAGCCAAACTGGCAGAAGTCGGGGCAGACGAGGGGCGGGCAGGTCTGGCACTGACACGTCGGGCAGCCGTTGACGTCCGTGGCCAAGCCGTCAGGGCACCTGAGGGTCGGGCAGGAGGTGGCGGGGCACTGTCTGCCCTTGCTGTCCAGGAAAGCTGGGGGAAAATTGGGGAGCTTATACAGGCTGTTTACAAAACAAGTCACATCACAAGTCGTTTTTCTCTGTCACAGGTAATTTTTCTCTGTCACAAGTCGTTTTTCTATCATAAGTCATTTTTCTCTGTCACAAGTCGTTTTTCTCTGTCACAAGTCATTTTTCTCTGTCACAATTCGTTTTTCTCTGTCACAGGCCATGAAGTAATTTACTGTTCACAAAAAGGTGACTGATACACTAGGCTTTAATATAAACAGAAACAGAAACTTGAAGTATCAGGGAAGATAAAGAAAGTATGAAGCGCGCGACATTATTGAAGGACATTGATTTGTCGAAGTCTGTGGACTACGTCACCGTTAGCAGGTTTGTAGATAACGTGTGAAAGATGACATCACAAACAGATGTTAAACCGACAAGAGATTGACGTTGTGTAACGGATGTACTCACCAGCGCACGTGCTTGTCATGCACGTGAACAGCAGCACACGTGTCAGGTGGTTCAAGGATGTCATGCTCATCAGTTAGGTCCACACGCCGACCACATCACACGTGAACCACACGTGAACCACACGTAAACCACACGTAAACCACACGTGAATGACACGAAAACCACACGAAAACCACACGAAAACCACACGAAAACCACAGCTGAAGATTTCAGCCCGACCGAAGAGTCTGCCATATATTCCGAGATTAACCAATGGCATGAGAGGAAATCTTCACCTCTTTACACATGTCAACTCTACTTCAATTTACCAAAGCAAACAATGACTGAAGCGCACTTCAAACAGCACCCCTAGCGCACCATACCTTTGTGGTGCGGGTGATCCAAGCCACACCTTGGGTACTCGTGTCATTTTATTCACATTTACTCAAGGAAAGCCTGAACATTGTGCCCGGGTTGTCCATGGCCCGGGTTGTCCATGGCCCGGGTTGTCCAAGGACCGGGTTGTCCAAGGCCCGGGTTGTCCAAGGACCGGGTAAACAATGGCCCGGGTTGTCCAAGGCCCGGGTTGTCCAATGCCCGGGTAAACCATGGCCCGGGTTGTCCATGACCCGGGTTATCCAAGGACCGGGTTGTCCAAGGACCGGGTTGTCCAATGCCCGGGTTGTCCATGGCCCGGGTTGTCCATGGCCCGGGTTGTTTACGCAGTGAATGGGGAAAAAAGACAGACAAAAAAAACCCACAGAAAAAAGTCTATTTCAAACGACTTAAATTCATTGCTATATTTTTACTTTCTCGTATATACGTAGTATAGAGAAAGTATTGTAATCGTGCAAAAAAAAAATCGAGATTTTTACAAATCTCGACGTTTTACACCTCACTGATACGGAAAAACATAATTTTGCAATCTTGTCCGTATGTCTGTGTGTGTGTGTGTGTGTGTGTGTCTGTGTGTCTGTGTGTCTGTCTGTGTGTAAACACGATTACTTGAGTACCGTTACAGCTAGGTTGATGAAATTTCATATATAAGTATTATATCAAAATCGTAGATCCGTATCAACTTTTGAGCGATTTCCGATAACCGGAAGTGGTACTTTTTCTACTTTGAATTTTTCAAAAGCCTATGACTTGAGTACTAATTCAGATAGATACATGAAATTTCACATGTAAGTAAAAGATCTAATTCTCTACCTTCTATCAAATTTTGAGTAATTTCCGTTTACCGGAAGTACTAATTTACGCTATTTCCGATTTCTCAAAAAACGCATGTAAATTTATAAAGTACTTAATAATATTGCGCACTATTACGCACATTTGGTTTTGGTGCTCGCTTGGTGCGCAATTTTTTTTTCTACTAGATTTTATTCTACTTTTAAAAGTTTAAGTAAACAAAAATCATGTCTATATTCCGAGTTGACATCCCACGTAGTGTTATATTAGAATATTCGAGAAAGTTTAGGGGAGATCACTCCCGGTTTATTTACATTTGGTTTAATAATTTATTTATTTTTCATATGAGGTTCGCGCTAGAAAGAAGCCGCTTCATAGATATTATCAGTCTGATTCAGATCAAGGGAATAACTGGTTAATTATATAAAGTTTATTTCAAAATAAAAAAAATACAAGTGGGATGTACAGAAGGAATAATGCTACACATACACAACGGACATGAAAATTATATGTAAACATGCTAAAGTTTGGAAAAATCTTTTTAAAATATGGCAAGCGAAACAATTATAGTTAAAAATGTAAAAATCTAAATAGTTTGGGAATTAAACGAATTATACTCATTTTTATATTTTAGTTTCGAATACAAGCCGTTAAAAAGCTGTTTAGAATTATTTTATCAATTCAAATATTTTCAAAAACTGCCCTCAACATCTCAATGAAGCCAACCGTAATGGCCAGGGAGAGTAAAGCAATAAAAGCCGGAACAATTGTTTTCCATGATACAAATACACAATAGTGATCTACGGTGAATAGCGTAGTATTGTATTTATATTAAATGATATAACATCCCCAATCACCACAACACCCTACTAATCCAAATTAAAACTAAAAGTGTTCTCTAATTTAATAGTATATTACGAGTTATTATTTCTTTGACTGTTTCTAGACCTAATGAAACACAAATGTTATAAAATATTATATTCAATTTTGGTTGAAGAATGTGCTTACTGGCAACACAAATTTGGAACCAGCTTTTCAAGTCTATTGGCGGGCCACCACTCAAACGCGTCAACATTTGACGTGCTACCGACACCTACGCGTATTTCATAAACACTAACAATAACAATAAAAAACAGGCAATATTACTCAATGATTTACTTAGCGTTTTAAAAAAATAATTTTAAATCAGTATAATAATAAACTGTGATTTCCAGCAAAGTTAAGCCGGGTCCACTTCAGCCGTCTCTGCAAGAGACACTTGCCGTTCTGCCGATGATGTTGCACGTACATTTATTGTAGGAGTTTCCATGGACAGTGTCTTTAAATACTTCTCCGCCTTTCCAACAGTTACCCTTGCTGTCCTGACAACCTGGGATAATGGTTAACATTACATCTCATCTCAACACTTGGTTAACATTACATCTCATCTCAACACTTGGTTAACATTACATCTCATCTCAACACTTGGTTAACATTACATTTGATCTCAACACTTGGTTAACATTACATCTTATCTCAACACTTGGTTAACATTACATCTCATCTCAACACTTGGTTAACATTACATCTCATCTCAACACTTGGTTAACATTACATCTCATCTCAACACTTGGTTAACATTACATCTCATCTCAACACTTGGTTAACATTACATCTCATCTCAACACTTGGTTAACATTACATTTGATCTCAACACTTGGTTAACATTACATCTTATCTCAACACTTGGTTAACATTACATCTCATCTCAACACTTGGTTAACATTACATCTCATCTCAACACTTGGTTAACATTACATTTGATCTCAACACTTGGTTAACATTACATCTTATCTCAACACTTGGTTAACATTACATCTCATCTCAACACTTGGTTAACATTACATCTCATCTCAACACTTGGTTAACATTACATCTCATCTCAACACTTGGTTAACATTACATCTCATCTCAACACTTGGTTAACATTACATCTCATCTCAACACTTGGTTAACATTACATTTGATCTCAACACTTGGTTAACATTACATCTCATCTCAACAATGGTTAACATTACATTTGATCTCAACACAGTAGCATCAGCCTGATCAGTTTTCTTATTGAGTATTGCAGTATTTCATTAAATAGTTAATCATTAATTTTAAATCTAATTACATTTTAATTAAATATATACGAATTGTTTGAAGTTAATATCTTAATAGGACACGGGACTGGAATGAGTTATTCGACTAAAAATCCACTTATTGCCCATCCAACAACCCACCAATTGAATAACCATGCACCCATCACCCACCCAACCATACACCCATCACCCACCCACCCAACCATCACCCACCCAATTATCCACCCATCACCCACCCAACCATCCACCCATCACCCACCCAACCATCCACCCATCACACACCCAACCATCCACCCATCACCCACCCAACCATCCACCCATCACACACCCAACCATCCACCCATCATCCACCCAACCTTTCACCCAACCATCCACCCAACCATCCACCCATCATCCACCCAACCTTTCACCCAACCATCCACCCAACCATCCACCCATCACCCACCCAACCTTTCAACCATCATCCACCCAACTTTTCACCCAACCATCCACCCATCACACATCCAACCATCCACCCATCATCCACCCAACTTTTCACCCATCACCTACCCAACCATCCACCCATCACACACCCAACCATCCACCCAACCATGCACCCATCACCCACCCAACCATGCACCCATGCACCCATCACCCACCCAACCATCCACCCATCACACACCCAACCATCCACCCATCATCCACCCAACCTTTCACCCATCACCTACCCAACCATCCACCCATCACACACCCAACCATCCACCCATCACCACCCAACCTTTCACCCAATCATCCACCCAACCATTCACCCATCACACACCCAACCATCCACCCATCATCCACCCAACCTTGCACCCATCACCTACCCAACCATCCACCCATCACACACCCAACCATCCACCCATCACCCACCCAACCATCCACCCATCACCACCCAACCATCCACCCATCACCTACCCAACCACCCACCCATCACCCACCCATCACCCACCCATCACCCACCCAATCATCCACCCAACCATCCACCCATCACCCACCAAACCATCCACCCATCACCCACCCAACCATCCACCCATCACCCACCCAACCATCCACCCATCACCCACCCTACCGTAAACCCAACAACCAATCTACCATAGCTTATTTAGCTTATCACCCCACCCCGAAATTTTCAAGTGTTACCCCCCCCCCCCCCCCCCCACGGAGAAAAATGTCTGTAAAACCAGTACACCCAGGCATCCATCTTTTATAAAACTACAGACCGAGAGTGACCAAAGAATCAAGTGGTGTAAGCAGGTCCAAACCTACGGATGTATTGACCAGAGAATCAAGGGGTGTAAGCAAGTCCAAATCTACGGATGTATTGACCAAAGAAACAAGGGGTGTAAGCAAGTCCAAACCTACGGATGTATTGACCAGAGAAACAAGGGGTGTAAGCAAGTCCAAACCTACGGATGTTTTGACCAAAGAATGAAGGGATGTAAGCAAGTCCAAACCTACGGATGTGTTGAGCTGTGATAGAGAAGTACATGTAGTCAGCCTTAGTGGTTCTCAGACAACTGTATTTGACGCAGCCGTGTTCAAACTCGCTGTTTGGTTTATAGCACTGGCCCAGGTGCTCACATCCTGGGGAAACAAAAGTTTTTCGCTTGGTACTCAGCAGTACAGGTCAAAAGACTGAGATATCCTTTTTACTTTCTCGTATACAAACATAAAGAAAACAAGATAACCTGAGTAGTAACGTTTCAGTTATGTTGACCAAATATCACATAGACTATTATATCAAATGTGTAGACTTCTATAGACTTTTGTGCGACTTCCAGTAAACGAAAATGGTATAAACTTTACTTGAGAACTATTTCAGTTACGTAAACGAAATTTCATTTTATAAGTAATTAGATTGCTTTCAATTTTTGAGTGACTTCCGATATCCGGATGTAGTACTCATTTTTCTTTTTTTTCTAAAATAACTTGAGTACTATTTTAGTTAACTAGACGACATTTCATACACATGTTTATGATCTTATTCGTTAAGTTTTCCCCAGCTCTTTAAGGTTCTAGTTCGTTAAAATCTGTCAAAGCCTCGATTAGGTTTTAGCACAATTACAGTGCACCCTTTATATTCCGTATACGATACAGTGGGGATGTATAAAACGGCGATAACTATTAAAATTACATTGAATGTTTGTGTATGATGACAATACTTTTTCTATTCTATGAACACAAGACAGTAAAAAGCAAAAACATTTGACTGCCCTTTCTGTTAAATGAGAATATAGTATAGGAGAGAGTTTAGGGGAGAGCACTCCCGATTTTTAAGGTTATGTTTCGTTAATTTGCAAGTGACTTTATCTCGGAGCTATAAAGCACAAAAGTTCATTGAACAATTGTATTGTACATCTCTCTTTTGGTTCAGAACTTAACATCAAAATAACAAGGTAATTAGTAATAATAAATGTAGATTACACCAACCTTCTTTGTAGATGCTGACTTTGCGATTTGCACATTTGTACTTGATACATTTGGATTTATGTAGATAGAAGGTTTCACCATCTTTATAATACTTTCCGTTCACTTTGCATTTGTTTTTCTTTTTCGCTATTTTGTCGTCTTCATCATAAATGACTGTTTTTGAAATCTCTTTACTTTCATCTTCATCCTCACTTTCATCTGAGGTGTTTTTATCTTTACTTTGATTCACTTCTTCACTTTTATCGTCGTCTTTACTTTCATCTTCATCGTCCTCTTCATCAACCTTACGAGCAGCAGCTTGAGCCAGTAAACAGGCGATGACACCTAGCACAAAAACTTTGGAGACCTGTAGAGGAAGTAGAGTATAGATTTATGCAAAACTCAACTGAATCAAGGTTGAGTATATTATGGACTGACAAACTAATGACACATTTACTTGCAAAATTTGACCCTAAATAACATTTCTAAATTTCAACAATTTATTATAAGAAATAAATGCCTAACCATTTTCCCCAACACAATTTCAGCCACTTTAGTAGAAGTCGATAGCTAGTACAGAGACGTGTCATTGCATGATGAGCCAATGATTAGACGACACGTAGAGGCCTGAGGTGGACCAACAGATGTTCCTTCTCACCGCTCGGTGATTGAGTGAGTCGAAATACACTCTGGAATGGCGACATTTCAACTATTTTCCTGTCTTTACGTCATTTTGGTTTAGCTCGATGTTTGGTTTATAACCTAGATACAAATACAATTTAAATTATGCTATCCTAGTAATACTAAACAATTAAATTTAACTACACTAAACTAAAATTAAAATAATTTTTACTTTTCTCGTACTGTATACTGTATGTCTGTGTATTGTATGTTTGTTTACTGTATGTATGTGTATTGTATGTCTGTGTAATGTATGTCTGTGTGCTGTATGTCTGTATTCTGTATGTCTGTGTAGTGTATGTCTGTGTGCTGAATGTCTGTTTACTGTATGTCTGTGTACTGTGTACTGTATGTCTGTGTACTGTGTACTGTATGTCTGTGTACTGTATGTCTGTGTACTGTGTACTGTATGTCTGTATATTTTATGTCTGTGAAATACCATTTTGTTAAGAGGGTGTAATCTATATAATCGCAAATCTTGTGGCGTACGTGGTCATGATTGAATGTGGAAATCTAAACGCGTGGACCTTTTCAACGCGTGGACCGACCTATTCAACGCGTGGACCTATTCAACGCGTGGACCTATTCAACGCGTTGACCGGTTCGATTAATTTACACCACGATGATTACAACAAAGAGGGCCGTCGTTAAATGACATGAAGATTCAAGTTGTTTTTAATTTTTCAAAAATTTGTTTAGGCGACCTCACTTCCACCATTTTAGGTCTCCAAAATTTAAATATTTTGCGCTGCGTTCATCAATTTATTGACTTATTTATAGACTTCTATATTTACCTATTTAGTATTTATTTATATTTCTGAAATATAAACAGGTCTAAGGATGTAAGGAAATTAGATATTTTCATAATGTAAAATGCTGCTATAATATAAAAAAGGTTTTAATTTTAATTTTTTTATTTTAAAAACTCAACAAAAAACTTAACTCAACATTTAATGTAAATGTGGTGCAAAGCGTGCATTACCAGTTCAACGCTTTCAGATGGGTATACAGGTTTTTGGGCGAACTACAATAGGGGAAATAATCCCATTCTTAATAACACAAAAAAACAGTAGCTAACTAAAATAAACCGGGAGTGATCTCCCCTAAACTTTCTCGAATATTCTTATATAACTTGAAATATAGACATGATTTTTAATTACTTAAACTTTTAAAAATAGAATAGAATCTCATAGAAAAAAAGAATTGCGCACCAAGCGAACGCCAAAACAAAATGTGCATAATAGTAATATTATTAGTACTTTATAAATTTACATGCGTTTTTTTAAGAAATCGAAAATAGCGAAAATTAGTACTTCCTCTCAACGGAAATTACTCAAAATTTGACAGAAGGTAGAGAATTAGATCTTTTTCTACTTTTAATTTTTCAAAAGCCTATAACTTGAGTGCTATTTCAGATAGATAAATGAAATTTCACATATAAGTAAATTTTGAGTAACTTCCGTTTAGCGGAAGTAATAATTTAGGCTATTTTCGATTTCTCAAAAACCGCATATAAATTTATGAAGTACTAATATTATTCCGCACTATTATACACATTTTATTTGGCGTTCACTTGGTGTGCAATTCTTTTCTCTACGAGATTCTATTCTGTTTTTTAAAAGTTTAAGTAATTAAAAATGGATTAAAAAATGATATCTAGATCTATATCCCGAGTTGCCATCCCCCGTAGTGTTATATAAGAATATTCGAGAAAGTTTAGGGGAGATCACACCCGGTTTATTTTCTGTATAACTTTTTTTTTGGTTTGGACTCAAGTTAAGTGACGTTACTTTAAGTAAGGTGTATGTTTTTTAATTTTTCTGAAAATAATATATTTGTTCTGAATTTGTATTATCAAAAGATGTTTTTTTTTCTATAAATGAATTAATCTAATATATAAAGCTCAATTCTGTATGTAACTTGTAATAAGTTTGTCGTTGACATACTTCAATGGATTTAAGTGTTAGATTATTATCGTGCTCATAGTCTAAATTTATGAGTTAAAAAATTACTATTGAAAGTGTTGGGGAATAATTTTCATTTTTCAAACTGATAGTAATAATTGTCGCGGCATGTTCTTTAAACACAATTTTTAAAAATTATCATCTTTTACAAAAATTCTAATTATGTCTGAAAATTTTTTATATTTAGTCCTTTAGCACTTACTTCCCTTTGATAAATTAGGAAAACACAATTACTTCCCTTTATACAACATTGCATTAGTGGAAAAGAATTTACATTTTTATTACTTTGTTTTGGTGTTGGGAAAAAATAATTACATTATTAGCGGGGATTGATCAAGTGCAAATGTTGTAGGTATTTTACGGTTATGCTTGGAATATTATAATTGTTCATTAAATTGAAACAGGTGCGTCCCCCGGCGCCCCACCAGGGTTCAGTTTGGCGCTCTGGGCTATCCTGTGAGCGCTATGGTGCACAATTTCGCTTTAAACAGTGCGATAGAGTATGGATAAGAAAGGTTACTATAGTCTTTAAGTGAATCGAATCCGGGCGTCCTCTGGCGCCCAGACATGGTGCTATTTGGGGCCCCGGGCCTCCCGTGTTCGGTTTGGCGCCTACGTTCGTTTAAGTAAGTGCAAAAGACTATGAATAAGTTGGGGTACTACAGTCGTTTATTAAGCTGAAACAGGCGATTCCACCCCGGGCTAGACTGTGGACACTTTGGGTTTATGTTCGCGTTAGTGTTTTCTTTGTGTTTAGGTTGGGTTTGCGTTAGTGGTTGCGTTTTGATTTGGTTCGTTTTTGTTCTTTCTTTTTTCGTTTTCGTTTGTGTTTTTTTCTTTGGGTTTGTATTTGTGTTTGTGGTTGGTTTTGCGTTTGGATTTGGTTTGTTTTCGCTTGCTTTTTCATTTGTTTTTTTCTTTGGGTTTGTGTTTGTGGTTGGTTTTGGATTTGGTTTATTTTCGTTTGCTTTTTCGTTTTTTTTCTTTGTGTTCGTATTGGTGTTTGTGGTTGTGGTTGGGTTTGTTGTTAGGTTTTTGTTTTCGTTTGCTTTTTTGTTTGTTTTTTTTCTTTGTGTTTGTATTGGTGTTTGTGGTTGTGGTTGGGTTTGTTGTTAGGTTTTTGTTTTCGTTTGTATTTGTAATTGTGTTAGCGTTATGTTTGCGTTTTGTTGTTTAGGTTTTGGTTGGTAGTGGTTTGGGTGGGCAATGCCGGGTTTATGATGATTAATAAACACACAGGTAATGGTCTTTAACAGAAAGGTTTTTCACAGAAGCCAGAGCAGGGCCTGGTCGGGATGGCTAGTATGTCAATAAATTAGTAATATTGTCGCTAATTAAATTTGTGTATAATTATTTTGGGAATTTTTTTTTCTCTTCATAAATATGTATTTTACAGTTCTACACATTTTGCAAGTAAATAAATAAATATACAAACTTGTATGTGGTCGAGTCGGTAAAGCTCATGGTTGCTAAACCGAAAAATCACGAGTTCGAACCCTCGGACAGATGAGGCTCGTTAGCTGGGCAAAAAGCTCATGGTTGATACATTCGAACAGTCTCGAGTTCAAACCCTCTGGCAGATCCCCTTCAACACTAATAATTAAGAACGAAGAAGAAGAAGAAGAAGAAGTAAAAAAAAAAAAAAACTTGAATTCTAATATTGTACTAAACTATCCGTCATCCTTTGGATAACTTGGTTTGGGGTGAGGGGGGAGGGGTCATCCGTAAATAACATTGTATCCGTCACTTACCTTCGACGACGACGACAGTATTCGCCCCGTTACGCCTCTGGGTAAGGGATATGCATAGCGATTGGGGAAAATAAAGTTGGATACGGATATATATATATATATATATATATATATATATATATATATATATATATATATATATATATATGTATATATATATATATATATATACATATACATATACATATATATATATATATATATATATATATATATATATATATATATATATATATGTGTGTGTGTGTGTGTGTGTGTGTGTAGTGGAATCGGTGGGGTAATGTAAAAAAATTAATTAAGATATGGACAAAAATAGGGAAACGGATAATTTTGAAATAAGTATAGCGATAGGGATAAGGAATAAATAGAGCTAGCTAAAGGAATGTGCAAGGAATATAATAATACCCAAGTTGAGATTAATTGGGTGTAATGTCTTAAATCACAGACACATATATGACTGAGGTTAATTTAACTTGACACAGTGTTTCTTCCAGGCATCACTTCAGGGGGGGGGGGGGGGGAAGGCTGAAAAAGTCTACCACCCCGAACGAAATGGAATTTATATAGAAAACTAGGCATACTGCCTAGCTTCGCTTAGGTTTTTAAATAACATTTGAGAATTTGAATACTTAATTATTTAGCGATGGATTGGGTGTGGGGTGATTTAATTTAAACAGTAATGCTAAGTTTAGAAAAAAAAATGTTTTTGTTTGTCATTTAAATACCGTTCTCAGCGAAATAATGGAAAGTACGCACTGTATAACTAAAATGGAATTAGAACTACACAGGTTCCATGAACAGTATATCTCATAGTTTATATTACATTGCCTTTTGAAATTTATTTATTTATTTAATTAGGATACGTAACTGAATTAACAACTTAATTTTGTACTAAAACAAATGCTATACTTCGTCATTTTCTGTTTCTGTTTAAAATAGTATACAATTATTTGAAAAATAATAATTTTACAAACGTTACCTCCCTTGAAAACTGAACGTATGACGTAAGTCTTTGTTTACTTTTTTTTTACAAACAGTTGCTATGCTTATATAAGAAATTACGGTATAGTTTATATTACATTGCCTTTTGAAATTTATTTATTTATTTAATTAGGATACGTAACTGAATTAACAACTTAATTTTGTACTAAAACAAATGCTATACTTCGTCATTTTCTGTTTCTGTTTAAAATAGTATACAATTATTTGAAAAATAATAATTTTACAAACGTTACCTCCCTTGAAAACTGAACGTATGACGTAAGTCTTTGTTTACTTTTTTTTTACAAACAGTTGCTATGCTTATATAAGAAATTACGGTATATGAACATATTTAACGACTATAATGGCTGTTTCCGACGGGAATAAATTTTTTTGTTACCTTCCAGGGTTGGTCTACGACGTCATATAATATTAAGGGGATCGTTCGTCTATTTATATATTTATATCTCATATAAGGAGAATTTAACTCACGATCATCTTTTAGCCCTCGTCGAGGGCTTTGAGTCTGACCAACAGTTTTTCCATACGGCATAGTCATCTATAGTAGTGTATGCAAAAACTTAGCATGATATACAGAAGTTAAGTAACCTAAAAATTGTGTTAAAATTTCCCTGTTTTTGCCATAAAATACAAAGATTATATAGGGAAATACGACTGGTCAGTTTTGACCCATTTCCCGATTTTTCCAGGGCATGGCGAGTTTTTTGTAACACCCCCAGGCGTTCTGCTACCACCTCACAAAATTTCAAGGGGGGTCGTCGGAGGAAAATGTTTTTCGTAATAGAGCTCATATAAAGAGAATTTCACTCGCGGTCACTTTTTAGCCCTCGTCGAGGGCTTTGAGTCAAACCGACAGTTTTCCCTAAAGGTCAAGCCATTGACCTAAACGTATGCAAAAAATTAGCCAGATATACTGAGTTTAAGTACCCTAAAGTCTGCGTTGAAATGACCCTATGTTTTCCCCATAAAATACAAAGATTATATTGGGAAATACAACTGGTCAGTTTTGACCCCTTTACGAAGTTTTCCCAGATATGCCGAGTTTTTTGTGACACCCCCAGGCATTCTCATACCACCTCACAAAATTTCAAGGGGGGTCGTCGGAGGAATTTTTTTTTCGTAATATAGCTCATATAATGAGAATTTCACTCGCGGTCACTTTTTAGCCCTCGTCGAGGGCTTTGAGTCAAACTGACAGTTTTCCCTAAAGGTCAAGCCATTTACCTAAGAGCATGTTAAAAATTAGCCAGATGTAAAGACGGTAAGTGCCCTAAAATCCGTTTTGAAATGACCCTTTGTTTTCCCCATAAAATACAAAGATTATATAGGGAAATACGACTGGTCAGTTTTGACCCATTTCCCGATTTTTCCCAGACATGGCAAGTTTTTTGTGACACCCCCAGGCATTCTGCTACCACCTCACAAAATTTCAAGGGGGGTCATCGGAGGAAATTTTTTTTCGTAATATAGCTCATATAATGAGAATTTCACTCGCGGTCACTTTTTAGCCCTCTTCAAGGGCTTTGAGTCAAACCGACAGTTTTCCCTAAAGGTCAAGCCATTGTCCTAAACGTATGCAAAAAATTAGCCAGATATACTGAGTTTAAGTACCCTAAAGTCTGCGTTGAAATGACCCTATGTTTTCCCCATAAAATACAAAGATTATATAGGGATATACAACTGGTCAGTTTTGACCCCTTTACGAAGTTTTCCCAGATATGCCGAGTTTTTTGTGACACCCCCAGGCATTCTCCTACCACCTCACAAAATTTCAAGGGGGGTCGTCGGAGGAAATTTTTTTTCGTAATATAGCTCATATAATGAGAATTTCACTCGCGGTCACTTTTTAGCCCTCGTCGAGGGCTTTGAGTCAAACTGACAGTTTTCCCTAAACGTCAAGCCATTTACCTAAGAGCATGTTAAAAATTAGCCAGATGTAAAGACGGTAAGTGCCCTAAAATCCGTTTTGAAATGACCCTTTGTTTTCCCCATAAAATACAAAGATTATATAGGGAAATACGACTGGTCAGTTTTGACCCATTTCCCGATTTTTCCAGGGCATGGCGAGTTTTTTGTAACACCCCAAGGCGTTCTCCTACCACCTCACAAAATTTCAAGGGGGGTCGTCGGAGGAATTTTTTTTTCGTAATATAGCCTATATAAGGCGCCGGTCAGTCGAGGTCAGTTTTGACCCCTTCTCCGTAGACTTTTCGGCCAACCGTCACCGGCCCTCGTGTTCTATCGCCCCAAGGCACCATCGTGCCTAATTTGACGCGCCTGCGGCGCCGGGAATTGCCCTATCGGGCACTTGACCACTTTGCTTTATATATATAGACTAGGCATACTGCCTAGCTTCGCTTAGGTTTTCAAAAACATTTGATAATTGGAATACTAATTATTTGGTGATGGATGAGGCGTGGAGTGCTTGAATCTAAACAGTAATGATAATTTTAGAGAAGATGTTGTATGTCCTTAAACATCCGCTGTTAAAGAAAATTTTCGAAAGTACGCAATTTATAACTAAAATGGAAATAGAACTACAGAGGTTCCATGAACAGTATATCTCATAATTTATATTACATTGACTTTTAAAATTAATTTTTTATTTAATTATGATACGAAGTTTAATTAACAACTTATTTTTTCTAAAACAAATGCTATACTTCGTCATTTTCTGTTTCTGTTTAAAATAGTATATAATTATTTGAAAAATAATTATTTAAAAAGGTTACCTCACTTGAAAATTAACCGAATGACGTATGTCTGTGTTTACTTTTTTTTAAACAGTTACTATTCTTATATAAGAAAATACGATATATACACACATTTAATGACTACAATGGCTTTTTCCGACGGGAAAACGTTTTTTTGTTACCCTCCAGGGTCGGTCTACGACCTCAAATAATATTAAGGGGATCGATCGTCAATTTATTTATATATATCTCATATAAGGAGAATTTCACTCGCGGTCATCTTTTAGCACTGGTCGAGGGCTTTGAGTCTGACCAACAGTTTTTCCATACGGCCTAGTCATCTATAGAAGTGTATGCAAAACATTAGCATGATGTACAGAGGTTAAGTAACGTAAAAATTGTGTTGAAATTACACTGTTTTTCCAATAAAATACAAAGATTATATAGGGAAATACAACTGGTCAGTTCTGACCCCTTTACGAAGTTTTCCCAGATATGCCGAGTTTTTTGTGACACCCCTAGGTGTTCTTCTACCACTTCACAAAATATCAAGGGGGGTCGTCGGAGGAAAATTATTTTCGTAATAGATCTCATATAAAGAGAATTTCACTCGCGGTCACTGTTTAGCCCTCGTCGAGGGCTTTGAGTCAAACCGACAGTTTTCCCTAAAGGTCAAGCCATTTACCTAAGAGTATGCAAAAAATTAGCCAGATGTAAAGAGGGTAAGTGCCCTAAAATCCGCTTTGAAATGACCCTCTGTTTTTCCCATAAAATACAAAGATTATATAGGGAAATACAACTGGTCAGTTCTGACCCCTTTACGAAGTTTTCCCAGATGTGCCGAGTTTTTTGTGACACCCCTAGGTGTTCTTCTACCACCTCACAAAATATCAAGGGGGGTCGTCGGAGGAAAATTATTTTCGTAATAGATCTCATATAAAGAGAATTTCACTCGCGGTCACTTTTTAGCCCTCGTCGAGGGCTTTGAGTCAAACCGACAGTTTTACCTAAAGGTCAAGCCATTTACCTAAGAGTATGCAAAAAATTAGCCAGATGTAAAGAGGGTAAGTGCCCTAAAATCCGCTTTGAAATGACCCTCTGTTTTTCCCATAAAATACAAAGATTATATAGGGAAATACAACTGGTCAGTTTTGACCCCTTTACGAAGTTTTCCCAGATATGCCGAGTTTTTTGTGACACCCCAAGGCGTTCTTCTACCACCTCACAAAATATCAAGGGGGGTCGTAGGAGGAAAATGTTTTTCGTAATAGAGCTCATATAAAGAGAATTTCACTCGCGGTCATTTTTTAGCCCTCGTCGAGGGCTTTGAGTCAAACCGACAGATTTCCCTAAAGGTCAAGCCATTTACCTAAGAGTATGCAAAAAATTAGCCAGATGTAAAGAGGGTAAGTGCCCTAAAATCCGCTTTGAAATGACCCTCTGTTTTTCCCATAAAATACAAAGATTATATAGGGAAATACAACTGGTCAGTTTTGACCCCTTTACGAAGTTTTCCCAGATATGCCGAGTTTTTTGTGACACCCCAAGGCGTTCTTCTACCACCTCACAAAATATCAAGGGGGGTCGTCGGAGGAAAATTTTTTTCGTAATAGAGCTCATATAAAGAGAATTTCACTCGCGGTCATTTTTTAGCCCTCGTCGAGGGCTTTGAGTCAAACCGACAGTTTTCCCTAAAGGTCAAGCCATTTACCTAAGAGTATGCAAAAAATTAGCCAGATGTAAAGAGGGTAAGTGCCCTAAAAGCCGTTTTCAAATGACCCTATGTTTTTCCCATAAAATACAAAGATTATATAAGGAAATACGACTGGTCAGTTTTGACCCTTTTACCGATTTTTCCCAGATATGCCGAGTTTTTTGTGACACCCCAAGGCGTTCTCCTAACACCTCACAAAATTTCAAGGGGGGTCGTCGGAGGAAATTTTTTTTCGTAATAGAGCTCATATAAAGAGAATTTCACTCGCGGTCACTTTTTAGCCCTCGTCGAGGGCTTTGAGTGAAACTGACAGGTCTGCCCTACGACTAAGCCATTTACCTATAAACATGCCAAAAATTAGCCAGATGTAATGAGGGTAAGTGCCCTAAAATCCGTTTTGAAATGACCCTCTGTTTTTCCCATAAAATACAAAGATTATATAGGGAAATACGACTGGTCAGTTTTGACCCATTTCCCGATTTTTCCCGGACATGGCGAGTTTTTTGTGACACCCCAAGGCGTTCTCCTACCACCTCACAAAATTTCAAGGGGGGTCGTCGGAGGAAAAAATTTTTCGTAATAGAGCTCATATAAAGAGAATTTCACTCGCGGTCACTTTTTAGCCCTCGTCGAGGGCTTTGAGTCAAACCGACAGTTTTCCCTAAAGGTCAAGCCATTTACCTAAGAGTATGCAAAAAATTTGCCAGATGTAAAGAGGGTAAGTGCCCTAAAAGCCGTTTTGAAATGACCCTATGTTTTTCCCATAAAATACAAAGATTATATAGGGAAATACGACTGGTCAGTTTTGACCCATTTCCCGATTTTTCCCAGATATGCCGAGTTTTTTTTGACACCCCAGGGCGTTCTCCTAACGTCTCACAAAATTTCAAGGGGGGTCGTCGGAGGAAATTTTTTTTCGTAATAGAGCTCATATAAAGAGAATTTCACTCGCGGTCACTTTTTAGCCCTCGTCGAGAGCTTTGAGTGAAACCGACAGATTTCCCTAAAGGTCAAGCCATTTACCTAAGAGTATGCAAAAAATTAGCCAGATGTAAAGAGGGTAAGTGCCCTAAAATCCGTTTTGAAATGAGCCTATGTTTTTCCCATAAAATACAAAGATTATATAGGGAAATACGACTGGTCAGTTTTGACCCATTTCCCGATTTTTCCCGGACATGGCGAGTTTTTTGTGACACCCCAAGGCGTTCTCCTACCACCTCACAAAATTTCAAGGGGGGTCGTCGGAGGAATTTTTTTTTCGTAATAAAGCTCATATAAAGAGAATTTCACTCGCGGTCACTTTTTAGCCCTCGTCGAGGGCTTTGAGTGTAACCGACAGTTTTCCCTAAAGGTCAAGCCATTGACCTAGGAGCATGCAAAAAATTAGCCAGATATACTGAGCTTAAGTATCCTAAAGTCTGCGTTGAAATGACCCTCTGTTTTCCCCATAAAATACAAAGATTATATAGGGAAATACGACTGGTCAGTTTTGACCCATTTCCCGATTTTTCCCGGACATGGCGAGTTTTTTGTGACACCCCAAGGCGTTCTCCTACCACCTCACAAAATATCAAGGTGGGTCGTCGGAGGAAATTTTTTTTCGTAATAGAGCTCATATAAAGAGAATTTCACTCGCGGTCACTTTTTAGCCCTCGTCGAGGGCTTTGAGTGTAACCGACAGTTTTCCCTAAAGGTCAAGCCATTGACCTAGGAGATTGCAAAAAATTAGCCAGATATACTGAGCTTAAGTATCCTAAAGTCTGCGTTGAAATGACCCTCTGTTTTTCCCATAAAATACAAAGATTATATAGGGAAATACAACTGGTCAGTTTTGACCCCTTTACGAAGTTTTCCCAGATATGCCGAGTTTTTTGTGACACCCCAAGGCGTTCTCCTACCACCTCACAAAATATCAAGGGGGGTCGTCGGAGGAATTTTTTTTTCGTAATAGAGCTCATATAAAGAGAATTTCACTCGCGGTCACTTTTTAGCCCTCGTCGAGGGCTTTGAGTGTAACCGACAGTTTTCCCTAAAGGTCAAGCCATTGACCTAGGAGCATGCAAAAAATTAGCCAGATATACTGAGCTTAAGTACCCTAAAGTCTGCGTTGAAAAGACCCTCTGTTTTTCCCATAAAATACAAAGATTATATAGGGAAATACAACTGGTCAGTTTTGACCGCTTTACGAAGTTTTCCCAGATATGGCGAGTTTTTTGTGACACCCCTAGGTGTTCTTCTACCACCTCACAAAATATCAAGGGGGGTCGTCGGAGGAAATTTTTTTTCGTAATAGAGCTCATATAAAGAGAATTTCACTCGCGGTCACTTTTTAGCCCTCGTCGAGGGCTTTGAGTGTAACCGACAGTTTTCCCTAAAGGTCAAGCCATTGACCTAGGAGCATGCAAAAAATTAGCCAGATATACTGAGCTTAAGTACCCTAAAGTCTGCGTTGAAAAGACCCTCTGTTTTTCCCATAAAATACAAAGATTATATAGGGAAATACAACTGGTCAGTTTTGACCCCTTTACGAAGTTTTCCCAGATATGCCGAGTTTTTTGTGACACCCCTAGGTGTTCTTCTACCACCTCACAAAATATCAAGGGGGGTCGTCGGAGGAAATTTTTTTTCGTAATAGAGCTCATATAAAGAGAATTTCACTCGCGGTCACTTTTTAGCCCTCGTCGAGGGCTTTGAGTGAAACCGACAGTTTTCCCTAAAGGTCAAGCCATTGACCTAGGAGCATGCAAAAAATTAGCCAGATATACTGAGCTTAAGTACCCTAAAGTCTGCGTTGAAATGACCCTCTTTTTTCCCCATAAAATACAAAGATTATATAGGGAAATACAACTGGTCAGTTTTGACCGCTTTACGAAGTTTTCCCAGATATGCCGAGTTTTTTGTGACACCCCTAGGTGTTCTTCTACCACCTCACAAAATATCAAGGGGGGTCGTCGGAGGAAATTTTTTTTCGTAATATAGCCCATATAAGGCGCCGGTCAGTCGAGGTCAGCTTTGACCCCCTGTCCGTAGACGTTTCGGCCAACCGTTACCGGCCGTCGTGTTCTATCGCCCCAAGGCACCTTCGTGCCAAATTTGACGCGCCTGCGGCGCCGGGAAGTGCCCTAACGGGCACCCGACCACTTTGCTTTATATATATAGATTAGCGTGCTGTTCCCCGCGCGTTGCCGTTGGGATAGAATAAAGTATGACGTAATATTTTTTATAGAGGGTTTCATCATTGTGTTACTTATCCTATATTCTTAGACATGTGACCTTGTTTTCTAAAACTGAGTTATTTATATGTAAACAATGCCTACGCTGGGATCTTTTTTTAACGGGACATGTGTTGACAAACACTACCGCATGAAACCTTGAGTGCACGCTAATCACTAACCGTAATAATTAGGTAGCACAGACTTTAGTGAACGTCATGGTTCGCGGGAGCCCCGATTACACTACCGCAGGGGTGCCGCGTTCTGCCCCTGATTCCTTAAAACTAACGTAAGCGCCATGGTGCTAACATGATAACCAATGGCGCAAAATAGCACCCTGTCGGGGCGCCAGCGGACGCACCCGGTTCAATTTGGTGAGTGACTGTAAGGCCCCATCTAATTCATTGTCTATCGCAATGTTTAGAACAAACGTAGGCACCATTGCGTTCACGGAAAAGCCCAGGGCGCTAAATCGAAACCTGCAGGGGCGTCAAAAGACGCGACAGGTTCGATATAGTTAACTGTTATTGTTAACTGTCAATTGTGTCTTTGGTGTATGGCTTTTTTTAACTAACGTAGGCGCCATAATGCTCCGCAGGGGAACCCTGGTTGCGCAATTGCTTGTTGCAGTTTTACAGCAATATAGTAGTATTCCTTAGCCGCTATGCAGGATGCCCAATTCACTTATGCCAAATGCCAACAGGGCCGCTCTAGAACTTTGGGCGCCAAACCGTGTATTGACGAAATCGCACCCTCCACGGTGCGGCCCATAAAAAATTTTCATTTTCATTTTCGCAGAAATCTTCTTGGGAGTATTCTCATTTATTCCCCAAAGTTTCATGACACTCGCATGAACGGTGTGAAACTGCAATCGACTTTTATATTTTGTATACCGTATATAGAGAAGAATCGAATCAAACCCTAATGGGGCGCCTGCCCTGCGAATTTGAAATTAATTTTTTTTTTCGTGGGAACCTCCCCAGGACTATTCTAAACAACTTCTCAAAGTTTCATGGAGATTCGATGAAAGGTGTAGTAGTGCATAAAAGACACACACATTGCTTTATATACATACACACACACACACACACACATATATATATATATATATATATATATATATATATATATATATATATATATATATATATATATATATATATATATATATATACCGTCCCCGCCCGGAAAATTTAGTCCGCCCCAACCCCCTATTAATTTCAAGTGCACACCCCCCCGCCCCACGGAAAAAAGTCTGGAAGAAACACTGCAGACACATATGACTGGGGTTAATTTAATTTGGTTAATTGTCATAGACCACAGACACAAAAACGGATACCGAGAAACAGTGAAATAATTCGTGCAAAAGTAAAACGAAAAAATAAAAAAATAAAAAATAAATCCATCGTTCATTAAAGATTTGCAAGCATTTTATTCTTTAATTTATTTTCAAATCAACACAAGAGTCATTTCCTTTTCATGAATTGTAGTTAATTTTTGCAGGACACTTTTGCCATATTCCCTACAACGTTGCACGTACATTTCTTGTACTTGACATTTTTTATTGTGTTTTTGAAATGCGTTCCACTCTTGTGACATTTTCCCTTTCCGTCTTTGCATTCTGGGACGATTTATTACATTTGAATTTTTTTCTAATGTTTAAATCAATTATTAATAGTGAAAATAAAATTTAATTTAATTAAAAAGGTGTATATTTGCGTAGCCACAAAATTGACACTATTGTAGAAAGATTTGTTAACTTACGGATAGTTTCGGCATGAAGAGAAAAGTAGCTTGTGTCATCTTTCGTTGTTTTCACACAACTGTACGTGACACAATCTTTATCAAACTTGCTGTTTGCTTTATAGCACTCACCCTTGTGTTCACAGCCTGGAAATTCACAAGATAAAAATGTCAGGTGTTGAATGCTAGTGCACACATTGTTTGCAATACTTACCATTCTTTCTTTGATTAGGTTTTATTTGCTACAGAGTATTCAGTGTCACAAGTAAAAATTGACATGATATTTTTGTTATGTTTTGTTTTGTTGGTTTACATACCACTCTTGCCCAAAACGGGGAAGCACAGAAGTTTATTAGAATATTTATGTTGTACATCTCTGTTTGGTACTTGATATTACTCTATTTGACCCTAATACAAAACAACTCGTTAATGATACAACACAATATACTAACCTTCTTCCTGGATGGCGAATTCGCCTTTTTCACACTTGTACTTGATACAATTAGATTCTGGAAGAGTGAAGGTTTCGCCGTCCTTGTGTGTCTTCCCATTCACTTCGCAATCATAATCTATCTCTTCTTCTTCCTCATTAGATTTGGATGATGATGATTCTTTTGTTTCATCTTCGCCCTCACTTTCGTTTGAGTTTTCTTCATCTTTACTTTCATATTTACTTTTATCTTCTTCACTTTCATCTTCTTCCCTTTCATCTTCAGCACTCATTTTAAATAAGGGCTTGTTGGCTTTTCTTGAGCCCTTGGCAGCCCTAATTTCAGCTGGGGACTTTGTAGCACTACTTTCAGCTGAGGACTTTGTAGACCTACTTTTAGCTGAGGACTTTGTAGACCTACTTTCATGTGAGCCCTTTGCAACCCTAGTTTCAGCTGGGGACTTTGTAGCACTACTTTCAGCTGAGGACTTTGTAGACCTACTTTTAGCTGAGGACTTTGTAGACCTACTTTTAGCTGAGGACTTTGTAGACCTACTTTTAGCTGAATACTGTGTAGACCTACTTTCATCTGAGCCCTCTGCAGCTCTACTTTCAGCTGAGGACTTTGTAGCACTACTTTCATCTGAGCCCTCTGCAGCCCTAGTTTTAGCTGGGGAATTTGTAGCTCTACTTTTAGCTGAGGATTTTGTAGACCTACTTTCAGCTGAGGACTTTGTAGCACTATTTTCGGCCGAGGACTTTGTAGACCTACTTTCATCTGAGCCCTCTGCAGCTCTACTTTCAGCTGAGGACTTTGTAGCACTATTTTCGGCCGAGGACTTTGTAGACCTACTTTCATCTGAGCCCTCTGCAGCTCTACTTTCAGCTGAGGACTTTGTAGCACTACTTTCGACCGAGGACTTTGTAGACGTACTTTCACCTGAGCCCTCTGCAGCTCTACTTTCAGCTGAGCCCTTGGCATCCCTACTTTCAACTGAGGACTTGTTCCCTTCCTCACTGCCTTCATCATCGTTCTCAACCTCAAGTGTACGAGCAGAAGCTTGAGCCAGTAAGTAGGTGATGACACCTAGCACAAAAACTTTGGAGACCTGAAGATGACATAGACTATGGCTATATAGAAAACTCAAACAAAATACTGACAAATTTACTTAAATTATAAACATAACATTTCCCAATTCCAACAATTTATTATAAGAAATAGATACCGTACCATTTTCTCCAACACAACCTCAGCCACTTCAGAAATGAGTAGAAGCTAATAGCGAATGAGTTACGTGTCGTTGTTTGATATTTAATGATCATAAGACGCATGAAACTGGTTGGTTAATTCAATGGTCAGACCACACGTAGAGACTGGAGATTGGCCAACAGCTGTTTGACCTTTTAACCTCGAGTCAATTGGATGGTGTGAAATACAATTTTTAACGCCGCTGACATGAAAACTCCTTTTAACTAAATTATTTCTTCTTTTCCTTTGTTCATTTTTGCAATTCGATTTAATCTGTGCAAGATTTACATATAATCCAAACCAGCTAGAACTTAGGTCCCCCAGTTTCTTGAGGGTCCCCAATATTTTATTCTTTAGCATTGGTCAGAATTACTCAAATGAAAGCAGCATTGTCCGTTGAAAGCTCTGTGTCGTAGAACAGGTTGAGAAATATATTTGACAAGGAGCATTGCTCAACAATTGTCTGTTAAGAAGCTGAACTAATTTGTCCTCATCCTCTCAGAAACGTCACAGCGCTCTCCATAGCTAGTGTGACATCCACAACTCTGAAAGGTTTAACAGCATTAACATTTGTAATTTAGTTGGCTATTTAGATTTAAAATAAATAGCCCTAATAATACTACAACATACAGAGAATAATATTTTTTTCTTTTACATGTAGCACAAACTAGACATATAGCCTGTAGGGGGTGGGGGGTGGGGGTTGGATGGAATACAACAGGCGCTAGGCTGAAAATGATTAGCGCAATTTCCATACGGAAAATTGCGATTATTTTTTTCTAAACCAAAGCCAAAACCAATATCCCAACCTCAGCCTAAATCTAAATCTAAACCTAAGCTTTCGAACTGGTACAGGAAATTGATCAGTAACCAAAACACAAAACTTTATCCAGAACGTAAATTTTAACCGTAAACGGAAATTAACTTGAAGGGAGTTATGAAACTGGACATTTTATCCACAACCGGTTGAAATCGGATCCTGCTATTTAACTGAATCCGGAAATTTAGACTGAAATGGAAAATAACCTGAAACGAAATTTAACCGAAAAAGGTACTTTATTTGGAACCCGCATTTTTACCGAATGGTATATTTTTTATTACAAGAAACAGATTTTTCTTTACTGATATTGGAACCTTAAAAAGAACAACATATAACCATAAGTTTATTCGGAACTTACAGTTTCAGATTACATTGTCCTAAATTGTCAAAACGAATTGGTCAATTAGAAGTGGTTGAAATTTCGATCGCTGATTTCGATCCATGACGGGCGAAGGACAACAAAAGACAGAAGAACGACAACACTGTCAACACTTGAGCTCAATAATGATGGCATGGCTATAATTAAAAGATAATCCAAGTTTCTCAAGTCCCAAACGTTCCGTAAAAGTACAGATACAAATGTTTACAATACCCGCATACAGTTTATATACTTTCACCAACTTCAATTGCATCAGAACATTGGAGCATGCAGGGTACTATCAAATCAGATGGCTACAGCAGATTATGCCCCTTACAGCTCTAAAACACCACAAGTAGCTCAAGGCCACAATTATAGCCTCTTTTAAGTTCGTGGTCGGCTCACGGGCAAAATATCACCCCTCCCTGAAAAATAGTTCACGGTTGATTGGTAGCTGATAAAGAAGTCGCATTTATATAATCGTCTTTTCTCCCCTTGAATTTAATGAATTTAGTCATTTAAAAACAACAAGTAAGTATACACCGCCATTTAGTTGTTTTATTTTCTACTTTTCAGTAATGTAAGGGGCTGGGAGTTATTTAATTATTATTTTATTACAAAAAGGTGAATGTCACTTTTTATGTTCCTTTGAGGATTGTTGTGGTTTTTAATTAAGTAGTTTGCTATTATGGCGCTGATATGATTTTGATTTTAAAATGGTTTATAGCCTGGTTATTGTGTCTGCGGGAATGTTGAGGCCCGTGTGTTGAAGTGTTTCTGTGTCACATTTATGTGGTGTATGGTAACGTAGAGCTATTTTTATATTGTTTTATTATGGTTTCCTTTTAATAGTTTGCTTATTTTGTATACGAAGTGAATACGTACTATTTAGTCACTTCGACTTTGAGAAGTCTCAATTGTTGTTGTATCCAAACCACGTGGTAGTATGGTGGTCTGGGTTTAGATTTTAGTCATGGATCTAGAATCCATGTCTAGATTTTACTTACATATTTTATGAGAACCTCTTGTCGAGGCTGATAATTGTGTGCTTTGAACCAGTAGTTTTATGCTCAGTGACCTGATATTTACGTTTAAGTGTGTTCTGTGTGGATTACTTGTGAATGGTTAAGATTTCATCTTGTCACCCCTCATTTGAGGTTGAAGATTGATTTTGTACAAGATCCATTTATACTTATAGGCTATATAATCTTATTTACATTTTAAATTGATTTGTTTATTTCACCTCTTTCTAGGACGGTGGTCCGTAATTGGGTGCTTTGTTCCATAAGTCTGTTTTTGTTTTGTATGTCTTGAGTGTTGTGTTTAAAAATGTTTTGTCTAGTTTTTATATAAGTTTTGGCTCCATAAGTTTGTTAAATAAATTTTATTATATTGTTAAAGTTGATGTTTTATTTTTAGTAGATCTAGTTTTTTTTTAAATTTTAAACTAAGGTTATGGATAAGATTTAACCACCGTGGGTTTCACCACGGTTGCACCGAACTGGACTGATTAGTTAGATAAGCGTAGAAGGGTAGTAGAATAGTTATTCCCCCCCCCCAGCAGGGCTTACAAATTGGTAGCACGAGTAGGGTCAGTCCTTTAGTCTAGGTAAATTTTTGTTTTTTTTGCTAGGGCTAGGTGTAGCTTAATTAATTTTTTGTTTTTGATAGGTCCCCATGGAGCCATATATGTGTTTAGTTTATGTGAAGCGTAGGGATTGTTTAAACACCCAATTCGGACGAGATGGCGGGGCACCCCATGAACATCATTATTGTGCCACCCAGAGAGGTTAAAATCCAGAGGTTCCATGGAGACAGCCATGCCTCGTTGGTGGAACGTTTCATTGAAGAGGTGCAGGCTGCATGGAGGGCGAGGAAAGACCTCTCTGCTGAAGAAAGAAATGACCTCCTCTGGGAGCACCTGGGGAGTCTGTTAAAGCGGAGCTTCGATGTAGGGGCAATGATCTGGATCAGGACCCTGAGGCAACTTTAATACTCCTGAGGGACATTTACGGGGAAAAGCGTAGCATCCCCCAACTGATGGCTCAGTTTCAAAGGGTGGTGCAGGGCCCAAATGAGACAGTGGGGTCTTATTTCCACCGTCTGCACCAAGCCTTTAGGGTGCTTACAGCCAGGCAAACTAACCTGCACAGGGCCCCTATGAGTCCAGTCTTCCTGCGAGACCAGTTTGTGCAGAACCTCAACCAACCCTCTGTTAGGCGCCAGCTGAAAGAAATGATCTTCCGTGACCAAAAGGCAACTTTCATTGTCCTAAGGGATGCAGCTATCAGGTGGGCACAAGACGAGTTATCCCCCCTAGCAGGGCTTACACTAATAATGCTGCGAAAATATTTTAAAACACGATCAGTAGCTCGTGAAGGACGATTATCCTACCCCTCGCTTCCCCTCCCCCGCCTCCTTGTCATAGAAACAGTAGCGTAGCGAGGGGGGGGGGGGGCGAGGGGGGGGGGGACATGTCCTCGGGCGCCGACATTAGGGGGCGCCAAAATGGGTTGGAAAAATAAATTGAAAGGTTGAGGATGGTGCAAATCGAAATCTTGAGTAGGGGGGGGGGGGTGCAAATCGAAAGTTTGAGGAGGGGTGCAAATCAAAATCTTGAGGGAGGGGGGGTGCAAATCGAAAAGTTTGTCCCCGGGCGCCGGGAAGGGTCGCTACGCCTCTGCCTAGAAAGCAGCCGTCCCTGACGACAGTTTACAGACGAAAATGAACAGATCAAGCAGAACTTGTTACCTCCCCTTAATTTCAAATCGGTTTAAAAACTTAATTATCTGCCCCTAATAGTCGTCACTAATTCGACCCGGCTCTACTATTGTAAAGCTTGGTGTGAAGTCTTAGACCACAGACACATATACGACTGAGGTTAATTTAACTAGGTGTAATGTCATAGACCACAGACACATATATGACTGACGTTAATTTAACTAGGTGTAATGTCATAGACCACAGACACATATACGACTGACGTTAATTTAACTAGGTGTAATGTCATAGACCACAGACACATATACGACTGACGTTAATTTAACTAGGTGTAATGTCATAGACCACAGACACATATACGACTGACGTTAATTTAACTAGGTGTAATGTCATAGACCACAGACACATATACGACTGACGTTAATTTAACTAGGTGTAATGTCATAGACCACAGACACATATATGACTGACGTTAATTTAACTAGGTGTAATGTCATAGACCACAGACACATATACGACTGACGTTAATTTAACTAGGTGTAATGTCATAGACCACAGACACATATACGACTGACGTTAATTTAACTAGGTGTAATGTCATAGACCACAGACACATATACGACTGACGTTAATTTAACTAGGTGTAATGTCATAGACCACAGACACATATACGACTGACGTTAATTTAACTAGGTGTAATGTCATAGACCACAGACACATATATGACTGACGTTAATTTAACTAGGTGTAATGTCATAGACCACAGACACATATACGACTGACGTTAATTTAACTAGGTGTAATGTCATAGACCACAGACACATATACGACTGACGTTAATTTAACTAGGTGTAATGTCATAGACCACAGACACATATACGACTGACGTTAATTTAACTAGGTGTAATGTCATAGACCACAGACACATATATGACTGACGTTAATTTAACTAGGTGTAATGTCATAGACCACAGACACATATACGACTGACGTTAATTTAACTAGGTGTAATGTCATAGACCACAGACACATATACGACTGACGTTAATTTAACTAGGTGTAATGTCATAGACCACAGACATATACACGACTGACGTTAATTTAACTAAAAATAAATAAAACTGGTAAGCATTTTTTTTCCTTAATTTTATTCTTTAAATCAGCATGAGAGTCATTTTTTTTTCTAGAATGTTATGTTATGCAAATGTTATCCCTTTCTGCAGGCAACTCTCGTGGTGTTTCCGTTGATGCCGCACGTACATTTCTTGTAGCTGACATTATGGATTGTGTCTTTGAAATGTTCTCCTTCCTCGTAACATGTTCCCTTGCTGTCTTTGCAACCTGTCATCATTCATTACGTTTTATACAATTTTAACACGGTAACATTATTTGAAATAACTGACTGTTATTGTGTGTTAATTATTGCACTATTTTAATCAATTGTTAATAGCTAATAAACTAAAATAAATTAAAATTGAATATATTTTTATTGCCATGAAATATCACTAATCTGAAAAGATTTTTGAAAAGACAGCTTAAACAAACGGTCAAATATTGAGTTACAAAATATCCAGAAATCCAACCAACCACTCACTCAACCACAGAAAGATTGTGCAATTCAATAAATAATATATTGTTAGAATTTTAAAACGTACGGACTCTTTTAATTACAACAGAATAATAGTTGATGCCATCTTTAGTCGTTTTCTCACAACCATATGTGAAACAATCTTTTTCAAATTGGCTGTTAATCTTAATACACTGGTCTTTGTGTTGGCAGGCTGTAAAAATTCCAAGAAAAGAAGAATGTAAGTTATTGAATTCTCGTGCCGATATTACAACGGAAAAAACAACAACCCCCCCCCCCCCCAGGTAAATTAATAAACCTTAATGTGGATGTCACAAAAAAGCCAGTTAAATTAATAAACCTTAATGTGGATGTCACAAACCCTCTTTGTGCACTTCGAGATCGCCTTTTAAACATATGTACTTGATACACTTGGTTTTTGGATGACTGAGAATTTCGCCATGGTCGTAGATCTCTTCATTCACTTTACAACCTGGATTTTTCTTTTTTTCTTTTTCCTGAGAACTTGATGACGATAATTTTTTTTTCTTCTTTCCTTTTTCATACAAGGGATTATCTTCATCTTTATCTTCATCTCCATCTTTACTGTCATTTGTATTTTGACTCTCGTCGTTTCCCTCATCTCCTTCTTTAATTTCATCTTCGTGTTTTTTATCTCTATCTCTGTCGTACTCTTCTTCAAGTAGATGAGCAACAGCATGAGCCAGTAAACTGACGATGACAGCTAGCACAACAACTTTAGAGACCTGTAGATGAAGAAGAGTAAAGCTATATACAAAACTCAATCTCAATGTTGAGTTTACCATAGACTAACAAAATACTGACAAATTTACTTGCAAATATCAACTTGACACTAAATTATAAACATAACGTTTCCTAATTCCAACAATTTATTATAAGAAATAGATACCGTACCATTTTCTCTAACTCAACCTCAGCCACTTCAGAAATGAGTAGAAGCTAATAGCGAATGAGATACGTGTCGTTGTTTGATATTTAATGATCATAAGACGCATGAAATAGGTCGGTTCATTTAATCATCTGACGATACGCAGAGACTGGCAGAGGCGTAGCTGGCATCAAAACAAGGTTAAACAATAATAAATTCATAAAAACGTTTATAATTACAAGCTTTTATAAATGCACTAAAAAGAAGAAAATAATACAATCTTTATTAAATATAAAATAACTTTTAAAAATGTAATAAATATGCGGTTACTTTATATATATATATATATATATATATATATATATATATATATATATATATATATATATATATATATATATATATATATAGTTTCTTTAAATATATTATGCACTACTATTTATATCACTATAATTAAAAGCGTGGGCCGCTTGTTTAAATACTTATTATTCTAGCGACCCACGCTTTTAATTATAGTGCGCCAAATCGCACCATGACGAAGTGCGGCGTAACCGCCTGATTCAACTTAGTAAACGACTATAGTACCAAACTTATTCATAGTCTTTTGAACACACTTACGCGAACGTAGGTACCACGGGAAGGCCCGGGGCGCCAAATAGCACCCTGTCGGGGTGCCGGAGGACGCTCGGATTTGATTAACTTAAAGACTATAGTAACCTTTCTTATCCATAGTCTATCGCACTGTTTAAAACGAAATTATGCAGCATAGCGAACCTTGCAGGGGCGCCGGTGGACGCGCCTGTTTCAATTTAGTGAACAAAATTATAATACTCCAAGCTCATCCGTAAATGGAAAGGAATAAACATATAGGACTAGCGTACCCGACCCCCGCGCGTTGCCGCGGGGATAGAAGAAAGTTTGACGAAATATATTAGGATTTCACCAACGCGTTATCAATTATAATTATATGTTCTTAGACGCGTGACCTACTTTTCTAAAACCTTGAGTGTACATTAATCACTCATCGAAATAATATGGTAGAACACACTTCGGTGAGCGCCTCTGTGTCAGAGCGTAGAGGGGCACTCTCAGCCCCCCCCCCCCCCGATTACACTACCACATAGGCGCGGCGTACTACCCCTGGCTCCTTAAAACTAACAGGCGCCATCGGCCAAATAGCACCCTGTTAATAATGATACAGATTTCGTCATTCGCTAAAGTGACACAAATGATCAGGATTTTTTTCTTTAACACGTAAAAAAATTATTTGACGTGTTTTAAATATCAGTGTGACTGGTGCAATATGCTAGCGTTACTAATGGTCTATTATTAGATGCTCGATCTCAATTTCTGTCTGGATTGTCTAATAATAGATGCTTATTGCATCATTCGCAAAGTGACGAAACTCTACAATAGGCTCCTCATATTCAAAAAGTTATTTTTTCATCTTTCGCAAGGTGACGAAACTGTACAGAAGGATTTCCTCGCGTTACAAAGTTATTTTTAGAAGCCTGTTGTAGTTAGAATAGCCTGAATATAGTAGTACTCCTTACTCGCTATGCAGGACGCTCGATTAACGGATGCCAAGTGCCAACATAGTCGCTCTAAAACTCTGGGCGCCAAACCGTGTATTGACGAAAGTTGTACCCTATATGGCGCCGCCCATAAGAAACTTTAGTTTTCTTTTTCGCAGAAATATTCTCGGGAGTATTCTCATCTACTCCCTAAAGTTTCATGATACTCGGATGAACCGCATCCGAGTTTTATTTTTTATAAACCGTGTATAGAGAAAGAAAAAAATCGCTCCCCCCACCCCTGGGGCGCCGCCCTTGCAATATTAAACAATATTTTTTTGCAGAACCCTACCATTGAGTGACCTAATCATCTCCCCAAAGTTTCATGGTACACGGATTTTATAACCGAAATTTTATAAACCGTATATAGAGAAAAATCGCAGCCTCCCGTGGCGCCGCCTTTGCGAAATTAAAATGATTTTTTACAGAACCCTTCCCTAGAGTTTTATAATGAGCTCCCCAAAGTTTCATGCCTATCGGATGAACGGTGTCACTGCAATTCACTTTTATTATTTTTATATACCGTAAATAGAGAAAAATCAGACCCTCCCGTGGCGCCGCCCTTGCGAAATTAAATTTTTTTACAGAACCCTTCCCTAGAGTGGTATAATGAACTCCCTAAAGTCTCATGACTATCGGAATAACGATGCTAAACCAAAATCGACTTTTATTTTTTTATACCGTATATAGAGAAAAGCAAATCGCGCCCTGTCGGGGCGCCACCCCTGTGAATTTGCAATGTTTTTTTTCGCAGAAACCTCCCCAGGAATATTCTCAACAACTTCCTAAAGTTTCATGCCTATCGGATGAACAGTGTCACTGCAATTCACTTTTATTATTTTTATATACCGTATAAAAAGAAAAATCGGACCCTCCCGTGGCGCCACCCTTGCGAAATTAAAAATGATTTTTTTACAGAACCCTTCCCTAGAGTGGTATAATGAATTCCCCAAAGTTTCATGGCTATCGGATGAACAGTGTGAAATCAAAATACTTTTATTTTTATATACCGTACATAGAGAAAAAAACAAATCGCGCCCTGCCGGGGCGCCACCCCTGCGAATTTGAATTTTTTTTTCCGCAGAAACCTCCCCAGGGATATTCTTAACAACTTCCCAAAGTTCGACGGTGATGTGATAAGAGGTGTGGTAATGCATAAAAGACACACACACAGACACACACACAGACACACACATACATTGCTTTATATATATATATATAGATAGATTTATAGGGCCTGGCTTATTAAATGTTATTGATTTTAAAAAATAATTAGTAAACAGTGTGTTCAGGGTATAAAAGGCAGTATTAAAAATACCAACGACATTGCACTTAATCAATCACCGCTAATTATGTAATTATTTTTCCCCAACACCAAAACAAAGTAATAAAAAGTAAATTCTTTTCCACTAATGCAATGTTTTATAAAGGGAAGTAATTGTGTTTTCCTAATTTATCAAAGGGAAGTAAGTGCTTAAAAAAACTGAATATAAATAATGTTCAAACATAATTAGAATTTTTGTAAAAGATGATATTTTTTTTTTTTAAATTGTCTTTAATGAACATTCCGACAATTATTACTATCAGTTTGAAAAATGAAAATTATTTCCCAACACTTTAAATATTAATTTGTTAACTCATAAATTTAGACCATGAGTACTTTAATAATCTAACACTTTAATACATCAAAGTTTCGATTTTTTGTTTTTGTTATATTCCTTTGTAATCCATTTTTCAAACAAACATACAGAATTGAACTTTATATATTGGACAAGAAACATTGCTAAACAACTGTCTGTCAACTAGCAGAACAGACACAACACAAAAAGCAGCTGTGACAGAGGCGTAGCGACCCTTCCCGGCGCCCGGGGACAAACTTTTCGATTTGCACCCCCCCCCCCCCTCAAGATTTCGATTGGCACCCCCCCCCCCCCCTCAAACTTTTGATTTATTTTTCCAACCCATTTTGCGCCCCCTAAGGTGGCGCCCGGGGACATATGTCCCCCCCGCCCCCTCGCTACGCTACTGAGCTGGGACTGTTATTACTACAAAAAGTCAGTGTGAACATAAATAAAAACTTGTAAAAATAAAACGTACCCTTTCACGTGTCTGAACTCAATTTATATAGGCCTACATATAAAGCAATGCATGTGTGTCTCTGTGTCTGTCTTTTATGCATTACTTCACCTTTGATCCGACCGCCATGATACTTTGGGAAGCTGTTGAGAATGTCTTAGGGTGGTTTTTGCGAAAAACAAATATTCAATGCCGCGGGGTTAAAAGAAAATCCCGGGGCAAATCGCACCATGTCTGTGTGCCGTTGGGCGCACCTGATTCAGTTTAGTCAACGACTATAATAATACTTCTAATCCATATTCTAACTCACTCTTTAAAATGAACGTATGCGCCATAGCGCTTACGGGATAAACCGGGGCGCCAAAAGTCGATTGCGGTTCGACACCGTTTATCCGGTCGCCATGAAAATTTGGAGAGTTGATTTGAACACTCCAGGGGAGGTTTCTTCCAAAAATTGTTTTTTTTTAATTTATTAGGGGCGGCGCCCCTGGAGGGTCGATCTTTCTTTATATACAGTATATAAAAAATTGATGTCGGATGCGGTTCGACGCTGTTCGTCCCATCGCCCCATCGCCATGAAACTTGGGAGAGTTAATTAGAACACTCCAGGGGAGGTTTCTGCAAAAATTGTTTATTAATTTCTTAAGGGCTGCGCCCCGGGATGGTGCGATTTTGTTTCTCAATATAGGGTATATAAAAAAATAGAGTCGGATGCGTTTCGACAAAGTTCATCCAAGTGCCATGAAACTTTGGGGAGTTGTTAAGAATACTTCTGGGAAAGTTTATACGAGAACAAATTCAATTTCGCACAGGCGGCGCCCCGGCATGGTAATAATTGGCGCCCCGAATTATCCCGTGAGCTCTGGTGCCTACGTTCGTTTTAAAGAGTGTGACGCAATATGGATTAGAAGAAGTATTATAGTAGTTCACTAAACTGAATCAGGCGCGTCCTACCGCGCTCTGTCATTGTGCGATTAGCCCCGGACAATCCTGTGACCTACTTTTAACCGGGGACGGGCACGCTAATAATTTCATACATATCTTCTATGTTTGTCTAAGCTTGTACTTATACGATTCATTCGCGCCCAAAGTAGGTGTTCAAATAGCTCGTTCATACGTCACCATAGCAGAATTTAATAAACCGGGAGTGATCTCCCCTAAACTTTCTCGAATGTTCTTATATAACTTGGAATATAGACATGATTTTTAATTACTTAAACATTTTTTAAAAATTCATAAAAAAACGTTTTAATAACAAGCTTTTATGTAATAATGGATACCTTTACTAATGTTAAGGAAGACACCCACGCTTTTCTTTATAGTTATTTAAATAGTAGTCTATAATTTATTTTCTACTTTTTAGTGCATTATTACATAAAAGCTTGTTATTAAAACGTTTTTTATGAATTTTTTTTTCAGTACTTTCCATGTTTTATTTACAATAGAGTTACATGACTAAAAACCATTGCGCGCCTTCTGAACGTGATGGCGCAGCCATTGAACGTGATGGCGCAGCTATTGAACGTGATGACGCGTGTGGTGTGATTGGATAGACATGCCTACTAATTCGGTCCAAATTTTAATTAATTCATAAAAAATTAATTAGGCATTCAATTAAGTCAAACTAAATTTCAGATTGCATTGTCTTCATGTCTTGACCCACGTGTCAAGTGTGAATCGTATCGGTCAACCAGAAGTGTCCGAATTTTCACTCCGGCGTTTAGATCGAGACTAACGACGGACAGAGGAAGTGAGTTAAATAAAAGCTTGTAAAAATAGAATAGAATCTCATAGAAAAAAGAATTGCGCACCAAGCGAACGCCAAAACAAAATGTGCATAATAGTGCGCAATATTATTAGTACTATATAAATTTACATGCGTTTTTTTTTGAGAAATCGGAAATAGCGTAAATTAGTATTTCCGGTAAACTGAAATTACTCAAAATTTGACAGAAGGTAGAGAATTAGATCTTTTACTTACATGTGAAATTTCATTTATCTATCTGAAATAGTACTCAAGTTATAGGCTTTTGAAAAATTCAAAGTAGAAAAAGTACCACTTCCGGTTATCGGAAATCACTCAAAAGTCAGACACTGGCCCCTGCCCACCCCACTCAGGGAAAAATTATATGGGGCACCTGCCAAACTGGAGACCACACTCCGGTTTGTTCACGAAGTTGGACTTGTTGTCTGAATCCTCCACTATATTCTCAAGAACGAAGAAGAAGAAGAAAGAACTCAAAAGTTGATCAGGATCTACGATTTTGATAAAATACTTATATATGAAATTTCATCAACCTAGCTGTAACGGTACTCAAGTTATCGTGTTACACACAGACAAACAGACACACAGACACACAGACATACGGACAAGATTGCAAAATCATGTTTTTCTGTATCAGTGATTACAATACTTTCTCTATACTCCGTGCATACGAAAAAGTAAAAATGACCATGCGAAGAGCTAGACGACTTAAAATGATGAAGCCAACGTCGTTATGTGGAGTCAAAAACATGTCAACCAAGGAGACAGGGAGATCACAACCTCCAATCTTACAGAAAATGAGATCATAGTCTCTAATGTTACAGACATTAAGATCACATCATCTAATGTTACAGACAATAAGATCACATCATCTAATGTTACAGACATTAAGATCACATCATCTAATGTTACAGACAATAAGATCACATCATCTAATGTTACAGACAATGAGATCATAGCCTCTAATGTTACAAACAATGAGATCATTGCCATTAATATCTCATATATTTTACCCGGGATCTTTTCCCGTGAGATCATTTGTCCTGAGATAATTTATCAGTGAGCTATTTTCTCTGAGATATTTAGTCTAAGATAATTTGCCCCAAGATAATTTGTCATGGAACTACTAGTCGTCCCGGCCAGGCCCTGTACGTGTTTATTAAGGAGCTTATACCCAGCATAGCCAAGTTCATGAAATATATTACTTTTCCGATAAAATGAGAAAATCACACATAACCCTTACTCTAACTTAAACACAAACAATACGTAATAAGCGTTTAAATTTTTATAAATTGTAAAATCTATTTGTCTCCGGGGGGGGGGGGGGGGGGGGGTGTTGGCACTTGATATCTTCGGGGGGGGGGGAGGGGGGGTAGGTCACTGGTAATAATATATGTTTTCTATATAAATTCCATTTCGTTCGAGGGGGCGGTAGACTTTCTTCGTGGGGCGGAGCCCCTACCCCCTCCCCCCGAAGAGATGCCTGGAAGAAACTCTGATTCATATCCTGATTAACACATGTTAACAATTGCCTTTTTACCTGTAACGTTGTTTAGTATACTAACTATGCTAGGTGAAGGTACGAATAGGATTTAATTCACGCGTAATATATGATGCCTAAACATTCCTAAACACGAGAAAAATGGCCCGTTGAGGAAGGATACAACGGTCGCTAGGTTGATAGTGCTGTCTCTTTTCTCTAAACTAAAACCAAAACCAAAATCACCACCCATACTTCAAATTTAAACAGAAACGAAAAATGACAATGAAAACGGATTTTTATCCAGAATCGGCATTTCAATCGCATTTAAGCATGATCAACGCGTAGTTATCGCGCATTTATGCTAAATATAGTCGTAGCTATACCCCTCTAAACCATGCACCTTATCTCAATCATGACAAAAGTCGAATTTAGAGTTTTTTTGTCAGTCAACTCTACTTGGGAGTATGGGGGCTCCGCCCCCCTCCGCCCAACACACACACCACAAAACATGTCTACCGTCCCATTCAAGGAACTATAATTATATACTTTTTCCCCTCCCAGAAAATTCCACCCCCGCCCACGAAAATTTGAAGTACACCCACCCCTCTCGAGGGAGGAAAATGTCTGAAAGAAACACTGGTCGCATTTGTTGATCATACAAACTAAAGGTAGAGCCTGGAAGAGCTGCATGAAAGAAACTGCACGCTAAACACTTTATAGATTAGAACATTTCAAGTTCCCCGCTCATGAGAGGAACAAGTCTGAAAGAAACACGCAAATCACTTTTATCATAGACACATTAATTGAGCGGTTATTTTGTTATAGAGTATCGATGACATTTCTTTTGAGTTGGGGGGGGGGGGGCGGCTTAGTCGTTCTTTCTCGAGCATGGTCCCCACCCCCACCCCCCTTCTACGCCAGGGGTTAATTTACCCAGGGGTATAGTTCTTCTTCGTTCTTAATTTTTAGTGTTGGAAGGAATCGAGTCTTATCTGCCAAAGGGTTTGAATTTGAGATCTCTCTTTTTCGAATTTATCAAACATGAGCTTTTTTTTTTTTGCCGACTCGACCACGCCTCCATCACAATTTAGGATACGTGTCCACTGGTTATGCGCCATTGAGGCCATTGACTCCGATTTAAGCCTGCTTTTCTTTTTTGGATTTGGTTTCATAGCCTTTGTCCAACCAAGAACAAACTACAAGGCAGCAGTTGTTTGATTTTTGGAGTTGTCTCTCCTAATCCGCCCGAGGGTTCGAACTCGACACTTTTCGGTATAGCAACCATGAGCTTTACCGACTCGACCACGCCGACAATATATGACAATGGTTAAAATTTAATAGGTGCGATATGCTAGACCACAGACAAATATATGACAGGTGTTAATTTATCCAGGTGTGATGTCATATGACGGGATTAATTTTCTTGAATGTAATGTCAAGACACAAAGACAATTACAAGCTGTGAAAAGAATTCAACAAAAAATGAAACAAAAACCGAAATTCAAAAGCATTATTATTCAACGATTGGGAAGAATTTAATCAAAGTTTTTTTTTCCAACAGGCAGCCTGAAATTATCATCTCCACAAAACTTGGTTCGCACAGAACGTTAACTTTTCTTGCAGGAAATGCTTGCCATTTTCCCAATAACGTTGCACACACAGTTCTTGTACTTGACACCTTTGATTTCGTTTTTGAATTTTTCTCCGCCCTTCCAACATTTTCCTGTGCTGTCCTTGCAACCTGTGACAATTTTAAAAATTACATTTGATCTCAACACAACAGGATCAGTTTGCCGGACTGATCTTTTTTCTTATTGATTATTGCATTATTTCATTTAATTGTTAATAATTGATTTACAATCTAATTAGATTTAAATAAAGTATATGTGCGTTGCCATCAAAAGGTCTTGGAGAAGTTGCTACATTAAAATATGTGAGTTGATTGGCTAATTAGATGATTAGAAATTCATCCAACCATCCACCCCACCATCCAACCATCCACCCCACCATCCAACCATCCACCCCACCATCCAACCATCCACCCAACCAGTCATGCAGCCAATTATCCACCTAACCATCCAACCACCCAACCATCCAACCATCCAACCAACCGTTCATGCCAGTGGCGGAACTAGAAAAAATGGGCCACCCCGCAAAAAAAAAATTGTAAGCCCCCCCCCCCCACCACCGCCCATATAAATATATAGGCCTACATACTACTCAAACACAAAATACGAACATAGGATACTTATTGCTGGCCTGTTCGTGTTATGAGAAATACGTGTCTTTTTTTATTAAAACAAATTACATCATGTCATGTGTGTAAGTGCACTAGTCTGTTTTGTGGAAATCAGTATTTTAAATAAATTTATTATCTCTGCCGTAACATCTCTATCCCAGGGGTCGGCAACCTGCGGCTCGCGAGCCGCATGCGGCTCTTTTGATATCAAGATGCGGCTCTCCAGCTCCTTGCGCAAATACTAATAATCTTAATATAAAAATAAAATATTTGAAATAAAAAATGTTAGTGGCTCTTTAAAACCAGGGAAATTTTGAAAATTGTAACTTTTGGCTCTTCTGCTTCAAAAGGTTGCCGACCCCCTAGCTATACCCATTTCGTTCAAAAGAATATAAAACATGAAAGCTTTCTGTAAATAATGGTGTCTCGTGTCATGTTTATTATTATTATTTTTTTTTGTATTTATTTTATTAATTTTTAATACATTTTCTTTTTATACAGTGTCATTCTTTAGTAAGTAATTTATAAACAAATAACAATAAAGAGAAGTAATTGCTTTTTAATCTGTTTAGTATAAATCTATTAAAAAGATGCTTATGCGCATCACTATTTGACTATTTAAAAAAGGGAAATAAGTCATGGAAGTGGTTTGAACGTTTGCTTATCTTTGATAAGTTTGATTGTAGGAGAAAGAGGACTCAGCTTTCACAGTGGTTTAAAAACGAAGGACAAATTAGCGTGGGGTGGTGTCTATAGAATAAAGATAATCCAACCGCAGCTACAGTAATCTTTTTTACAAAACAAACATTAAGTCTAAAATGCAAGAATTTTTTTTTTTAAACTACAACAAATTTTTGTATGGTCGGCCGTGGGCCCCTAAATGGCGTGCCCCCCCCCCCCCGCATTGCGGGGTCTGGCGGCACTGTAGTTCCGCCCCTGGTTCATGCAGCCAATCATCCACCTAACCATCCAACCATCCAACCAGCCAACCATCCAACCAACCGTTCATGCAGCCAATCATCCACCTAACCACCCAACCATCCAACCAACCAACCATCTAACCACCCAACCAACCGTTCCTGCAGCCAATTATCCACCTAACCATCCAACCACCCAACCATCCAATCAGCCAACCACCCAACCATCCAACCAGCCAACCATCCAACCAACCGTTCCTGCAGCCAATTATCCACCTAACCCTTCATCCAGACAACCATCCAACCAACCAACCATCCAACCACCCAACCAACCGTTGCTGCAGCCAATTATCCACCTAAACATCCAACCACCTAACCATCCAACCAGCCAACCATCCAACCAACCAACCATCTAACCACCCAACCAACCGTTCCTGCAGCCAATTATCCACCTAACCATCCAACCACCCAACCATCCAATCAGCCAACCACCCAACCATCCAACCAGCCAACCATCCAACCAACCGTTCCTGCAGCCAATTATCCACCTAACCCTTCATCCAGACAACCATCCAACCAACCAACCATCCAACCACCCAACCAACCGTTGCTGCAGCCAATTATCCACCTAAACATCCAACCACCTAACCATCCAACCAGCCAACCATCCAACCAACCAACCATCTAACCACCCAACCAACCGTTCCTGCAGCCAATTATCCACCTAACCATCCAACCACCCAACCATCCAATCAGCCAACCACCCAACCATCCAACCAGCCAACCATCCAACCAACCGTTCCTGCAGCCAGTTATCCACCTAACCCTTCATCCAGACAACCGTCCACCCAATAATCCACCCATCCACCTTACGATCCATCCACATAACCACCCAGCAACTCCATGAAGAAGGTATGCCTTAACATGCAAGCGATTGTAAAAGTTAAAAACGTACGTATGCTCTGAACTTTGACAGAAAAATACGTGGCGTCGCCTTTCTCCGATTTGACACAACTGTACGAGACACAATCTTTTTCAAACTTGCTGTTTACTTTGTAGCATTTGTCCTGGTGCTCACAGCCTGGAAGTTCCCACGATAAAAATGTCAGGTATTAAAGGCTCGTGAAGACATTATGTGCAGTACTTACCATTCTTTCTTGTCTTAGGTTTTATTTGCTACAGAGTATTCAGTATCACAAATAAAAATACACACATGATCTTTTTTTTTGTTGGTTTACATACCGCTCTAGTCCGGAACGGTGAAGAACATAAGTTTATTAGAACATTTATATTGTACATCTCTGCTTTGGTACTTGATATTACTCTATAATTTGACCCTAACACAAAATATGAAAGTTATGAATAGAAAAGAATTTGGATGCCACGAACCCTCTTGATATTACTCTATAATTTGACCCTAACACAAAATATGAAAGTTATGAATAGAAAAGAATTTGGATGCCACGAACCCTCTTCCTCGATGCTGACATCACCGTCTTCACACTTGTACTTGATACACTTGGATTCCTTTGTCGTGAAGATGTCCCCGTTCTTGTGTTTCTTGCCATTCACCTCGCAGTCCTCATCTTCTCTGCTCTCTTCTGATGGATCGTAATCACTGTCATAGTCACTGCCTTTATTACTGTCTTCTTCAGTTTCTTCATTACTGTCTTCTTCAGTTTCTTCATTACTGTCTTCTTCAGTTTCTTGATTACTGTCTTCTTCAGTTTCTTGATTACTGTCTTCTTCAGTTTCTTCATTACTGTCTTCTTCAGTTTCTTCTTTTCTGCCCTTTTTACTTTCTTGTTTTTTGTCCTTTGTACTTTCTTTTTTGCTGTACTTTTTACTTTCTTTATGATTGCCCTTTTTACTTACATCATCAAAATCATCATCCTCATCATCATCATCATCATCATCATAACTCGCATTGTCTGAATCATCATCAACAATACGAGCAACAGCTTGAGCCAGTAAACAGGCGAAGACACCTAGCACAACAACTTTAGATACCTGTAGAGGAAGTAGAGTATAGCTTTATGCAAAACTCAACTGAATCAAGGTTCAGTTTATTACAGGCAGACAAACTAAGGATAAAAATTACTTGCTAATATCAACTTGACATTAAATTATAAACATAATATTTCCAAATTTCAACATTTGAGTATAATGAATAGATGCCGAACCATTTTCTCCGACAGAACTTTAGCCACTTGAGAAATGAGCTGATAGCGAGTTCAGCTACGTGTCGTTGCTTGATATTTAAATGATCCTAAAACATGTGTCATTGGCTGATAGGTCAATGGTCGGACGACACGCAGTGCCTGGCGATTGGCTAACAGCTGTTTCCTGTTTTCCTGCTGAACCGTTTGACATTCACGTTAATTGGATAAATGGAATTACATTAGTTTACATTACAACAGCTATAGCTAAAACACAAAGTAAGAAGAATTAACTCTAGCTGTTGGAAGTCCGACAGAATACACTGCTAGGATAAATCTTATGACGTCACACTAACACAAACTTAATGAGACGACGTCATTCTCACAAAACTAAACCACACCTCAATAAAACTAAACCACACCTCAATAAAACTAAACCACACCTCAACAAAACTAAACCACACCTCAACAAAACTAAACCACACCTTAACAAAACTAAACCACACCTCAATAAAACTAAACCACACCTCAATAAAACTAAACCACACCTCAACAAAACTAAACCACACCTCAACAAAACTAAACCACACCTCAACAAAACTAAACCACACCTCAATAAAACTAAACCACACCTCAACAAAACTAAACCACACCTCAATAAAACTAAACCACACCTCAATAAAACTAAACCACACCTCAATAAAACTAAACCACACCTCAATAAAACTAAACCACACCACAATAAAACGAAACCACACCTCAATAAAACTAAACCACACCTCAATAAAACTAAACCACACCACAATAAAACTAAACCACACCTCAATAAAACTAAACAAAACCTCAATAAAACTAAACCACACCTCAATAAAACTAAACCACACCACAATAAAACTAAACCACACCACAATAAAACTAAACCACACCACAATAAAACTAAACTACACCACACTGCTTCACACAGACCTAGACCTAGACCTAGACTTAGACCTAGACCTAGACCTAGACCTAGACCTAGACCTAGACCTAGACCTAGACCTAGACCTAGACCTAGACCGAGACCTAGACCTAGACCTAGACCTAGACCTAGACCTAGACCTAGACCTAGACCTAGACCTAGACCTAGACCTAGACCTAGACCTAGACCTAGACCTAGACCTAGACCTAGACCTAGACCTAGACCTAGACCTAGACCTAGACCTAGACCTAGACCTAGACCTAGACCTAGACCTAGACCTAGACCTAGACCTAGACCTAGACCTAGACCTAGACCTAGACCTAGACCTAGACCTAGACCTAGACCTAGACCTAGACCTAGACCTAGACCTAGACCTAGACCTAGACCTAGACCTAGACCTAGACCTAGACCTAGACCTAGACCTAGACCTAGACCTAGACCTAGACCTAGACTTAGACCTAGACTAAAACCATAAAATACAGATAAATTGGTTTTTAATGTGTATTTACAGTGAAAATCAGCCGACTTCACTTACTGAGTGTAAACGCTAAACTTTTTGGTCACTTTAATTTTCTTACTCGTTACACGCTTGAAGCTTATCCCTAAACTTAACTTAACTGACCATAATCGACCTTAAATGCTACTAAAAAATTTCGTTACTCTCTTCATTTTTTTTGGTTTCCTTTCTCTTCACTTGTCTTTCCTCCCCCAGACACAGGACCTTTCTAAAATAATTATAAAAAAATGGTTTTCTCCCTCCATCCCGCCGTCCCTCCCTCCATCCCTCCCGCCGTCCCTCCCGCCGTTCACTCCCTCCCCCTCCCTCACGCCCAGCATGCTGCGGAGTTAAGCAATGTCATTAATTTGCTGTCAATTTGCTGTTAATTTTTTCGTAGTGTTTCTTTTCTACGAACTGTCCATCCCGCTAATCCCGCTAATCTCTCGAATCCGTTTCAAATTATTCTCCTATTTCAAAGCAGACCAATCCTCGTTTGACGGCTCGAAACTTATACAATCTCGTATGTTATAGCACTCGATGTTGCACTCTCGTATGTTAAGGCACTCGATGTTGCACTGTACACTTTTCTAGAAACCTTGTACTACTGAATCAGCAACCACTTCTCATATGTAGAAGTTAGCCATACTTTACTAGCCTATACCACAGTAAACTATTTCAACCATTTCTCATCTGTAGAAGGTAGCCATACTTTACTAGCCTATACTACAGTAAACTATTTCAACCACTTCTCATCTGTAGAAGGTAGCCATACTATACTAGCCTATACCACAGTAAACTATTTCAACCACTTCTCATCTGTAGAAGGTAGCCATACTTTACTAGCCTATACCACAGTAAACTATTTCAACCACTTCTCATCTGTAGAAGGTAGCCATACTTTACTAGCCTATACCACAGTAAACTATTTCAACCACTTCTCATCTGTAGAAGGTAGCCATACTTTACTAGCCTATACCACAGTAAACTATTTCAACCACTTCTCATCTGTAGAAGATAGCCATACTTTACTAGCCTATACCACAGTAAACTATTTCAACCACTTCTCATCTGTAGAAGGTAGCCATACTTTACTAGCCTATACTACAGTAAACTATTTCAACCACTTCTCATCTGTAGAAGGTAGCCATACTTTACTAGCCTATACCACAGTAAACTATTTCAACCACTTCTCATCTGTAGAAGGTAGCCATACTTTACTAGCCTATACCACAGTAAACTATTTCAACCACTTCTCATCTGTAGAAGGTAGCCATACTTTACTAGCCTATACCACAGTAAACTATTTCAACCACTTCTCATCTGTAGAAGGTAGCCATACTTTACTAGCCTATACCACAGTAAACTATTTCAACCACTTCTCATCTGTAGAAGGTAGCCATACTTTACTAGCCTATACCACAGTAAACTATTTCAACCACTTCTCATCTGTAGAAGATAGCCATACTTTACTAGCCTATACCACAGTAAACTATTTCAACCAGTTCTCATCTGTAGAAGGTAGCCATACTTTACTAGCCTATACCACAGTAAACTATTTCAACCACTTCTCATCTGTAGAAGGTAGCCATACTTTACTAGCCTATACCACAGTAAACTATTTCAACCACTTCTCATCTGTAGAAGATAGCCATACTTTACTAGCCTATACCACAGTAAACTATTTCAACCAGTTCTCATCTGTAGAAGATAGCCATACTTTACTAGCACATACCACATTTAGCAACACACACATCAAACTACATGACATAAGTCAGTGTAGGACGACCATACATAAAGTTATATAGATTTTCAAACTAAAGGACTAAACTATGAATGATTGAAACATTGTTTATTTGAACTGAGAAACCATGGCCAGTCAATGATGCACGTCGCCCGTCGGATGGGTCCCACGATGGGGTGCCGGGGTCCCAAGATGGGGTGCTGGGGTGCCGGGGCGTCATCAGGCCTTGCAGGAGATGCTGGCCATATAGCCCATGATGTTACAGTTGCAGTTGTTGTACTGGCGCCCGTTGATAAAGGAGGAAAATTTATCCCCGTGTTCACGGCATCGTCCTTTGCTATCCTTACACCCTGGGGATATAATGGACAGGACCTTTTAGACACACACGGGCAGGACATTTTTTATACTAACACGGGCAGGACATTTTTTATACAAACAAAAACAGGACATTTTTATACAAACAAAAACAGGACATTTTTAATACAAACACGGGCAGGACATTTTGTTTACACTAACATGGACAGGACGTTCTTATACAAGCACTGGCTCGACACTGGCAGGACATTCTATAGGACATAACCTGGACACCAGACTGCCAAATAAAAGCTTACGGATTTTCTGCGGCTTGATGGAGTAGAGTGTTGTATCTTCCTTCCTGGTCTTGATGCAGGTGTATGTGGCACAGTCGATGTCGAACACCGAATTCACTGGGAAGCATTCGTTTTTAAAATCACAAGCTGCAAACATAGGAAGAAATTGTCGTTTTTAAAATCACAAGCTGCAAACATAGGAAGAATAAATGGTCGTTTTTAAAATCACAAGCTGCAAACATAGAAAGAAATGGTCGTTTTTAAAATCATAAGCTTCAAACATAGGAAAAAAGTTCGTTTTCACAAGCTTTTATTTATCATGTTTATTTGTTGCGCAATTACTATTAGTCGTGCAGCTCTATTGTAAATAAAAAATGTTAAGTACTGACACAATTGCATTAAAAACATTTAAATGGTACACTATTATTAAAATAACTTTTTAAAAAAAGGGTCTGTTCCTATATATTAGTAAAGGTATCGAATAGATATATATATATATATATATATATATATATATATATATATATATATATATATATATATATATATATATATATATATATATATATATAAATATATTGACCCACGCTGGAAACGCTGACCACCCCAACACTGACCACCCCTACACTGACCACCCCTACACTGACCACCCCCTACACTGACCACCCCCTACACTGGGCACCCCTACACTGACCACCCCTACACTGACCACCCCATCACTGACCACCCCTACACTGACCACCCCCTACACTGACCACCCCTACACTGACCACCCCCTACACTGACCACCCCCTACACTGGCCACCCCTACACTGACCACCCCTACACTGACCACCCCATCACTGACCACCCCTACACTGACCACCCCTACACTGACCACCCCCTACACTGACCACCCCCTACACTGGCCACCCCTACACTGACCACCCCTACACTGACCACCCCATCACTGACCACCCCTACACTGACCACCCCTACACTGACCACCCCATCACTGACCACCCCTACACTGACCACCCCCTACACTGACCACCCCCTACACTGACCACCCCCTACACTGACCAACCCCAGCACCAACCACCCCCTACACTGACCACTCCCTACACTGACCACCCCTACACTGACCACCCCCTACACTGACCACCCCTACACTGACCACCCCCTACACTGACCACCCCCTACACTGACCACCCCCTACACTGACCACCCCTACACTGACCACCCCCTACACTGACCACCCCCTACACTGACCACCCCCTACACTGACCACCCCTACACTGACCACCCCCTACACTGACCACCCCTACACTGACCACCCCATCACTGACCACCCCTACTCTGACCATCCCCCACCCCCCCACCCCCCACTGACCAACCCTACACTGACCACCTCCTACACTGACCACCCCTACACTGACCACCCCTACACTGACCACCCCTACACTGACCACCCCTACACTGACCACCCCTACACTGACCACCCCAACACTGACCACCCCTACACTGACCACCCCTACACTGACCACCCCTACACTGACCACCCCATCACTGACCACCCCTACACTGACCACCCCATCACTGACCACCCCTACTCTGACCATCCCCCACCCCCCCCCCCCCCACTGACCAACCCTACACTGACCACCTCCTACACTGACCACCCCTACACTGACCACCCCTACACTGACCACCCCCTACACTGACCACCCCTACACTGACCACCCCCTACACTGACCACCCCTACACTGACCACCCCCTACACTGACCACCCCTACACTGACCACCCCTACACTGACCACCCCTACACTGACCACCCCTACACTGACCACCCCCTACACTGACCACCCCCTACACTGACCACCCCTACACTGACCCCCCCCCTACACTGATCACCCCTACACTGGCCACCCCAATACTTACCATCCTTGTAAATGACAACGTTGCCGACACTACACAGGTATTGAATGCACCTAGTGGCACCCTTCAGTCTGAACACGTCGCCATGATCGTAGACCACACCGTCCACCTCACAGGGACTTTCTTCTGGACACACCAACAACAACATTTTGTTAGCTAGTGCTTTTTCTCTTCTAGCTAGTATCATGTTTTACTTGTTCTAGCTAGTTGTATGCTCTCTGTGTTCTAGCTAGTATCATGTACACACCGACAACAACATTCTGTTAGCTAGTGCTTTTCTCTTCTAGCTAGTATCATGTTTTACTTGTTCTAGCTAGTTGTATGTTCTCTGTGTTCTAGCTAGTATCATGTTCTCTGTGTTCTAGCTAGTATCATGTACACACCAACAACAACATTTTGTTAGCTAGTGCTTTTTCTCTTCTAGCTAGTATCATGTTTTACTTGTTCTAGCTAGTTGTATGTTCTCTGTGTTCTAGCTAGTATCATGTTCTCTGTGTTCTAGCTAGTATCATGTTCTGTGTGTTCCGACTAGTTTCATGTTCTACTTGTTCTAGCTAGTATCATGTTCTGTGTGTTCTAGATAGTATCAAATAGGGTGTTCTATATAGAATCATCTTCTGTCTGTATGTTCTAGTTAGTATCATGTTCTGTGTTATCTAGCTAGTATCATGCCCTGTTATTTTTAGTTGTGTTTAGTTAGTATCATTTTCTGTCTGTATGTTCTAGCAATATCGTGTTCTCTGTATTCTAGCTAGTATCAAGAAGTGTGTTCTAGATAGAATCATTTTCTGTGTGTTTTAGAATGTATCGTGTTTTTATGTTCTAGTATCAGTATCATATTCTCTGTGTTTTAGCTAGTACCCAGTTCTCTTTGTTATAGCTAGTATAAGGTTCTGTGTGTATCTTAGTATCATGTGCGGTCTGTTCTGTTTTAGATACAGCTGTATGGGACTGAGATAAAGCTGTACGGGACTGAGATAAAGCTGTACGGGACTGAGATAAAGCTGTATGGGACTGAGATAAAGCTGTATGGGACTGAGATACAGGCTGTACGGGACTGAGATAAAGCTGTATGGGACTGAGATAAAGCTGTATGGGACTGAGATAAAGCTGTATGGGACTGAGATAAAGCTGTATGGGACTGAGATAAAGCTGTATGGGACTGAGATAAAGCTGTATGGGACTGAGATAAAGCTGTATGGGACTGAGATAAAGCTGTATGGGACTGAGATAAAGCTGTATGGGACTGAGATACAGCTGTATGGGACTGAGATAAAGCTGTATGGAACTGAGATAAAGCTGTATGGGACTGAGATAAAGCTGTATGGAACTGAGATAAAGCTGTATGGGACTGAGATAAAGCTGTATGGGACTGAGATAAAGCTGTATGGGACTGAGATAAAGCTGTATGGGACTGAGATACAGCTGTATGGGACTGGGATAAAGCTGTATGGGACTGAGATAAAGCTGTATGGGACTGGGATAAAGCTGTATGGGACTGAGATAAAGCTGTATGGGACTGAGATAAAGCTGTATGGGACTGAGATAAAGCTGTATGGGACTGAGATAAAGCTGTATGGGACTGAAATAAAGCTGTATGGGACTGAAATAAAGCTGTATATGAATGAAATACAGGCTGGGTACGTGGGCTCTTGTTATTATTACATTATTAGCCTGCATTTTTAAATCTTAGTTTAGTTTGAAGTAGTTTAGTTTCGTTTTTTGTGTGTATTTGGTTTCATATTTGTCCCAAAAAAACATGATTAGATCTTTTAAAATATATACATTTAAAATTAGGAATGATTAACTCTGGATTAGATAGAAATGCAATGGAGGTAGAATAGATTGCCCAGTTCCTCTTTAATTAAATTTGTAGGTTGTGTGTAGCTCAAGTAAGATGATTGCTTTAAGGGCCAATATATTGAACCCAGTGAAGAACGGATGCAACGGTTGCTCACTTGATTACAACAGTAGAAAAGTAAGTTTACCTTGTTCTTCACTGGCAAGTTCGTCTTCGTAATCGTAATCGGCAGCAACTGGAGCCAGCAGACACGCTACTACAACGACCACAAACAACTTTGAGACCTGTAGAGGAAGTAGAGTCGATCTTCTGTTTAAACCAGAACAATATATTTCAAGCCGAGGTTAAAACTACTTTACAAATAAGTTTAAGACAACTTCTTTGACCATTTTACAACATCTTAAATTAAGTTTGATCTTAAGAAATAGATGTCGAACCATTTTGTCTATAGAGTTTCCGCCGCTAAAGAAATGTGTTGACGTTGGCACGTTCAGATACGTGTCATTGATTAATTTGTAAATGGTCAGGTGACACGTTTCATTGGCTGACACTTAACGACAGATCGACACGTGGGGATGTAGCACTGGCCAGCAGATGTCAGAGGTGTAGCAGACGAGAGGTGGTCAGACGAGAGGTGGTCAGACGAGAGGTGTAGCAGACGAGAGGTGGTCAGGCGAGAGGTGTAGCAGACGAGAGGTGTAGCAGACGAGAGGTGTAGCAGACGAGAGGTGGTCAGACGAGAGGTGGTCAGACGAGAGGTGGTCAGAAGAGAGGTGTAGCAGACGAGAGGTGTAGCAGACGAGAGGTGGTCAGACGAGAGGTGTAGCAGACGAGAGGTGGTCAGACGAGAGGTGTAGCAGACGAGAGGTGGTCAGACGAGAGGTGTAGCAGACGAGAGGTGTAGCAGACGAGAGGTGTAGCAGACGAGAGGTGGTCAGACGAGAGGTGTAGCAGACGAGAGGTGGTCAGACGAGAGGTGTAGCAGACGAGAGGTGGTCAGACGAGAGGTGGTCAGACGAGAGGTGGTCAGACGAGAGGTGGTCAGACGAGAGGTGTAGCAGACGAGAGGTGGTCAGACGAGAGGTGGTCAGACGAGAGGTGTAGCAGACGAGAGGTGTAGCAGACGAGAGGTGGTCAGACGAGAGGTGGTCAAACGAGAGGTGTAGCACACGAGAGGTGGTCAGACGAGAGGTGGTCAGACGAGAGGTGGTCAGACGAGAGGTGTAGCAGACGAGAGGTGGTCAGACGAGAGGTGGTCAGACGAGTAGTGGTCAGACGAGAGGAAGTCAGACGAGAGGTGTAGCAGACGAGAGGTGGTCAGACGAGAGGTGGTCAGAAGAGAGGTGTAGCAGACGAGAGGTGGTCAGACGAGAGGTGGTCAAACGAGAGGTGTAGCACACGAGAGGTGGTCAGACGAGAGGTGGTCAGACGAGAGGTGGTCAGACGAGAGGTGTAGCAGACGAGAGGTGGTCAGACGAGAGGTGGTCAGACGAGTAGTGGTCAGACGAGAGGAAGTCAGACGAGAGGTGTAGCAGACGAGAGGAAGTCAGACGAGAGGAAGCCAGACGAGAGGAAGTCAGACGAGGGGTGGTCAGACGAGAGGTGGTCAGACGAGTAGTGGTCAGACGAGTGGTGTAGCAGACGAGAGGTGGTCAGACGAGAGGTGGTCAGACGAGAGGTGGTCAGACGAGAGGTGTAGCAGACGAGAGGTGGTCAGACGAGAGGTGGTCAGACGAGAGGTGTAGCAGACGAGAGGTTGTCAGACGAGAGGTGGTCAGACGAGAGGTGGTCAGACGAGAGGTGGTCAGACGAGAGGTGGTCAGACGAGAGGTGTAGCAGACGAGAGGTGGTCAGACGAGAGGTGGTCAGACGAGAGGTGGTCAGACGAGAGGTGGTCAGACGAGAGGTGTAGCAGACGAGAGGTGGTCAGACGAGAGGTGGTCAGACGAGAGGTGGTCAGAGGAGAGGTGGTCAGACGAGAGGTTTAGCAGACGAGAGGTGTAGCAGACGAGAGGTGTAGCAGACGAGAGGTGGTCAGACGAGAGGTGGTCAGACGAGAGGTGGTCAGACGAGAGGTGGTCAGACGAGAGGTTTAGCAGACGAGAGGTGTAGCAGACGAGAGGTGTAGCAGACGAGAGGTGGTCAGACGAGAGGTGGTCAGACGAGAGGTGTAGCAGACGAGAGGTGTAGCAGACGAGAGGTGGTCAGACGAGAGGTGGTCAGACGAGAGGTGGTCAGATGAGAGGTGTAGCAGACGAGAGGTGGTCAGACGAGAGGTGTAGCAGACGAGAGGTGGTCAGACGAGAGGAGGTCAGACGAGAGGTGGTCAGACGAGAGGTGTAGCAGACGAGAGGTGTAGCAGACGAGAGGTGTAGCAGACGAGAGGTGTAGCAGACGAGAGGTGGTCAGACGAGAGGTGTAGCAGACGAGAGGTGGTCAGACGAGAGGTGGTCAGACGAGAGGTGTAGCAGACGAGAGGTGTAGCAGACGAGAGGTGTAGCAGACGAGAGGTGTAGCAGACGAGAGGTGGTCAGACGAGAGGTGTAGCAGACGAGAGGTGGTCAGACGAGCGGTGGTCAGACGAGAGGTGTAGCAGACGAGAGGTGGTCAGGCGAGAGGTGTAGCAGACGAGAGGTGGTCAGACGAGAGGTGGTCAGACGAGAGGTGTAGCAGACGAGAGGTGGTCAGACGAGCGGTGGTCAGACGAGAGGTGTAGCAGACGAGAGGTGGTCAGACGAGAGGTGGTCAGACGAGAGGTGGTCAGACGAGAGGTGGTCAGACGAGAGGTGGTCAGACGAGAGGTGGTCAGACGAGAGGTGGTCAGACGAGAGGTGGTCAGACGAGAGGTGTAGCAGACGAGAGGTGGTCAGACGAGAGGTGTAGCAGACGAGAGGTGGTCAGACGAGAGGTGTAGCAGACGAGAGGTGGTCAGACGAGAGGTGGTCAGACGAGAGGTGTAGCAGACGAGAGGTGTAGCAGACGAGAGGTGTAGCAGACGAGAGGTGTAGCAGACGAGAGGTGGTCAGACGAGAGGTGGTCAGACGAGAGGTGGTCAGACGAGAGGAAGTCAGACGAGAGGAAGTCAGACGAGAGGTGGTCAGACGAGAGGTGGTCAAACGAGAGGTGTAGCACACGAGAGGTGGTCAGACGAGAGGTGGTCAGACGAGAGGTGGTCAGACGAGAGGTGGTCAGACGAGAGGTGGTCAGACGAGAGGTGGTCAGACGAGAGGTGTAGCAGACGAGAGGTGTAGCAGACGAGAGGTGGTCAGACGAGAGGTGGTCAGACGAGAGGTGGTCAGACGAGAGGTGGTCAGACGAGAGGTTTAGCAGACGAGAGGTGTAGCAGACGAGAGGTGTAGCAGACGAGAGGTGGTCAGACGAGAGGTGGTCAGACGAGAGGTGTAGCAGACGAGAGGTGTAGCAGACGAGAGGTGGTCAGACGAGAGGTGGTCAGACGAGAGGTGGTCAGATGAGAGGTGTAGCAGACGAGAGGTGGTCAGACGAGAGGTGTAGCAGACGAGAGGTGGTCAGACGAGAGGAGGTCAGACGAGAGGTGGTCAGACGAGAGGTGTAGCAGACGAGAGGTGTAGCAGACGAGAGGTGTAGCAGACGAGAGGTGTAGCAGACGAGAGGTGGTCAGACGAGAGGTGTAGCAGACGAGAGGTGGTCAGACGAGAGGTGGTCAGACGAGAGGTGTAGCAGACGAGAGGTGTAGCAGACGAGAGGTGTAGCAGACGAGAGGTGTAGCAGACGAGAGGTGGTCAGACGAGAGGTGTAGCAGACGAGAGGTGGTCAGACGAGCGGTGGTCAGACGAGAGGTGTAGCAGACGAGAGGTGGTCAGGCGAGAGGTGTAGCAGACGAGAGGTGGTCAGACGAGAGGTGGTCAGACGAGAGGTGTAGCAGACGAGAGGTGGTCAGACGAGCGGTGGTCAGACGAGAGGTGTAGCAGACGAGAGGTGGTCAGACGAGAGGTGGTCAGACGAGAGGTGGTCAGACGAGAGGTGGTCAGACGAGAGGTGGTCAGACGAGAGGTGGTCAGACGAGAGGTGGTCAGACGAGAGGTGGTCAGACGAGAGGTGGTCAGACGAGAGGTGGTCAGACGAGAGGTGGTCAGACGAGAGGTGTAGCAGACGAGAGGTGGTCAGACGAGAGGTGTAGCAGACGAGAGGTGGTCAGACGAGAGGTTTAGCAGACGAGAGGTGGTCAGACGAGAGGTGGTCAGACGAGAGGTGTAGCAGACGAGAGGTGTAGCAGACGAGAAGTGTAGCAGACGAGAGGTGTAGCAGACGAGAGGTGGTCAGACGAGAGGTGGTCAGACGAGAGGTGGTCAGACGAGAGGAAGTCAGACGAGAGGAAGTCAGACGAGAGGTGTAGCAGACGAGAGGTGGTCAGACGAGAGGTGGTCAGACGAGAGGTGGTCAGACGAGAGGTGTAGCAGACGAGAGGTGGTCAGACAGCTGTGGCCAGACTCAGCAAGAGGCATTGACCAATCACATCATCGATGGACCAATCACATCATCGATGGACCTATCAAATAATCGATGACTAATTAGATAATAGATTGACTAATTAGATAAGCTATGAACTAATTAGATTATTGATGGACTAATTTAATCATCAGTGGATTCAATAGACAACCAATAGACTATATAGATAAACTATGGACTAATTAGATAATCAATGAACTAATTAGATGATTGATTGACTAATTAGATAATCGATGGACCAATACAATAATGAATGGACTAATAGGATGATCAATGGACCAGTCGGTTACATTCACTAATCTACGGACATTTAAGGTAATCAAAAGATCCAAGGACTAATCAATCAATGAATGGACTAATTAAATAGCCAATGAACAAATCAGATGATCTGTTAAAAACGCATGCTCAAAAACAGATTTCTAGTGTAGTCTAGAATGGCCGAAATACTGCATGACCCGAAGGAGAGGCGTATAAAAAAACTAGCCGTCGGTACCCGTTACACGTGAATTATTGGCTTATATATTTTAAGATTATACTTGTTTGAGAAAAATATGTTATAAAATAGTTATTGCAGTGGCGTAGTCAGGATCTTCTCAAGGTGGGGGGGGGGGGGGGAATTTTTCCATCATATATATATATATATATATATATATATATATATATATATATATATATATATATATATATATATATATATATATATATATATATATATATATATATATATATATATATATATATATATATATATATATATATATATATCTGCCATCCGGTGTTAGAGTCTTGTCGTGGCTTGGCAGCTTGTGTATCCTGACCACCCCCAGAGCTAGACCAGCGGGAGTGTAAACTCCTGGTAGGTTCAACCAAGCTGGGAAGGTCTGCGCGGGTAGGGGTCAGACAAAAGCTAGCACCCCGGTCCTCCAGGTTGGGGGTTGAAACATAAGGCCAGCAACCTTATCTCGTAAAAAAATATACCGCTACAGAAACTGCAAGTACACAAATCCAACACCGACTTGGTCGAGGGGGATCCTCTCTAGAAGAGCCCATGACGCCTACTAGTGAAAGCCTAACGGAAGCTAGTTTGCTGACAAATCTCCTAACGTCAAGACTAAAACCAGATTAGGGACCTGGAACATCAGAACCCTGTATGAAAGCAGCAGATCAGCCCAGGTCGCCAAAGAAATGAGGAGGTATAAATTAAAAGTCCTGGGATTAAGTGAGACACGATGGAATGGCAGTGGTCAAACTAGGTTGGTCTCGGGAGAGACTGTCATCTACTCAGGCCACGAGGACGAAGATCATGAACACACGCAAGGTGTAGCCATAATGATGTCTCCAGAAGCAACAAATGCTTTGATTGCATGGGAACCAGTCTCGCCACAACTCATAGCAGCTCGTTTCAATGCCAAGGGAAGGAAAACAACTTTAATCCAGTGCTATGCACCCACAAACGCTGCAACAGATAAAGAGAAAGAGGACTTCTACAGTGCCCTGCAAGCTCAAATTGACAAATCAACAAAAAGAGATATAAAGATAGTGATGGGAGACATGAATGCCAAAGTTGGAACAGAAAATAAAGATCGTGAGCTCACAATGGGGAAAAATGGAATAGGCACAATAAATGAAAACGGGGAACTCTTTGCTTATTTCTGCGCATTTAATGATCTAATTATAGGGGGGGGGGGGACAATTTTCTCTCATAAAGATATACATAAGACCACCTGGACGTCAGCCCGGTCAACGGAAATTACTCAAAATTAAACAGAAGGTATTGAATTAGATCTTTTACTTACATGGGAAATTTGATTTATCTATCTGAAATAGTACTCAAGTTATAGGCTTTTGAAAAATTCAAAGTAGAAAAAGTACCACTTCCGGTTATCGGAAATCGCTCAAAAGTTGATACGAATCTACGATTTTGATAAAAATATTAATCCCAACAAACCAGTAAAGGATAAAGTAGGAAATATCGTAACAAGTGACACAGAACAGAAAGACAGATGGGTACAGCACTTTGATGAGATTTTAAACCATCCTCTCTCATCAAACATCCCTGATATACCACCTGCAAACCACTTACTAAATGTGTGTACAGATCCACCCACAAAGTTAGAAACAATAAGAGCAATAAAGAACATGAAAAATGGCAAAGCAGCTGGCCCGGACGTCATCACACCAGAGGCAGACCCAGCCATATCAGCAGACATACTACATCCTCTACTTAAGCAGATTTGGGAAGAAGAGATAATCCCATCTGACTGGAAACTGGGGTACCTGATAAAACTGCCAAAGAAGGGAGACCTGACACAATGCAACAACTGGAGAGGGATAATGCTTCTTTTAGTCCCAAGTAAGGTGCTGACAAGAATCATCCTAGAGAGACTTAGAGATGCCTTGGAAAAAAGCTGAGACAAGAACAAGCTGGTTTTCGTCAAGACAGGTCATATACTGACCACATTGCCACGCTGCGCATCATTATCGAACAGTCCCTTGAGTGGCAATCCCCCTTATACATGACTTTTGTCGACTTTGAAAAGGCGTTTGATAGTGTGAATAGAAATGCTATCTGGAAGTTAATGAGCCACTATGGAATACCCAAAAAATGTATATCTATCGCACAGAAATGATATGAAGACTCCACCAGTCAGGTAATACACAAGGGAAAACTAACAAAACCATTCACGGTGACGACGGGAGTAAGACAGGGATGTATGCTATCGCCAATGATATTCTTGATAGTACTCGGCTGGATCGTGCTGAAAACCACAAAAAACGACACAGGAATCCAGTGGAGTTTCACCAAAGCTGGACTAAAAATCAATAAAAATAAAACAGAGGTCATCAGAATCAATAACAGCTAAATGGAGAAGATTTACGTGAAACAAACACATTCACATATCTGGGAAGCGTGATCAATAAGGACGGGGGAGCAGACGAGGACATACAATGCCGTATCAACAAGGCGAGATGTGCCTTTAACTCACTGCGCCCGATGTGGAGGTCCACGGCCCTGTCACTCCAGAGCAAAATTGGGATCAAAATTGGGATTTTCAACTCAAATGTCAAAGCAGTGCTGCTCCATAGCTCGGAGACTTGGAGGGTCACGAAGACAAATACTGATAAGCTACAGGCATTCGTAAACAAATGCTTACGACATCTACTTAAAATAAGATGGCCAGAAAAAATATCAAACAAAGACCTGTGGCGAACTTTAAAGCAACAGCCAATAGAGACAGATGTCAAGGCCCGAAAATGGGGATGGATCGGACACACATTAAGAAAGGAAAAAGAAAACATCGCAAGGCATGCTTTAGAATGGAATCCCCAGGGAAAAAGGAGGATGGGCCGGCCAAGGAAGAAGGGGCAACTAAACTATGGGAGGTGGCGTTATAATAAATGTCAGAGGGGTGACAACTAAACTATGGGAGGTGGCGTTATAATAAATGTCAGAGGGGGCAACTAAACTATGTGAGGTGGCGTTATAATAAATGTCACAGGGGGCAACTAAATTATGGGAGGTGGTGTTATAATAAATGTCAGAGTGGTGACCAACTAAACTATAGGAGGGGGCGTTATAATAAATGTCAGAGGGGGCAACTAAACTATGGGAGGTGGTGTTATAATAAATGTCAGAAGGGGCAACTAAACTATGGGAGGTGGCGTTATAATAAATGTCAGAGTTTTCAACTAAACTATGGGAGGTGGCGTTATAATAAATGTCAGAGGGGGCAACTAAACTGTAGGAGGTGGTGTTATAATAAATGTCAGAGGGGTGACAACTAAACTATGTGAGGTGGCGTTATAATAAATGTCACAGGGGGCAACTAAATTATGGGAGGTGGTGTTATAATAAATGTCAGAGGGGTGACAACTAAACTATAGGAGGTGGCGTTATAATAAATGTCAGAGGGGTGACAACTAAACTATGGGAGGTGGCGTTATAATAAATGTCAGAGGGGGCAACTAAACTATAGGAGGTGGCGTTATAATAAATGTCAGAGGGGTGACAACTAAACTATGTGAGGTGGCGTTATAATAAATGTCACAGGGGGCAACTAAATTATGGGAGGTGCTGTTATAATAAATGTCAGAGGGGGCAACTAAACTATGGGAGGTGGTGTTATAATAAATGTCAGAGGTTGCATCTAAACTATGGGAGGTGGTGTTATAATAAATGTCAGAGTGGTGACAACTAAACTATGTGAGGTGGCGTTATAATAAATGTCAGAGGGGGCAACTAAACTATGGGAGGTGGTGTTATAATAAATGTCAGAGGTTGCAACTAAACTATGAGAGGTGGCGTTATAATAAATGTCACAGGGGGGAACTAAATTATGGGAGGTGGTGTTATAATAAATGTCAGAGGGGGCAACTAATCTATGTGAGGTGGTGTTATAATAAATGTCAGAGGGGTGACAACTAAACTATGGGAGGTGGTGTTATAATAAATGTCAGAGGGGTGACAACTAAACTATGGGAGGTGGCGTTATAATAAATGTCAGAGGGGTGACAACTAAACTATGTGAGGTGGTGTTATAATAAATGTCAGAGGGGGCAACTAAACTATGAAAGTGGCATTATAATAAATGTCAGAGGTTGCAACTAAACTATGGGAGGTGGTGTTATAATAAATGTCAGAGGGGTGACAACTAAACTATGGGAGGTGGCGTTATAATAAATGTCACAGGGGGCAACTAAATTATGGGAGGTGGTGTTATAATAAATGTCAGAGGGGGCAACTAAACTATGGGAGGTGGTGTTATAATAAATGTCAGAGGGGTGACAACTAAACTATGGGAGGTGGCGTTATAATAAATGTCACAGGGGGCAACTAAATTATGGGAGGTGGTGTTATAATAAATGTCAGAGGGGCAACTAAACTATGGGAGGTAGTGTTATAATAAATGTCAGAGGGGGCAACTAAACTATGGGAGGTGGTGTTATAATAAATGTCAGAGGGGGCAACTAAACTATAGGAGGTGGTGTTATAATAAATGTCAGAGGGGGTGACAACTAAACTATGGGAGGTGGCGTTATAATAAATGTCACAGGGGGCAACTAAATTATGGGAGGTGGTGTTATAATAAATGTCAGAGGGGGCAACTAAACTATGGGAGGTGGTGTTATAATAAATGTCAGAGGGGGCAACTAAACTATAGGAGGTGGTGTTATAATAAATGTCAGAGGGGCAACTAAACTATGGGAGGTGGCGTTATAAAGGTTGTGTTATAGTAAATGTCAGAGGTTTCAACTAAAGTATGGGAGGTGGTGTTATATTAAATATAAGAAAGAGGGCAACTAAACTAAGTGGTAGGGGTGGCGTTATAATACATAGATATTTATCATGATTTGTGCCTTGGGAGCCAGAATGTTGACAACGCACTTTTGTATTTTAAAAGACAGAACTGAAATTAGGCCTTCTCGGGTTTGAAAAGCTTTAACTGTAAATTGTAATAGAAATCGATAGAAATAATCAATGCCGAGCGAGCTCAGTAAATAGTTTAGACAGAAAAACAAAATCAACGGCTTTGAAGAGATAAGGGTGGCTGGTAGGCTGAGGTATGAGTTTTTGTGACGATGTGTGACGGATGGGGGGGGGGGGGGGTCTGACTGACGATGTGTGATGGAGGGGGGGGGGGCCTCAGACTTTTTGTGACGATACGGAGAGTAGCGATGACCAAAACGTCATAAGAGGCGTGACGTCATGTATGACTTAGCCCTGCCATGCGCCCGAGGGTCAGTCATGTCCTCGCCCTACATAGCTATCGGTAACCAATTGTTTCCTGTGAAGCAAAAGGGAGGGAAAAATGTGTTTACCACTTGGCCTAAAATAAACTTTAAAATTATTAATTTTAATTATCCTGAGCTGCCGAACACAGTTCTCTAACTAGATAAAGCGATATTCAATAATCCAATTTACCTTTTCTACTTATCGTTCAGACACTCACTCCCCCCCCCCCCACCCCCACTCTCCTATAAAACATATTCTACCAACTCTTACAATCACACAGTATGCCACTAACACTTACAATCACACAGTATGACACTAACACTTACAATCACACAGTATGCCACTAACACTTACAATCACACAGTATGACACTAACACTTACAATCACACAGTATGACACTAACACTTACAATCACACAGTATGCCACTAACACTTACAATCACACAGTATGCCACTAACTCTTACAATCACACAGTATGCCACTAACACAATCACACAGTATGCCACTAACTCTTACAATCACACAGTATGCCACTAACACTTACAATCACACAGTATGCCACTAACTCTTACAATCATACAATATGCCACTAACACAATCACACAGTATGCCACTAACTCTTACAATCATACAGTATGCCACTAACACAATCACACAGTATGACACTAACACTTACAATCACACAGTATGCCACTAACACTTACAATCACACAGTATGCCACTAACTCTTACAATCATACAGTATGCCACTAACACAATCACACAGTATGCCACTAACACTTACAATCACACAGTATGCCACTAACACTTACAATCACACAGTATGCCACTAACACTTACAATCACACAGTATGCCACTAACTCTTACAATCATACAGTATGCCACTAACACAATCACACAGTATGCCACTAACACTTACAATCACACAGTATGACACTAACACTTACAATCACACAGTATGACACTAACACTTACAATCACACAGTATGACACTAACACAATCACACAGTATGCCACTAACACTGACAATCACACAGTATGTCACTAACAATTAAAATGACACAAATTGCCTCTTACACTTACAATCATATAGATTAGAAAAAGTTGATTCGAATATAGATTCAATCATTTTCTTTAGAAAACGTTGATTCGAATATAGATTTAACCATTTCCTTTAACAAACGTTGATTCAAGTATACCTTGAACAATTTCCTTTACAAAACGTTGATTCGAGTATAGATTCAACCATTTCCTTTACAAAATGTTGATTCAAATCTATATTCAATCTTTATTTTTAGAAACCGTAGATGCAATGCTAGATTTAGCAGATTTTGCGTGAATTTGAAATGATTGTTAATAGATTTTCTGTCTAGAACATACATACGTCTTTTCGTGTTTATTGGAGAAGTTAATGAACCTATCTTGGTTTGTTGAAAAAATCAATGAGGTTTTAGCATTAAGCTTACATTTAAATGTGGGATTAAACAGTGACCCCATCGAATCCCAGACTGACCCCTATACCCCAGACCCCTCTCACCCAGATGTACGATAACACCACGTGTAGGCCTACAAGTTTAAAATGTCATTTTGTATATTACAAGTCACGTGATGTATTCGATCATGACAGGTCACGTGATGTATTCGATCATGACAAGTTACTCCATATTTTGTAATGACGTGTCCTTCGTAATTTTAAACACAGTCTGCTCAGACACCATCTTAATGACACCATCTTAATGACACCATCTTAATGCCACCATCTTAATGACACCATCTTAATGACACAATCTTAATGACACCATCTTAATGACACCAGTTTATGTATATATCTCTATGACACCATCTTAATGACACCATCTTAATGACACCATCTTGATGACACCATCTTGATGACACCATCTTAATGACACCATCTTGATGACACCAGTTTATGTATATAGCTCTATGACACCATCTTAATGACACCATCTTGATGACACCAGTTTATGTATATAGCTCTATGACACCATCTGAAGGACAGGTACAAGCAATCACTGGGATATAACATATCTATTTCCTTCCCTTGGCATGTCCTCACCAGTTTAACATCGCCTGTCCAGTAAGTTGGACCAGTTTAACATCGCCTGTCCAGAAATTTGGACCAGTTTAACATCGCCTGTCCAGAAATTTGGACCAGTTTAACATCGCCTGTCCAGTAAGTTGGACCAGTTTAACATCGCCTGTCTAGTAAGTTGGACCAATTTAACATCGCCTGTCCAGTAAGTTGGACCAGTTTAACATCGCCTGTCGAGCCAAATGAACTAAATCCATAGCCTGAGTTATGGTCATCTAATTCAGAGTTAACTCGCCATTAGCTGACATGTTATTTGGGATTAGCTGACCGCTTAATTGGATTTAAAATAATTCCCGGATTAGGTCTAGGTTTCTTCGATCTAAAACTCCAACCTCCTTTCATCCTCTCTGTACTCTTTCAAGGTCCTCCCCCATCCTCTCTGTCCTCCATGTCCTCTCCCCATCCTCTCTGTCCTCCATGTCCTCTCCCCATCCTCTCTGTCCTCCATGTCCTCTCCCCATCCTCTCTGTCCTCCTTGTCCTCTCCCCATCCTCTCTGTCCTCTCCCCATCCTCTCTGTCCTCCATGTCCTCTCCCCATCCTCTCTGTCCTCTCCCCATCCTCTCTGTCCTCCTTGTCCTCTCCCCATCCTCTCTGTCCTCTCTGTCCTCCTTGTCCTCTCCCCATCCTCTCTGTCCTCCTTGTCCTCTCCCCATCCTCTCTGTCCTCTCCCCATCCTCTCTGTCCTCCATGTCCTCTCCCCATCCTCTCTGTCCTCTCCCCATCCTCTCTGTCCTCCTTGTCCTCTCCCCATCCTCTCTGTCCTCTCTGTCCTCTACCCATCCTCTCTGTCCTCTCCCCATCCTCTCTGTCCTCCTTGTCCTCTCCCCATCCTCTCTGTCCTCTACCCATCCTCTCTGTCCTCTCCCCATCCTCTCTGTCCTCCATGTCCTCTCCCATCCTCTCTGTCCTCTCCCCATCCTCTCTGTCCTCCATGTCCTCCCCCATCCTCTCTGTCCTCTCCCCATCCTCTCTGTCCTCCATGTCCTCTCCCCATCCTCTCTGTCCTCTCCCCATCCTCTCTGTCCTCCATGTCCTCTCCCCATCCTCTCTGTCCTCTCCCCATCCTCTCTGTCCTCCTTGTCCTCTCCCCATCCTCTCTGTCCTCTCTGTCCTCTACCCATCCTCTCTGTCCTCTCCCCATCCTCTCTGTCCTCCTTGTCCTCTCCCCATCCTCTCTGTCCTCTCCCCATCCTCTCTGTCCTCCTTGTCCTCTCCCCATCCTCTCTGTCCTCCTTGTTCTCTCCCCATCCTCTCTGTCCTCCTTGCCCTCTCCCCATCCTCTCTGTCCTCCTTGTCCTCTCCCCATCCTCTCTGTCCTCCTTGTCCTCTCCCCATCCTCTCTGTCCTCTCCCCATCCTCTCTGTCCTCCTTGTCCTCTCCCCATCCTCTCTGTCCTCTCCCCATCCTCTCTGTCCTCCTTGTCCTCTCCCCATCCTCTCTGTCCTCCTTGTCCTCTCCCCATCCTCTCTGTCCTCCTTGTCCTCTCCCCATCCTCTCTGTCCTCTCCCCATCCTCTCTGTCCTCCTTGTCCTCTCCCCATCCTCTCTGTCCTCCTTGTCCTCTCCCCATCCTCTCTGTCCTCCTTGTCCTCTCCCCATCCTCTCTGTCCTCCTTGTCCTCTCCCCATCCTCCTTGTCCTCTCCCCATCCTCTCTGTCCTCTCCCCATCCTCTCTGTCCTCCTTGTCCTCTCCCCATCCTCTCTGTCCTCCTTGTCCTCTCCCCATCCTCTCTGTCCTCCTTGTCCTCTCCCCATCCTCTCTGTCCTCCTTGTCCTCTCCCCATCCTCTCTGTCCTCCTTGTCCTCTCCCCATCCTCTCTGTCCTCCTTGTCCTCTCCCCATCCTCTCTGTCCTCTCCCCATCCTCTCTGTCCTCCTTGTCCTCTCCCCATCCTCTCTGTCCTCTCCCCATCCTCTCTGTCCCTCCTTGTCCTCTCCCCATCCTCTCTGTCCTCCTTGTCCTCTCCCCATCCTCTCTGTCCTCCTTGTCCTCTCCCCATCCTCTCTGTCCTCCTTGTCCTCTCCCCATCCTCTCTGTCCTCCTTGTCCTCTCCCCATCCTCTCTGTCCTCCTTGTCCTCTCCCCAACCTCTCTGTCCTCTCCCCATCCTCTCTGTCCTCCTTGTCCTCTCCCCATCCTCTCTGTCCTCCTTGTTCTCTCCCCATCCTCTCTGTCCTCCTTGTCCTCTCCCCATCCTCTCTGTCCTCCTTGTCCTCTTCCCATCCTCTCTGTCCTCCATGTCCTCTCCCCATCCTCTCTGTCCTCCTTGTCCTCTCCCCATCCTCTCTGTCCTCCTTGTCCTCTCCCCATCCTCTCTGTCCTCCTTGTCCTCTTCCCATCCTCTCTGTCCTCCATGTCCTCTCCCCATCCTCTCTGTCCTCCTTGTCCTCTCCCCATCCTCTCTGTCCTCCTTGTCCTCTCCCCATCCTCTCTGTCCTCCTTGTCCTCTCCCCATCCTCTCTGTCCTCCTTGTCCTCTTCCCATCCTCTCTGTTCTCCATGTCCTCTCCCCATCCTCTCTGTCCTCCTTGTCCTCTCCCCATCCTCTCTGTCCTCCTTGTCCTCTCCCCATCCTCTCTGTCCTCCATGTCCTCTCCCCATCCTCTCTGTCCTCCATGTCCTCTCCCCATCCTCTCTGTCCTCCATGTTCTCTCCCCATCCTCTCTGTCCTCCTTGCCCTCTCCCCATCCTCTCTGTCCTCCTTGTCCTCTCCCCATCCTCTCTGTCCTCCTTGTCCTCTCCCCATCCTCTCTGTCCTCTCCCCATCCTCTCTGTCCTCCTTGCCCTGTCCCCCATCCTCTCTGTCCTCTCCCCATCCTCTCTGTCCTCCTTGCCCTCTCCCCATCCTCTCTGTCCTCCTTGTTCTCTCCCCATCCTCTCTGTCCTCCTTGTCCTCTCCCCATCCTCTCTGTCCTCCTTGTTCTCTCCCCATCCTCTCTGTCCTCCTTGTCCTCTCCCCATCCTCTCTGTCCTCCTTGTTCTCTCCCCATCCTCTCTGTCCTCCTTGCCCTCTCCCCATCCTCTCTGTCCTCCTTGTCCTCTCCCCATCCTCTCTGTCCTCTCCCCATCCTCTCTGTCCTCCTTGCCCTCTCCCCATCCTCGCTGTCCTCTCCCCATCCTCTCTGTCCTCCTTGCCCTGTCCCCATCCTCTCTGTCCTCTCCCCATCCTCTCTGTCCTCCTTGCCCTCTCCCCATCCTCTCTGTCCTCCTTGTTCTCTCCCCATCCTCTCTGTCCTCCTTGTTCTCTCCCCATCCTCTCTGTCCTCCTTGCCCTCTCCCCATCCTCTCTGTCCTCTCCCCATCCTCTCTGTCCTCCTTGCCCTGTCCCCATCCTCTCTGTCCTCTCCCCATCCTCTCTGTCCTCCTTGCCCTCTCCCCATCCTCTCTGTCCTCCTTGTTCTCTCCCCATCCTCTCTGTCCTCCTTGTCCTCTCCCCATCCTCTCTGTCCTCCTTGTTCTCTCCCCATCCTCTCTGTCCTCCTTGTCCTCTCCCCATCCTCTCTGTCCTCCTTGTTCTCTCCCCATCCTCTCTGTCCTCCTTGCCCTCCTCCCCATCCTCTCTGTCCTCTCCCCATCCTCTCTGTCCTCCTTGTCCTCTCCCCATCCTCTCTGTCCTCTCCCCATCCTCTCTGTCCTCCTTGTCCTCTCCCCATCCTCTCTGTCCTCTCCCCATCCTCTCTGTCCTCCATGTCCTCTCCCCATCCTCTCTGTCCTCCTTGTCCTCTCCCCATCCTCTCTGTCCTCTTTGTCCTCTCCCCATCCTCTCTGTCCTCTCCCCATCCTCTCTGTCCTCCTTGTCCTCTCCCCATCCTCTCTGTCCTCTCCCCATCCTCTCTGTCCTCCTTGCCCTCTCCCCATCCTCTCTGTCCTCCTTGCCCTCTCCCCATCCTCTCTGTCCTCCTTGCCCTCTCCCCATCCTCTCTGTCCTCCTTGTCCTCTCCCCATCCTCTCTGTCCTCCTTGTCCTCTCCCCATCCTCTCTGTCCTCCTTGTTCTCTCCCCATCCTCTCTGTCCTCCTTGCCCTCTCCCCATCCTCTCTGTCCTCTCCCCATCCTCTCTGTCCTCCTTGTCCTCTCCCCATCCTCTCTGTCCTCTCCCCATCCTCTCTGTCCTCCTTGCCCTCTCCCCATCCTCTCTGTCCTCTCCCCATCCTCTCTGTCCTCCTTGTCCTCTCCCCATCCTCTCTGTCCTCTCCCCATCCTCTCTGTCCTCCATGTCCTCTCCCCATCCTCTCTGTCCTCCTTGTCCTCTCCCCATCCTCTCTGTCCTCCTTGTCCTCTCCCCATCCTCTCTGTCCTCTCCCCATCCTCTCTGTCCTCTCCCCATCCTCTCTGTCCTCTCCCCATCCTCTCTGTCCTCCATGTCCTCTCCCCATCCTCTCTGTCCTCCTTGTCCTCTCCCCATCCTCTCTGTCCTCTCCCCATCCTCTCTGTCCTCCTTGTCCTCTACCCATCCTCTCTGTCCTCTCCCCATCCTCTCTGTCCTCCTTGTCCTCTACCCATCCTCTCTGTCCTCCTTGTCCTCTCCCCATCCTCTCTGTCCTCTCCCCATCTTCTCTGTCCTCCTTGTCCTCTCCCCATCCGCTCTGTCCTCTCCCCATCCTCTCTGTCCTCTCTGTCCTCTCCCCATCCTCTATGTCCTCCTTGTCCTCTCTGTCCTCCTTGTTTCTCTCCACACTTTTTCTTATTGTCCTCGACTCAATTTATTCCCCCACTCTATATTTATCCTCCATACTCCATTCTCCCTCCACTCTATTTTTATCCCCCATACTCCATTCTCCCTCCACTCTATTTTTATCCCCCATACTCCATTCTCCCTCCACTCTATTTTTATCCCCCATACTCCATTCTCCCTCCACTCTATTTTTATCCCCCATACTCCATTCTCCCTCCACTCTATTTTTATCCCCCATACTCCATTCTCCCTCCACTCTGACTCATATCCTTCTCTACCAACCTTCTTTCCATATTATATCTATGGTGTTTGATATATCCCTCCCTCCACCCACCTTCACCTCTCCACTACCCACCTTCACCTCCCCACCACCCCCTTCACCTCCCCTCCCCTCCACCCCCTTCACCTCCCCTCCCCTCCACCCACCTTCACCTCTCCACTACCCACCTTCACCTCCCCACCACCCCCTTCACCTCCCCTCCCCTCCACCCCCTTCACCTCCCCTCCCCTCCACCCACCTTCACCTCCCCTCCCCTCCACCCCCTTCACCTCCCCTCCCCTCCACCCACCTTCACCTCTCCACTACCCACCTTCACCTCCCCACCACCCCCTTCACCTCCCCTCCCCTCCACCCCCTTCACCTCCCCCTCCCCTCCACCCACCTTCACCTCCCCTCCACCACCCCCTTCACCTATCCACCACCCCCTTCACCTCCCGTCCCCTCCACCCACCTTCACCTCCCCTCCACTCCCCTTCACCTCCCCTCCACTCACCTTCACCTCTCCACCACCCACCTTCACCTCTCCACCACCCACCTTCACCTCCCCTCCACTCACCTTCACCTCCCCTCCACTCACCTTCACCTCCCCTCCACTCACCTTCACCTCCCCTCCCCTCACCTTCACCTCCCCTCCACTCACCTTCACCTCCCCTCCCACTCACCTTCACCTCCCCTCCACTCACCTTCACCTCCCCTCCCCTCCACCCACCTTCACCTCCCCTCCCCTCCACCCACCTTCACCTCCCCACCACCCCCTTCACCTCCCCTCCCCTCCACCCACCTTCACCTCCCCTCCCCACCACCCACCTTCACCTCTCCTCCACCCACCTTCACCTCTCCACCACCCACCTTCACCTCCCCTCCCCTCACCTTCACCTCCCCTCCACTCACCTTCACCTCCCCTCCACTCACCTTCACCTCCCCTCCACTCACCCTCACCTCCCCTCCCCTCCACCCACCTTCACCTCCCCTCCCCTCCACCCACCTTCACCTCCCCACCACCCCCTTCACCTCCCCTCCCCTCCACCCACCTTCACCTCCCCTCCCCACCACCCACCTTCACCTCTCCTCCACCCACCTCCCCTCCCCTCCACCCACCTTCACCTCCCCACCACCCCCTTCACCTCCCCTCCCCTCCACCCACCTTCACCTCCCCTCCCCACCACCCACCTTCACCTCCCCTCCACTCACCTTCACCTCTCCACCACCCACCTTCACCTCTCCACCACCCACCTTCACCTCCCCTCCACTCACCTTCACCTCCCCTCCACTCACCTTCACCTCCCCTCCACTCACCTTCACCTCCCCTCCCCTCACCTTCACCTCCCCTCCACTCACCTTCACCTCCCCTCCACTCACCTTCACCTCCCCTCCACTCACCTTCACCTCCCCTCCCCTCCACCCACCTTCACCTCCCCTCCCCCTCCACCCACCTTCACCTCCCCACCACCCCCTTCACCTCCCCTCCCCTCCACCCCACCTTCACCTCCCCTCCCCTCCACCCACCTTCACCTCCCCTCCACCCCCTTCACCTCCCCTCCCCTCCACCCACCTTCACCTCCCCTCCCCTCCACCCACCTTCACCTCCCCTCCCCTCCACCCACCTTCACCTCCCCTCCCCTCCACCCACCTTCACCTCCCCTCCCCTCCACCCACCTTCACCTCCCCTCCACCACCCCCTTCACCTATCCACCACCCCCCTTCACCTCCCGTCCCCTCCACCCACCTTCACCTCCCCTCCACTCCCCTTCACCTCCCCTCCACTCCCCTTCACCTCTCCACCACCCACCTTCACCTCTCCACCACCCACCTTCACCTCCCCTCCACTCACCTTCACCTCCCCTCCACTCACCTTCACCTCCCCTCCACTCACCTTCACCTCCCCTCCCCTCACCTTCAC